>NC_083726.1:11367954-11670984 GCF_028564815.1 Eubalaena glacialis
ACATCTTTGGTTTGAAATACGTTGTCAGTAAGTTCATACGCATCATTTTTTAGATTCTGCATATAAGCAATATCACACGATGTGTGTCTTTCTCTGTCTGACTTACTTCACTTACTACGACAATCTCTAGGTCCATCCATGTTGCTGCAAGTGGCATTATTTCATTCTTTTTTATGGCTGAGTAATATTCCATTATATATATATATACCACAGCTTCCTTACCCATTCATCTGTCAGTGGACATTTAGGTTGCTTCCATGTCTTGGCTGTTGTAAATAGTGTTGCAATGAACATTGGGGTGCATGTATCTTTTTGAATTATAGTCTTCGTCAGATATATGCCCAGCAGTGGGATTGCTGGGTCATATGGCATCTCTATTTTTAGTTTTTCAAGGAACTTCCATACTGCTTTCCATAGTGACTGCATATGGTTTTGTTTTTAACTTTACTTTTAGTGTTCACCACCACATACACCTTTAAAAATTGTATATAGTCAAATCTGTCAGTATTTTCTGTTAGGGCTTTTGGGTTTCATTCCTTCAGTCATTTTTCAAGTATTACTTAAGCGTTTGTAACACGCCAGGTACAGTTTCTAGTCCTGGGAATACAACAATCAGAACAACACTGGGGAACTTCCTTCTCTCATGAATTGTTCCCACTAATCAGGTTTAGAGGACATTCCTATCTGCAGCTCATAAAAACAGTTGCCTGTATTTTCTTCTACTATTTTTATGGTATTCCATTGTTTTATTTTTTTATTTTTATTTTTCATAAATTTATTTATTTATTTATTTTTGGGTGTGTTGGGTCTTCGTTGCTGTGTGCGGGCTTTCTCTAGTTGTGGCGAGTGGGGGCTACTCTTCGTTGTGGTGCACGGGCTCTAGGCATGTGGGCTTCAGTAGTTGTGGCATGTGGGCTTCAGTAATTGTGGCACGTGGGCTCAGTAGTTGTGGCGCACGGGCTTAGTTGCTCCGTGGCATGTGGGATCTTCCCGGTCCAGGGCTCAAACCCGTGTCCCCTGCATTGGCAGGTGGATTCTTAACCACTGTGCCACCAGGGAAGTCCTTATTGTTTTATTTTTAGATTTTTAGTCCATTTGGAAATTATATTTGTGAATAGTATGAGGTAGGGAACCTAACTTCCAAACGAGAGTTAATTATCTCAACAGTTTTGGGGTGAGTCATCCACCCTTTCACCAGGATGTGAAATGACACCTTGTCTGATAGTAAATTCCCACACGTATCTGGTTTTGTTTCAGACTCTTGTGGTTGGCAGCCTTCTCAAACGATTCCCAATGATCCCTGCCTTCTGGAAGTCATGCCCTTATGTCTCCTCCCCGGGAGTATGGGATGGACCTAGTGACTTGCTTCTAATCAACAGAACACCACACAAGCGATGGGACCTCACTTCTGAGATTAGGTTGTAAAAGGCCGTGACTTCCTCCTACTGGTACCCTCTTGGTCTCTCTTGCTAACTTTGGTGAAGCCAGCTGCCATGGTGCAAATTGCCTGAGGAACAGCTCAAGTGCTACGAAACCGAGCATCTCAGGCTCTGGTCAATAGTCAGAAAGGAACCGAGGCTCCTAGTCCTTCAGTACACGAGACACTGAATCCCTCCAACAATCACTGGCAGCAAATCCTGGCTCAGTCAAACCTTGAGATGACTGTGGCCCCAGCTGACACTTTGACTGTGTCCTTGCCAGAGACCCTGAGCTGGACCATCCAGCTAAGCCACATCTGGTCTGACCCAGAGACCATGAGATAATACATGGTGTTGCTTTAAGCCAGGCACCCTGGCCCTGTTCCCAGCCCTCCGCTCGAAGACGGGGTTCTTCAACCTCTGGGGCAGTCTTAGAGTCTGGCTTTCTACCAGTTCCCTTTCCAATGGTGGCAACACCAGTGGGGTTTGCCTGTGGCCAACAGACCCCCTGCAACAGCCAGATGAAGTTACCAGGGCCCATGTGACATTCAATCACACGTTCCTTTTATCTCGCTTGGGATAATGATGCAATCACTCACTTTTCTCTAATTTTTAAGAGAAGCATATACGTACAGAGACAGCAAGCAAGTGGAATTCCAACCACAACTCTGAATTATTTTTAAACATAATTTTGAGAAGGCAATTGAGAATGAAGAACTTGCAGACATGGTGTAATTCCTTCTTTTTAGAGATAAGCAAGCTTTACCTGGAGGGACATGAAGCCCTTGGCATAGCCTACTTAAGAAAAAGAGGCAAGAGCTAACAAGAAGGAAGGATGGAAAGAAGGAAGGAAGGAAGGAAAGAAGGGAGGGAGAGATGAAAGGAGGAAGAATAATTCCCCTCTTTCTTCCCACCAGAAGAAGAAAGTCCTGACGCTTTGGTATCACGAGGTCTTAGGTTCCATGTAAAGAATTTTCTTGAAGGAACCTGATAACGACCTACCAAAGGTGAAATGTTAATACTGATGAAGTTGTAGCTAGGACTTTTTCTGCTTCTGGGTTAGAAAACATTTTGCACTAAGGGCATTGATGATCTCATCTAGCATATGTAGATTATATCAATAATTTTATTCTGAGTATTTTCAAAGACTTAATGCTGTCCTGGCCTAGATCTAATTTTTAAAAGAGAAAACAAAAGCGTGTAATGTTTAAATGAGAAAACTAGATATCGTCATAGAGATAGAGAAAATTAATAGCAGTATAAGAAAATATTATGTGCAACTTTGTGCCAATAATTTGGAAGATCTGGATGAAATGCCCAATTACCCTGTAAACTATAATGCACCGAAACCCATTCAAAAAGAAGCAAAAATGCTAATGAGAGAGAAAAAAGATGAGAATCTTTCTGATGTTGGTTTTGAGGTGAATGTAGAAAGAGTATTTTTCAGACACCAAGTCTCCTTTTAAGTTTTAAAATACCGAAAAACAATAATCATAGAAACAAATGGAAAAGCATATTTAATAATTAAACACTTATAAATGTATCAGGTCTAGAGAGTTGAACAAGCAAGTTCTTTTAAATTTTTAAATTCATTTAAGTTTTTAAGTTCTTTTAAGACAAGTTACTTTTAAGCAACAGATAGTCCTTGTGTTATTTAAATGATCCCAGAGGAAAGGTAAAGATGGAAAGAAAACTTCCCAATTAGTTCAATGCAGCTGTCACATCCCTAAACTGTGGGGAAAAAGCACATAAGCCCCTCTTTAGAAAGAAAACCTAAGATCAGGAAGATGAATGGAGGTCGGCCAGCTGCTAATCAGAAGCAGGCTTGCAGGCTAGAGTTTAAAACTAAAGAAAAAGCCTCAAAACCAATGCAGTTTTGCTTTACCTGCTTTACCTAAACTCGAACTCACCTCCCAGAAAAAAATGAATTCCTCTGATGCTAATAAACATGTTCATTTACTTTTTATTGCTCATATTAAGAATCTTTGAATAATTCAGTTGTTTCAAAGGCTTCTGAAACATTGTTCAGGGTAAATTATATAATTCATGAAAACTGATGATGGTTCAAAAATTATGTCAGTATACATAAATGATTCAACAGCAAGCTCAGCAAATTTCTTAAAGCAGCGTGATATTCAGAGAGCATGATACCTCAATGGATGATTGCAGCATTAAGAGAGACAGCCTTCTGTTTTCTTTTTTACTGTAACAGAATTTTAAAATACTTGATATTTGACAGCTTTTTTTCTCCTGAAACCCAAACGTGAAAGCAATGTTTTTTAACTTATCATCCTTTTTAACTTTTTCTTTCATGTTCCCAAAATTTGATAAAGCTAACATAAAAAGAGATCTATAGATTAACCTGACTTACAAATGCAGATGCAAAACCATCAATAAAATATTGGCAAATCAGATCCAGCAGTGTTTTAATTTTATTTATTTATTTATTTATTTATTTATTTATTTATTTATTTATGGCTGTGTTGGGTCTTCGTTTCTGTGCGAGGGCTTTCTCTAGTTGCGGCAAGCAGGGGCCACTCTTCATCACGGTGCATGGGCCTCTCTCACTATTGCAGCCTCTCTTGTTGCGGAGCACAGGCTCCAGACGCGCAGGCTCAGCAATTGTGGCTCATGGGCCTAGTCGCTCCGCGGCATGTGGGATCTTCCCAGACCAGGGCTCGAACCCGTGTCCCCTGCATTGGTAGGCAGATTCTCAACCACTGCACCACCAGGGAAGCCCTCCAGCAGTGTTTTAAAGGAATATCTGACTGAATAGAATTCAATCCCACAAGGTAGTGATAGTGCCAACTTAGGAAATCAATCAGCACAATAAATTAAAGGAGGGACCCTACCAGTAGGTCCCATAACATTAGAAATCTCTCCATAAGCCATAATCCCTGGTGGGTTTGGGACTCCAAGGGATTGTCCCACCACTGTGGCTTCCGTTGCCAAAGCAAATTGTACCCGGCAAAACAAAACAAGGAAGACTTTATTTAAGACTACTGCAACAGGGGAGAAAGACTAGAACCAAGTTTAAACTCAACTTTCCTGAAACAAAAAGAGCAGGAGGGTTTTCAAGAGCTTACCAGAGAGGAAGCTCACGGGCTCTCTGTGTTTGCTAACTGGCTTTAGCCAAGGAAGAAGTAAACTTTATCTTATCTCATGTCAGAAGGTAGTTTTACAACTTGGAGCAAAGTGCCCACCGTGGTTAGGCACCTCCGTCTGTGCAGTAACTGGGAGAGAGAGAGACCCGTTTTCTTTGATGATGACACTTCAAAGGGATGGCAGCCACGTCCTTGAGAAAGACAGTTCTGGATTGTAAAACTGGAAAGGGGCTTTTAAAAATGATGTGATATCTCAAAGGGGCAGAGAAAGAGTTTACAAGTTTTCTAAAGAAAAGGCTCTAAGAAAAGGGAGGTCAGAGCCTAGGGTCAAGAAGCTGGTCTAAGGTTTAGTAAATGATGGTTTCTTTCTTCTTTTCTTTTTCCTTTTGTTTTGCACGGCATGTGGGATCTTAGTTCCCCAACCAGGGATGGAACCCTTGCCCCCTGCAGTGGAAGCACAGAGTTTTAACCACTGGGCAGCCAGGGAAGTCCCAAACTATGGTTTCTTTTTTTTTTTTTTTTTAATATTTATTTATTTGGTTGCGCCGGGTCTTAGTTGCAGCAAGCAGGCTCCTTAGTTGTGGCATGCGAACTCTTAGTTGTGGCATGCATGTGGGATCTAGTTCCCTGACCAGGGATCGAACCCGGGCCCCCTGCATTGGGAGAGCAGAGTCTTATCCACTGTGCCACCAGGGAAGTCCCTGATGGTTTCTTTTTAATTGGTCTGATTTAAAAAAAAAAAGTTGGTACTGCTTCTCTTCTTCTTTTTTCTTTCTTTCTTTCTTTTTTTTTTTTTCTTTTTTACTCACGAGTATCAGTGAAAACGCAAAGCTTGGAAACCACCTATGTAGAGAGAGATAGGAAAGCAGAGAAGCGGGGTGAGCAGTAACAGAGGAGGAAGCAAGTCCCTACTCATTAATCAGGGGGGCCAAGAGGAAGTCTCTGGTACGAGGAATCCCACCTGCAGGACCCAGGGTATGGGACCAGAAGCCCATGAGGAGCTGGGGAGGGACAGAACAGGACAGGTCTGACTCTTGAGTCTTTTAGGAGAGAGACTCCAGCATGAGAAAGAAGGCAGGGATTCCACTGTCAGAGGCTGGCACCGAGTTGCCCCAGCTCTCAGGAATGAGACTGGACCCAAGGATGAGAACAAAAGTGCACAGGGGTCAGAAACTGCTCTGGCCCTGGGCATCCCTGCTGCCTAGGGCCAGGGTTGGTCCTAGGACTGAGGATGGCTCTCTGCCTCCAGCTAGGCAGTGGAGGCGGGGAGAGAGGGGATGGGAGGGTGGGGCACAGGTGGCTCAGTCAAAGGGAGAGGAGGACCCCCTGCTGAGCACAGAGAGACCTGGATGGACAAATCCTGCAAGTGTAGCCCAGGGCACAGAGCTGCCTCTGATGCAGGGCCAGTGGGCAGAGTGCTGATGGAGGAGGCGGGAGGTGGGAGGCGGGAGTGGAGGGCTGGGCTCAGACTGGCTGGCTGAGCTGGGGCCCTGCCCAGCCATGGGGAGCCTGTGGCCCTGGCCCTGGTCAGGGGGAGCTGGCTCGTTCCCTGTCCTGGGAATCCCCCAAGTCACCAATCACCACTGGCAGGCACCTGCCCAGGTTTCAGGGGTGCCCAGGTCCGCATCCCCAGTTCCTAGCTTCAAACGCACAGACCTTGGGGGTCAGCGTTCGAACCTGCCTTTCTCTGGACTACGGTTATTCCAGACCTTTCCATGGCTCCCTCTCCACTGTATAATTTAATTCTTTTGAATTAATAGCTTTGAATGAGGCAGAGGAAGTGGTCAGCTTGTGCCTTGAGAGATTAGGACAGAGGTTGGTTAGACACAGGGCTGACTCACACCAGAAGGGTCCCAAGGAGATAAGGGATTGGGGCTTGGGAGTGACTTGGGGAGTCAAGTAGATCCAGGCTGCCTGAGACCATCAGGTCCTGGACGGTCCCTTCCCCACAATCAAGGTAATGAACACACCCGTCACCCCAGCCTGATGGAAGAACTGCCAGGTCTCCTCAAGGTACCCCAGGGTGGGAGGGGCTCGGGTTGGGGGCTGTGGCTGACATGACAGCTCCTCAGCTGCAGTAAAAGCCGGTCAGTCTGACTCTGGGACCGCTTCCTTGGGCGGGATCAACTTTCAGGGCCTTTGCCTCCAAGCGACAGATGACATTTTTTTTTCCTACATCTGATCCTCCACTGAATGCTCATGAATCTTAAAGGAGGACAAAATCATGCAGATTTAAAATGAACACAAGTTAAAGATTTCATTTAATTCATTATTAATGAGAAGACCAAGTAGACATTACATCCAGTTCAAAGGAGAGTCCAAAGAACAGACATATTTACATTTACAGATTGAGAATGTTGAAATAAACCATGTGTGTGTGTGTGTGTGTTGAGGTTGGGTGTCCCTCTGCTGAACAGAATTTATTTGCACATCTATAGGCAAGGATTATTTTATATTGCTATCGGTTATGTACCATTTATAGAGTTTAAAATAGCTCAAAGGCAGTAAAAGGCTAGGATCATATCTCCCCTCTTCCTACGCGGCTGTGCTCTAAACAAGGTGTCATTTTCCCTTGGAGAAAACTTTTTTTTGTTAATTCCAACTTTCCTTAAGAGACAAGAGGAAATTTTAAGTATCTGGTTAAAGGTGATGTAGAGTTTCTAGCCAGCCAGGGGCAAGATATAAATTGTACTGCAGCCATCATTCATAAGTCAGATGTGTCATGGTGTTCAACTTATCTCATGGGCTCTCTTTATCTTTGACTTTAGTGATAATACAAATATGTGCCTAAGGACTTTCAGAGCCTTCCTGGCAATCTCTACCACCCAACTCTGTTTAAAGATTTTGCAGAAGTGGTGGTGTGGCTCTCTCCCCTCTGTTTCCAGCTCGGGATAGAGGGGACTTGGAGAGGGGCACCTCCACCTGGCCCATAGCGTGGGTGCCTGCTGGTCCCTTTGGGCTTATAAATATCCTGAGTGTTGTAGGGAGGCAGTGACCCCACTTGGGAACTGAAGCATCTCCGTGGAAGCTTCCAGGCACAGGTGGCATGTGGATCCCTCTCAGCTCAGGGTGAGCTCCCAGGGTCCTGGGAGGCCTGCCCCTTGGAGGGTTCTGGACTGGTTCCTGACCCAGCATGGCTCCTGGGCACTGGCCCAAGGGTAGTATAATCATCCACCTCCAGCCCCCTGGCACCCTCCAAATCGTCACATTCAAGGTGTGAAATAAAATTCATATTTTATGGCAAGAGAAGAAAATGTAAACATAAAATTTTTTCTCTGCCCTTCGGCCTCCTCTCTCCCCCGCACTGCGCACCGTGTATCTGCCTTGTGCATCAGCAGCAATACCTGCTCAGCTACGAAGAGCAACATTCTCCCAGCATCGACAAGACAACAAAAGATAACATTCCTGGGCTTCCCTGGTGGCGCAGTGGTTGAGAATCTGCCTGCCAATGCAGCGGACACGGGTTCGAGCCCTGGTCTGGGAAGATCCCACATGCCGCGGAGCAGCTGGGCCCGTGAGCCACAATTACTGAGCCTGCGCGTCTGGAGCCTGTGCTCCGCAACAAGAGAGGCCGCGATAGTGAGAGGCCCGTGCACCGCGATGAAGAGTGGCCACCGCTCGCCGCAACTAGAGAAAGCCCTTGCACAGAAACGAAGACCCAACACAGCCAAAAATAAATAAATAAATTTTTAAAAAAAGAAAAAAGAAAAGATAACATTCCTTCTTGATCTTGTAAGGACGCTTAACTCTAGATTGTGTAAACTGTCAATAATACGTCATTCTGTAACAGGGAAGAGCCAATTCTGACTCCATGTTGGATCTCTTTCTTTTACTTTAACCCTTGCTTTTTGTTGCTTTTGTTATTATCATCACTGTCTCTAGCTGTAAGCATACATAATGGCCTGCCACAGGGAACCCTGCCTCTCTGCCTGACTGTTAAACTAAAGTGCCTTTGTTCAGCTCACAGAGAGACATTCTTTTTTTTCTTTTTAAAATTTTTTTCCTATTTATTTATTTATTTTTGGCTGCGTTGGGTCTTCGTTGCTGTACGCGGGCTTTCTCTAGTTGCGGTGAGCGGGGGGTTACTCTTCATTGTGATGCACGGGCTTCTCATTGCGGTCGCTTCTCTTGCTGCAGAGCACGTGCTCTAGGTGCACGGGCTTCAGTAGTTGTGGCACACGGGCTCAGTAGTTGTGGCTTGCGGCCTCTAGAGCGCAGGCTCAGTAGTTGTGGCGCACGGGCTTAGTTGCTCCGCGGCATGTGGGATCTTCCCAGACCAGGGCTTGAACCCGTGTCCCCTGCATTGGCAGTTGGATTCTTGACCACTGCACCACCAGGGAAGCCCTCACAGAGAGACATTCTGACCCTGCCCACCTGTGAATGGCTGCAGAAAAGAAGAAATTAACACATCCCTTCCTATTTTGCAAGATAAATGGCCTTTTTACTTTACTTCCTCACCTCCTCCCCCTCTCTGTTCTATAAAAGAAACTGGCATCCAGACCCTGATAAGATTGTTTTTTGGGGATCCTAGTTCGCCATCTTCTCGGTCTGTGGGCTTTCCGAACAAAGTCGCTATTCTTTGCCTCAGCACCTCGTCTCCCAATTTATTGGCCTGTCGTGCAGTGAGCAGAGCAAGCTTGGACTTGGTAACAATTTGATGTACAGGCCTCTGTCTCAAAAAACTTATATATTTGTGCCTTGACTTCTAATGGGCAGAACAGTTCTCAGAGCTTTCTAAGACGCTCTACCGAGATTATAATTCTCAAATTTGGCTCGAATAAAATTTTCCATTTCTTTCTTAGATTGAGTGATTAATTTTTCATTGACAAAGGACAGGTGCAGGCATATAGACCAGACACAGGGCCTCTTGCCCCAGGCTCCCACAGCACCCTCCATGATCTGCAGGCACAAAAGCCCCTTTGTTCCTCGGCTTCTTCTCATTCTCAAGAGGCCCCCCCACCTCCCCCGCCAAGAAACAGTTCAAGGCCTTGTGGAAGGATGATTACCCTAATCTCAGTAATCCCCATGATAACTTTATGAAGTAGAGGAACAGCTATGATTGTTCCCATTTTACAGATAAGGAAACTGAGACTCAAAAAGATGAAGTAACTTGTTCAAGTTCACATAGCTTAATGGCAGAGCAGGTGTTGGGCTGTATCCCACAGGCCTATGAGGCCTGCACTTGCCCAGTTTTAAGACCGAAGAAAGATCCGGGAGTCAGCAACAGAGACATCAGTGGTTTAATGGACAAGGGGAAGCTTACACGTCTTAAGTAACACCCCACCGTGTGCGGTGATGGTGGGCAGGACACGGTGGCAGTCCTCACTCCTGGGGTTAAGAAGAGGTTACCAATTTTAAGGGGGAATTACGTCAGGTTGGCTCATTAGTTACCAGGGAAACCAGCAGAGGGGCATGCCCCTCACTGCCCCTTTGATAAGAACAATCTCTAGCTGGGGCCTGGGGCAAGTATGTAGGAAGGTCAATCATATGAGTAGGGTGTAGGTGAAGCAAGCGCTGGTCGGGCAGGGGATGTACAGAGAGCAAGAGAACAGTCATCTTGAGTGACCTGACCATACAGCAGGATTCAACCTCCCATGTGACTGCAAAGTCACTCCTCCCACAGATCCGGGCTGCGAACCCAGGCATGAGTTTCTTGGCCAGGGGTTCCCATGCAAGGGATTTTCATAAGCGTAGTCCCATCATTGGAGAGGGAAAGCTGCCATGTTTCTGAGCCCTAGACTCTTCCCTCTGTCATCACATGGGAGCTGCTTCTTCTCTGTCTTTGGAGATAATGAGCACTGAGAGATTCATCTTCCTTGTGACTGCAGAGTAGTTCCTGGTATCTCCTTTGACCCGCCCTTGATAAAGGCAGGTGGCTTGGGGAGGGGTGTGGTGCCTCCTCTCTAGTTCCTCATTTTTGGCTCAGGCCACCCTGGCCCATGTCCAGCACTTCTGTGGCCTTAGCAGAACCAGTGGCCCGGGACAAGGCCACTTACAAAAGGAGAAATGGTCGGGGGCTGAGGGGTTATGGTCAGGATGTTGAATTCGAGGTGTCTCTGGAACCTCTAAGAGTAGTGATGCCGAAAACTGGTCTCTGTGCACCATGCCAAATCGAATCTTGGAGACAGAGTTTTGGGTGAAGTAGAAAAGAATAACTTTATCGCTTTACCAGGCAAAGGGGGATGCAGTGGGCTTGTGCCTCTCAAAACTGTGTGTCCCAACCCAGGAGGATTTGGTGAAGAGTTTTATAGCAATGGTTCAAGGGTGGGGTTGCTGATAAGTATTAGGGTGTGTGCAGGGCCTCAGATGGTCTCCTATTGAGCTTCTCAAGGTTATCAAACTGTGATCTTCTCTGGAATGAAGAATGCTAACATCTTCCATTTGTTGGGGGTTTAGTTCTGTAAAGAGCTCAATGATATTGCTATGTGTATCCCTTGAGGCGGAACCAGGACCCTGCCCCAAGGCTGCACTATTGCTTCATGGCTGCTCCTCCCCTGTTTCTGCATCCCCCTCCCTTCCCTGATTAACAACTGTTTGAAAGACTTCCGTGCCCAGGAGGCCCACAGGGTCCTGCTCAGTTTCAGGAGGTGCCCTACATGTAGCTGGATTTGTGGCTGTCAGGTTTGGAGGAAAGAACTGGCCTGAGAAACATCCAGGGAGAAGCTTGAGAGAGCCTGAGAACCTAAAGGCGGGGCACAAAGCAGGAGGTCGTTCATGGGGAGTGGGGTGAGAAATGGAGCATTAAACCCCTGGGGACATGATGGCCGATGGGGGACGGGGAGTGGCTGAAGAGAAGGGACAGTCAGAGGGGGAGGAGGGAAAGTGGTGGAAGGCATAAAAGGGAGAGATGTGTTAGGCACCAGGGGTGGAACAGTGTTGGACGTGTGTCCGAGAGGTCAGGGAGGAGGTAAGCCCCTGGGATAAGGGGTCAGGAAGCTCCTGGACGGTACTGATGACAGACAAGCCTGGGGTGCATGGGGGCAGAGCTAGACTGTAGTGAATAGGATGAACACAGCTGTTTGGAAAAGCTTGGCTGGAAAGGGAGGAGACATGGCATGGAAGCCTTACATGGATGCTTGGTTGGGGGGAGGGGCAGGACTTTTTTTTTTTGAAGATGAAAGAGAGTTGATTACGTTTTCAGGTCTGAGGAACATCCCAGAAATGTATTAGATACAAGACAAAGAGGGGATCAACCGATGGGATGAGGGAGATGGGAGGGATGGACTCCAGCTTGGCACAGTATAGGGAAGAGGGAGACAATGGCTGGGAAATAGGGATGCTCTGAAGTTGGGCCTGGAAAGGCCAAATGGCCAAGCGCCTGCCTTGGAGACGTTTCTGACATTGCTTCTGTGGGACCAACAACGTGACCCCAGGATCCCAGAGGTTACACTGAATCTAACCAGCAAGCCAATGTCTGCCTTAAGAACAAACACTCTGGGCTTTTCTGGTGGCACAGTGGTTGAGAATCCGTCTGCCAATGCAGGGGACATGGGTTCGAGCCCTGGTCCGGGAAGATCCCACATGCCGCGGAGCAACTAAGCCTGTGCTCCTCAATGAGAGAAGCCACCGCAATGAGACGCCCGCGCACCGCAACGAAGAGTAGCCCCCGCTCGCCACAACTAGAGAAAGTCCACGCGCAGCAACAAAGACCCAACGCAGCCAAAAATAAATTAATTAATTAAAAAAAAAGAACAAACACTCTACTGCCCTGTAACAAACTACCCCTGAACTTGGTGGCTGAAAACAACAAGCACTTACTGGCTGTCGCCGTCCCATGTGCTGGCTGTGCTCAGCCGGGTGGTTCTTTCCTCCATGGGCAGCATTTAGCTGGGAACTTCGCTGGGGCTGGAAGGGGAGGGATGGCCTTACTGGCTGTCAGTTGGGAGTCTCACTTCCCTCCACGTGGCCTCTCATCCTCCAGGCCTTCTCTGTCCACAAGGCCTCTACAGCAGGAGAGCCGGGCTGCTTTGCCCAGTGGCTGCCTTCAGAGAGCGCAAAAGGAGCTGCAAGGCTTGGTGAAGCCTAGTCCCAGAGGCCACACGGCTTCACTCCCACTGCATTCTACTGGCTGACGTGAGTCACAGGTGGCTCGGATCCAAAGGGAGGAGAAATAGATTCCCCCTGTTGATAAAAAGAGCTGCAAAGTCACAGCATAGAAGGGCATGGGGGTGGGAGGGACTGTTGCCGCCATCTTTGGAAACAACTGACCACAGCATGTCTCAGGAGTCAGCGTTCTAGCTGAACATTCATTTTCACACATGGGCAAGCATTTGAGATTTAATGTGCAGTCAAAATATCTTATGTGTTTTTTTCACTGCTCAGTGAATGCAAGTTAAATGAAAAAAAATCGTCTTAAATGAACATTGTATTTTATTACATAAATGTGCATTGATTATGGGAAAATGACAAAATAATGTTTCACAAAAAGGGAAAATGAAATTCACTTGTAATCCCATTCCCTGCAGAAAATGCACAGTAGGTGAATAACCCTGCAGATTTTTGGACTGACTTTCAACCTGTAATACCTTCAGCTAGAAACCCCTCTTCTGACAATTAAAATTCTTAGAGGATATATTGCTCTCCTCGAATCATCATGCAAAATGATGATGTGAAACCAGATGTTATTGGAACAGAGGGGGCTGTGAAGTTTAAACCTAATTAGTAAATTAGGATGTCTTCTATATGTCTGGGAGTATGCTAGGCTCCCACTCCCAAGCTGCTCACAGCAGAATAGGAGAGACGGATGAATGAAAAGAGAGTTTCTATTTATTGTGATGAGAGCTACAGCAGAGGGATGCAGGGAGGCCTTGGGTCCGTGGGGTGGGGAGGGGGAGGGGGAGACAGGAGGAGAAACAGGACTAGTTTCTCTCATATATGATGATCTCTGAGTGGAGGGTCAAAACACAAACAGGGTTGCACTGGGGCCAGAAGGAAAAGGGAAAAGCATGAATAAAGTATGCAAGTGGAAAAGGGAATTTATAGAAGGCCTTTGATGTTACATATTATGTCCCAAGTTTTTGTTTTTCTTATTTCCAGATTACAATTTTATCCTTTTTAAAATATATATATTTATATTAGATTTTCTTTCTCAGCAAATCAGAGCAATCTTCTCCAACACTCCCATCTTTTATTTATTTATTTATTTATTTGGCTGTGCTGGGTCTTAGTTGTGGCATGTGGGATCTTTAGTTGCAGCATGCATGTGGGATCTAGTTCCCTGACCAGGGATCAAACCCGGGCCCCCTGCATTGGGAGCATGGAGTCTTAACCACTGGACCACCAGGGAAGTCCATATCATTTTTTAAATCCTGTTTTGGACTTCCCTGGTGGTCCAGTGGTTAAGAATTCACCTTCCCATGCAGGGGTTGTAGGTTCAATTCCTGGTAAGGGAACTAAGATCCCACATGCCCACGGGGCAATTAAACCCACGCACTGCATCTAGAGAGCCCACGCCACAGTGAAGACCCCGTGCAGCCAAAAGAAAAAAAAGAAAAAGAAAAAAGAATATTAAAAAACAAACAAACCTGCTTTATCGTTAAATACAACATAGTACCCCAAACCACATGAAACACATATAGCTTAATAAATTATTGTAAGGTAAATATCCTCGTAATTGCACCCTCCCCAGCACAGGAAATAGAACTTGCCAGCCACCCAGAGCCTTCCACAGGCTGCCCCCAAACACACCTCGCAGCCCCCCAAAACCAGCATCTCGACTTTTATGGCAGTGCCCATCATTTCCTAATTTCTCTTTATTGTTTTATCATCTAAGGTGCATCTCCAAACATTATATCATAGTTTTGCCTTTTTAAATCTGTAGCCACTCCATCTACTTCTCTTTTTTCTCCTTGCAATGTGTTTGCTTATGCAATTTTTATGTTAAAATTGAGCCATTCAGTTGAAGTATAAACACATATTTATTATTTCAAGAGTAAAAGGCTGTGCTAATTAATGGTGGTGAAAGCTGTTAATTTTCTGAAGAAAAACAATAATTAAGGGCTATAAAGCATTGACTAGGGAACTAGATTGATGGTTAATACAAATATTGAGAGAGTGTATTTGCTTGATAATTTCAGGAAGACTATTATAGATGGTTTGAGCTTATAAAATATAAATAACAATAAAAGGCAGAAAATGGAGATTTAATTATAATTTTCATCGCTGTAGAAATTTTAGAGTAATAACACTCCTTACATGGAACAGAATGTCTTTAAGAATTTTATTTCATTTTTTAGTGGTTTAATTCCATTTAGGCCATATACCCTTCAAGAAAAGCTCCAGTGTGAGAATTGTTCGTATCTTGTGTGAATAAATTAGAAGTGAAATGTCAACTTAGCCCAGTCCATATTTCACAAAGAGATAAAAGTTCAAAACTGAGTTCCAGGTCCACGATAAATTATCTTTGAGGCAGACACACTGAAGACGATGAAGCAAGGAAGAAAGGAATCCAGTATTACACATAAGCAAGGCACCCAGACACATTTTGTCCTCATTATTCAAACCTCAGAACAACACACTTCACAAGAATGCCTTAGGAAGGCCATTCCTCATAGTTTTGAGTCCTCAGAGGCTAAAATCTAAACAAAATGCTTGTAGAAATGACTGCTCCAGACTGCCAACCATTTTCAGAAGTTAAAGATGGAGGCTCTGGGATCTGCCTGAGCAATTATTCCTGGGTATAGAATTCCTTCTGGAAACACATTGCCCGAAACTTTTACCTGACTGATGTTCATCTGCACCGAAAGATGAGGACTATTTTCCAACAGTTGGATATTATCCAAAGGAGTGTTTATTAAGCATCACAGGCATGTAGGAGAGGAAACCCAGGAGTCATCTGAGGTTGACAGTGCTGAGAAATTGTTTTTATTACCCAGAAAAATGTCAGTGTTTAAAATTTGGAGACTCACATTTGTAATAATAAAATTGTAGAAATGTTTCATTTTCGGTGGATAACGTTTCAGATTTATTCTTGGATTCCAGAAGCATGTTCTAGGATGGTAATGGTTGATTTGGGCCTCCTCAGGGCCCTGGGTTCTGCTTGTGGGGATATCAGAGAGGGCTGGAGGGCCCCCAGGCACGCCGCGGCTGGGCTCAGGGCTCAGACTGGTGAATGCTGTCTGACACCCACATTTTACAGGCGAGGAGACCTCAAAGCGAGGCTCAGAGACAGTGAGCGGCACGTCCAAGGTGGCACAGCCAGGTAGAGGTTAAGTCGAGGCTGGAGCTCTGATCTTGGCTCCAATCCCAGGAGGGCTTCCTGGAGCAGAGGCGGCAGCCAGTTAGGAGCTCAGGCTCGCACTGCAGCCCTGAGACCCGGGAAAGAGTACATGCTTCTCCCTGCGACTTCTCAGGTCCTGACTTTCCAACCAGCCTTCTCTGCAGCTCAGCATTTCTGTTGTGAATCCACGTAAATCTCATCGTTCTATTGTCAGCCTGAATTCACCTCCACCCACCTGCCCACATGTAAGGAGACCTCAAGTTGATTTTCCCACAAAGAATTGCTATGGCTCTATCTTAAGCTTAAATGTTCAAACACACAAGCCTTTTGCCCCTTTACAACCACTGATTCTCGTAGTCAGACCCAGGACCTCCCACAAGGCTCCCTTATCATTATTGAATTTTTAGATATTTTATTGTTTAATATTTTAATATATCTTTAAAAGGGAATATTTTAAAGTTTGCTGTGATAACTTCCTGTGTTCCATCTCCCGCTTCCCACTTCTTTGCAGCCTGGCCAGGGGACTCAGCTCCTGGTACGCAGGGAGTCGGGAGGCTGAGAGGCACCTTCGCCCACCAGGCGAGGCACCAGCAGTGTCAGTCGCTCAGTGTTCTCTTGGTGGGTGACGGGGGTAGCGGTGGAGCTTCCTAAGTTCCCAGGCAGCAGAAATCCCTGGCAGACCCTGCACCCGTGTTGGTCTTCCAGGGCCCTGATGTTTCGGGGGTGGCGGGAGGGGGAGAACGTAGAGGAGCAAACATGCTTTGAGGAGCATCTTCCTACTTCTGCTTTACACACCTCCAGACTGAGCTCCTTCAGGTCAGCTCTGTGAATGGCACTTTCCTGGGCTCCCAGGGCAGCCTAGCGGTTCCAGGAAGCTGAGGGAGAGTGCTCAGCAGGAAAAAAAAATCCTGGGGACAGGATTCCAGCTCAGATACCGCGTGTCCTGCACTGAACCCTGGAATGTTCTCTCCATGCCAGGATGGTGATCGCACACATGCAGGAGGGCCAGAGAGTGCTCTGGCCAGACGTGCCCTTCCTGGCAGAAAGAAAACAAAGAATCATCAGAAGAGAATGCCAATTGCCCACTCTCCCTCTCCTCCTCCCTGCCCTTCTCCCCATCCCAGGAAGAAGGCAGGATATCAGGGTCTGAATTCTGAACATCAGGACTCAGTGTACTCATCACTATGGTCTACACACAACACCCAGCTCATTCTATCATCAAGTGAGGCTCCCCAGTTCATGGGCCCAGCCCAGGGTCTGGCTGGATAGAACCAGAGAGAGGGGAGAAGGTGTGGGCTCTGGAGTCTCTGTCCTCAAGGAGTCACTCATTCATTTATTCATTCATTTACTGGTTCGTTTGTTCATGCATTCCACACACAGAGTCCTGAGCGCCACCTCTATGACAGGACATGTGCTGACAGCCAAGGAAAGAGATATTAACAAGGTTGGGGGCTGGACATGAAAACTGAGGACTATAGGACAGTGTGGGAGGGTGCAGGGAAGGAGAACAACTAAGGAGAATAAAAGTACTTTCAGCTACCACTGACTGAGGGTTATCATGCACCCTGCGTCATCTCACTTGATTCCTTCAAAACCCCTTTGAGGTTCATAGAGAGAGAAAGAGAGATAGAGATAAAGAGATAGAGAGAGAGTTCTCTGGTGCACCTTCTTTTTTTTTTTTTTTTTTAAATTTTATTTATTTATTTATCTGTTTGTGCCAGGTCTTAGTTGCGGCATGCATGTGGGATCTAGTTCCCTGACCAGGGATCGAACCTGGGCCCCCTGCATTGGGAACGTGTAGTCTTATCCACTGCACCACCAGGGAAGTCCATCTGGTGCACCTTCTTATAAGGGCACTAATCCTATTGAATCAGGATCTTTATGACCTCGTTTAACCTTAATTACCTCCATAAGGTCATATCTCTAATACAGTTGCATTGGGGTTGTTAAGGTTTCAACACATAAATTTGTGGGGGACCCAATTCAATTCACAGTACTCACACTCTGAACAGGTGGAGGTGGGAATCGAGGCCAGGACCCTGTGGCTCTGGGCTCTCACCTGCTCTGGGTATTGCAGCCACCTCCCCCTGCATCCCCCTGGGGGTGTCAGGAGATGCTGCATGAAGGAACTGTGCATTGGGCTGACAGAGGATGTTTAGAAGTTTACAGGGAAACAAAGTACAGAAGGTAGAAGTACTTCTGGCAGAAGGAACAACATTTGCATAGTAAGTAAGGCTCAGAAAAAAAATTGATATCTTGGTGTCCACGATTCTAAGAAGCTGGGCAATCTCGTGAAGAGTCACTTGTGTGGAAGGAGGCCAGGGCCAGCCCCACTTCCTCTTTCTGCTTCTCTGGTTCCTAATGACGTCAGCATAAATAGGAAGACTGAGAGGCTCGTTGGCTGCTGCCTGGAGATTCCAGCAGAAGGTCCAACTGTCCCGGCACAAGGAGGTATGGCCCGGCTTCAGGGGCAGGCTGAAGGGCGGGGTGGAGAGCAGGGCAAGTGTGGGAGTCTGGGATAGAAAGGACAGGGAGAGCCTGGGGATGTTGAGTGGGTAGGCACGCTCTGGGGACTTGAGAGGTTAGGGCTTGATCTCTCAAGCAGGCATTGGAATGAGGGGTTGGAGGAGAGAGCTCTGGAGTCAGATATCTGTGTTCTGTCCCTTGCTTTGCCACTAAAGCCTTGGTGACAGTGAGAATATTCTCTCCCCACTTTGGGCTCTGTCTCTTCATCTTTAGAATAGGAGTATTGGAGCTGACAATCTCTGAGACCCTTTCCAGCTCTGACACATAGATTTAGAAGTGTGTGTTTGTGTGGAAGTGTGTGTGTGTACATATGAGGAATGTGAGGGCAGAGGGAGAGGGATATAAAAGGTGGAACCTGGAGATTCTCTCTATGCAGGCTCAAAGCTCAGTGTGGTGTGGTGAGCTCAATTTAGGAGTTGCGAGGGTTGTCCCAGAGACATTGTGTAAGACATTGACTCTTCTTGAGCACCAACCATTCATTTCCCCCAAATGTTGTGTGATTAACCTTGTATCCTGTAACTTTGCTAAATTCACTTGGTCTAATAGCTTTTTTAAAAAAATTTATTTATTTTATTTATTTATTTTTGGCTGCATTGGGTCTTTGTTGCTGCACGCGGGCCCTCTCTAGTTGCGGTAAGTGGGGGCTATTCTTCGTTGCAGTGTGTGGACTTCTCATTGCGGTGGCTTCTCTTGTTGCAGAGCACGGGCTCCAGGCGTGTGGGCTTCAGTAGTTGTAGCTCATGCACTCAATAGTTGTGGCTTGCGGGCTCTAGAGCACAGGCTCAGTAGTTGTGGCGCACGGGCTTAGTTGCTCCGCGACATGTGGGATCTTCCCGGACCAGGGCTCAAACCCGTGTCCCCTGCATTGGCAGGCGGATTCTTAACCACTGCACCACCAGGGAAGCCCGGTCTAATAACTTTTATTTTTTGATAGTTTCCTTAATATTATCTGTGTGCATGAGTATCAGCTGTGAATAAAGACAGTTTTATTTCTTCCTTACCAATCTGTATGCATTTTACTTCTTTTTCTTGATGTATTGCATTGGCTAAGACCTCCAGCAAAATATTGAATAGCAATGGAAGTATAACATTCTTGTCTTGTTACTGATCTTGGTGGGGGGAAGCTGTTGTAGCTTTTTCATAGATGCCTTTTATCAGCTTGACGAAATTATTTTGTATCATGAATGGGTGTTGAATTTTGTCAAATGCTTTTTCTGTGTGTATTGAGATAATCATATGATTTTCTCCTTTAGTCTGTTAACGTGGTAAAATTATACTGACTGATTTTCAAATGTCAGGCCAACTTGGCATATCTGGTATAAACCCTACACAGTCATGGTGTATTACCTTCTTTATATATTGTTGGTTCCAACTTGATAATATTTTGTTAAGGATTTTTGTGTTTATGCTCATAAGAGGTATTGGTCTGTAATTTTCTTTTCTTGTATTGTCTTTGCTTGGTTTTGCTGTAAGAGTATTGATGACTTCATAAAATGAGTTGAGAAGTATTCCCTCCTTCATGTTCATGTAGAATTGGTATTATTCATTAGAATTCATCAGTAAAGCCATCTGGGCCTGGCATTTTATTTGTGAGAAGGTTTTTAATTATAAATTCAACATTTAAGCAGATATAGGCTTATCCAAAATTTGTAATTCTTTTTGATTTAGTTTTGGCAGTTTGTGTCTTTCAAGAATTTTTTTTAATATTTATCATTTTTGGCACCCTATTCCTTTATACAGATTCAAATTTCATCTAATATAATTTTCCTTCATCCTAAACAGATTCCTTTAATATTTCTCATAGTGCAGGTCTGCTGGCAATGATTCCCTCAGCTTTGGTTTGTTTGAAAATGTCTCCATTTCATCTTCGTTGTTGAAAGATATTTTCACTGGATGTAGATATCTAGATTGGCAGGGTTCCCTCCACCCCCATTTAGCATTTTTAATATTTCCTTCTATTGTCCCCTGGCTTTCATAGTTTCTCATGAGAAGTCTATTATTTTCCTTATTTTTATTACTATGTATGTAATCTGTCTTTTTTTAAAATACATTTATTTATTTTATTTATTTTTGACTGCATCGGGTCTTCATTGCTGCGTGCGGGCTTTCTCTAGTTGCGGTGAGTGGGGGCTAATCTTTGTTGTGGTGCACAGGCTTCTCATTGCAGTGGCTTCTCTTGTTGCAGAGCATGGGCTGTAGGCACATGGGCTTCAGTAGTTGTGGCACGAGGGCTCAGTAGTTGTGGCTCATGGGCTTAGTTGTTCCGCGGCCGGCATGTGGGATCTTCCTGGACCAGGGATCGAACCCATGTCCCCTGCATTGGCAGGTGGATTCTTACCCATTGTGCCACCAGGGAAGTCCTGTAATGTGTCTTTTTCCTCTGGCTGCTTTGAAGATTTTCCTTTTAGCACTGGTTTTCAGCAATTTAGCTACTTACTACTTGTTAGTTAGCAACTTCTTTCTTTTATTTCTAGTTTTTTTTTAAGTTAAACATCTTATTTTGTACATACAGAAGAGTATGAAAACTTGTAAGTACAGTTTAAGAAAAAATGATAAAATTGAACACCTGGCTACCCATCATTCATACTAAGAAATTTATTTATCCCACAAATATGTATTGAGCATCGTTCTAGGTACTTGGGATGCATCAGTGAAAAGAGAAGACAAAAGAAATTTGCCCTTACAGAACATGTGGGGAGAGAAAAATGATGGAAAGAAATGGAGCTAGTGGGGAGGGAGAATCAATAAACACACTAAATTAGTATATCGTATAGTGTGCTAGAAAATAACACGTGCTAGTCAGGGTAAGAGACACCAGAATTTGGAGGAGGGAGGAAATGGGTCGAGGCATGTCTCATTGAGAAGGTGCTCTTTGAGCAGAAACTTGAAAGAAGTGAGGCAGTTAGCCATGTGGATATCTAAGGGAAAAACATTCCAATAAGAGGGAACAGCCAGCGCTAAGGTTCTGAGGGAAGAGCAAGCTTGGAGTATTTGAGGAGTACCCAGGAGGGCAGTGGGGCTGGAGCACAGTGATCTAGGAAAGCATCTAGAGAATAGTAGGAAAGGAGATCAAAGAGGTAATGGGCGAGGGCAGATTTTGTGAGCCTTTGGAAGAACTTTGCTTTAACTCTAATTGTAACAAGGGAGCCATTGGCTAATTTTTATTAGAATTGACATCTGCTTACGGCTTCCATATTGTGAATAAATAATGAGGGGAGACGAGGATGGAAATGGGAAACTTTAGGAGGCTTTCCCACAATTCCAGATGAGATCTGATGAAGACTTAGCCAAAGATGTTGGCAATGGGACAAAATCAAGGCAAAATCCTGATTAAAGAAGAATGGATGGAGAGCAGTAAGGATGCTGAATGCAGACAACTCTGAATGAGTTTCATTGCAAAGAAGGGAAGATAAATAAGGTGTAAGTCTTGGGGGAAAGTGGGACCAAGAAAAAGGCTTTTTTTTTTAAGATGGAAGAAATTACAGCATGTTGTGAGCTGATGGCAGTGATCCAGTAGTGAGACCCAAACTGATGCTGTAGGAGAGAGAGAGGGAGGGAGAATTTTTGGAGCCATGTCTCTGCCTAGGCAAGCATGGACGGATCCTGTGCACTAGTTGGGGGCTTGGCTTTAGATAGGAGCACGAAGAGTCCATTGGTGGCAATAGGCAAGGGCGCATTGTGTGTGAGGGCAGACGGTGGTGATGGGAGTCTGTGGGGTGGGGGAGGAGGTCTTTTCTGATCAGTTTTTCTAGTGAGGGAGAAAGCAGGTGGAGGCTGAGAGTGGCAATGGGTATAGTGGAACTGGAGGTGTAAGGGGAGTGGAGAAGGTATGAAATAACCTCCTAGGATTGGGAGAGAGAACGGACTGGGTAAGTGTGGGATGGGGGTCTGGCAGCACTCCTGGATCGTAGTCAAATATACTTTAAAATTTTTAAATTTTATTTTGGAGTATAGTTGATTAACAATGTTGTGTTAGTTTCAGGTGTACAGCAAAGTGATTCAGTTATACATATACATGTATCTATTCTTTTTCAAATTCTTTTCCCATTTAGGTTGTTACAGAATATTGAGCAGGGGGGCTTCCCTGGTGGTCCAGTGGTTAAGACTCGCACTTCCAATGCGGGGGGTGCAGGTTCGGGGAACTAACATCCCACATGCCACATGGCGTGGCCAAAAAAAGTAAAAAAAAAAAAAAAAAAAAGAATATTGAGCAGAGTTCTCTGTGCTATACAGTAGGTCTTTGTTGGTTATCTATTTTAAATATAGTAGTGTGTACATGTCAGTCTCAAACTCCCAATTTATCCCTCCTCCCCATCGTCAAATATTTAAAATAAGACTAATTGTTGTGGTTTTGTCCAGCTGTGCCGGGGTGGGGGTGGGTAGGTGAAGGGTTAGAGTTAGCCAAGACTGTGGATTAGCCCAGAAGTAGAGAAATAGGGGGACAGAGTTGAAGGTGGATGCTGAGGGCGTATAAAACATGATCATTTTCTGTACTTACAAACACCGCTGCCTCCTTGCAAACCCCATCTCAATCGGGTCCTCCTTCCTACCGCTTCCCAAGGTGGGAGATAACTTCTATACTGAATTCTATGTTAATCTTTCCTTGGTTTTTCCTTAAACGTTTGCCATGTATTGCTAAACAATATACTATTAATCTAATTTTGGAAACTAGAAGCAATCACAAACCTGGCTGGTAAAGGAAGGATAATATCCCCACTGTTGGACGGAGGCTCCCAGGAGAAGGAAATTGGACAGAATCTCTGACTCTCAGCTCGGCCACAGAAGAACCCACTTGTGCCGGCCAGCCGGCCCCTGCTCCAGAGATGGCGCTGACCCGGGGGCTGCTCCCCCTCGCCCTGCTGGTGCTCTGCTGGGGGACCTGCGTGGCAGGGGCCCAAGGTGAGCCCGATCGCTCCCTCCCCCTCTCCCTCCCCCTCCCCACTGCTGGGCCCCATTCCCGAGGAAGCTCCAGACCCTATGCTCCAGCCTTCCCTCCCTTCCTTCCTTGCCCCCCGCAACCCCTGCTGGTTCTCGACTCTCCTGGTCGTCCCTGGAGTCCCCTCTTCCCTCCTCCCACACTCCCGCTCATTCTTCTCTGGCCTCCTGTAAAGGTCCTCTCCGGTCGTGTGGCTTCTCTGCCCACATTTCTCCCTGTGGCATTTGAGGCCTCTGACCTCCTGGCTGGCCATTCCAGTCCTTTCTCTGACCCTCCTTCGCCCCCAGACACCAGCACCTAGACGGCCTTAACCAGTTCCCACCTGGGCGCCCTTGCTCCCGAGGACCCTCGGCCTGGGGGTCTCTCCTCCTGCCTGGAGGCCCTGCTGAGATGCTCCCTGGGCTCTTCAGGCCCATGAACCCCCTTCCCCAAGGGCTCGCTGAGAACTTGGCTTCCCTGATAACCCTGCAGACCACGCTCCCTTTCCCAGCAGCTGACCACGAGAGCAGGGTGGGGACGTCCCAGAGTAGGGCCCTGCCACACTGCCCCTTAGGGGTGGGTCTGTGCCTCTGCTCCCAGGCTGCACGCACCCAGGGGCCCAGGGGCAGGGCCTGTGCCTGATGCATGTCCCCACCCTGGGGTGGGAGGGACCCTGTTCCAGGAGCACGGCAAGGCAGGGGCTCAGGACGTATACTGTGAATCAACTAGACTATGTGTTTCTGTGCAGACAGGAGGGTCCGCGGCTGGCACCCTCACAGCTGCAGAGCCCCCAGCCCCGCCCAGGGCTCCTGGGGACCTCTGTCTGGCCTCCAGGAGCCTCTACGGGACTCTGGGAGACGCCTCCCCAGTGCCACACACCAGGAGGGGCTGGGAGGGGCGGTGACAAGGGACATCTGGAGGGGAGAGGTGTGACCCCCTTTCCGCCTCCCCCTGTCAGGGACCTTCCCCCTGCAGACCCTGCGCTGCCATAACGACTACACCAGCCGCATCGTCTGCAGGTGGGCGGACACCCAGGACGCCCAGCGGCTGATCAACGTGACCCTCCACCGCAGGCTGAACAGGCGAGTGAGGCTGGGCCTGGGGCCAGAGGGCAGGAAGGGCCTCTGTCTGCTGTGGGGACTGTGCTGGGGTCGGGGCTGGACGGGGGGCGGGGCGGGGAGGCCCCTGCCCAGGAGCTGCTGCCCCACCAGGCGGCCAGCCAGGCCCGCGGGCTGGTGTCTGACATCAGGTTTGGGGGAAGAGCCTCCTGTGTTAATATCGTTGTTATGATGGTGATGGTGATAATCTTCTCTTGTTTTGTCACAACTGAACAAGATCACCAGGCAGAAATCGATCTTGGTTCATCCTCCTTGTGAGGCGGGCAGGGATGTGATGCCCAATTCACAGATGAGGAAACCGAGGCCGTGGAGGTGAGGTCCCTCCCCCAGGCCACACGGTGGGGAAGTGGCCTGAGCGGGACCAGTGTCCTGCGTCCAGCCTGCATGGCTGGGCTCCACGTGCCCCCCGGGGCCTGCCACCTCCAGAGTGGCGGTTTCTCCTCTCTCCTCACCTGGTCTCCGGGGCCTACCCCATTAGGGAAGGTGCTCCCACCATTCTGGGATTTGGTGAGAGTCTGACTCACCATAATAGAAATAATGAAACAGCTGGCATCACAGGGTCTGGGGTGTCCCCTGGAGGCCGCCCCTGGGAAGGAGCCGCTCTCACCCCACGGCATCACTGCCCTCCCGCTCACTCTCCTGCCCTCCCGGGAGCCTCAGTCTTCCTTGTTCGCTGTCCTCAGCCCCCACCCCACCCCCCACCCTTAGCTGTGACCCACTTCCTTCTGCTCGGGGACAACAGATCCTCCACCCTGACCCCTAGCCCCCCACCCCACACGTCTGCTGCCTTCCTGGCCCCGCCCTGCAGGGTCTGTCCTGTCCCAGGCTGTCTGAGGCTGCAGCCGGGCTCCTACCTGGTCTTGCTGCTCAAGGACATCGCTGCCACCACAGTCCCCACTGTCCCCATGCCATCGACAGGCCCACTCCCGGGATCCACTTACAGATGCCAACCAGGCTGCAGCTCCGGAGCCTCCTGAGCCCCATCTCCTGCAGCCGGGCCCTTCTGTCCTCTGCTTCCCTTCCCATCAACACTATACTGCCTTCTCCCATTGTGTCCCTAGAACCTGCTCCAGTAAGGATTTCCCTCTCACCACGTCAATCAACGCCCCTGGTCAAGATCATCTGTGTCCTCGTGTAGCTGAGCCTAATGGTCATCTGTCAGCCTTCTTTACCTGACCCATCCACATCACCTGGCACAGGTGACCCCACCATGCTCCCCTTGACCTCCAAGACAGTCCAGTCCCAGGTGTGCCTTGTGCCTCCCTAGCCTCCTGATCTCTTTTGCTCACTCATCCTGATACCCCATGCTCCGCACGGCAGGATGCTCTAGCGCTAACATCACCTGCTCAGGCCGCCTTCCCCGACTGCCCACTGCAAGTTGCACGCCATCTGCCCCTTCCCTGCCAGACCTATGTAAAGTTTCCTCCGTTTGACATATGACATAGTTTATCCAGTTGTTTCAGGTGTGTCTCCCTCTACCAGAATGTTGGCTCTGCAGGCAGGAATTTGTGTGTGTTTTGTTCCCTACCAGCTCCTCCTACCGCCCCACCCCTGACCCTGGACAAAACCTCGCACATGGGAACCACTCAGCAATGTTTGTGAATGAGTGATTTTTCTTCATTCTGTGTCCCCTCCTGGCAGGACAGCCTCGCGGCCAGTGTCCTGCGATCTCAGTGACGACCCTTGTCCCCGCTGTGTGCCCCGAAGATTCATCATCCCCTACCGGAGCTTTGCCTTTGCTGACTATGACTACTTCTCATTCCAACCAGACCGGCCTGTGGGTACCCAGCCCACCGTTACTCTGAGCCAGCACGGTGAGGCCTGGGCTTCCTGTGTGGACAGCGGTGCGAGAGGTGGACCAGGAAGTAAGAGCCTTCAAGGGGTGGAGACACCGGCTTGAGATGGGTTTGGTTCTTGGGGGAAGAGGATATGGTCTCCTTAGATGGAGGCACTGGGGCAGGTTCAAGGTGAGGAGCCCCAGCCAAAGGTACCTCCCCCGCCCCTGATGCTCCAGCCCTGCCAAGCCATTGCCTTCCAACCCTGAAGGCTTTCCTTCTAGAAGCACAGTCCTTCCTATTCAGATACAAACTTTATAGCTTGCAAATCTTTCATCAATTTGGTCTCTTGCAATGTCTGTGACAACCCATTTTATAGATGAGGCACTTGAGACCCAGGGCAATTACCTAACTTTTCCAAAGGGCCACCATGAGCCGTCATGACAGTGATGGGCTGGACTTGCCGAGGGCTCTCTGCATGTTGGTGATGGAGGTTGTCCCCTTACTGCCCTCGCTGCGTGGCCCCCAGTGTGTGTGCTATGTGTCCACAGAGCCTAAGAAAGTCAATGGTCTTGGGTGGGTGTTGATGATGGTTTCACATAATTAGATTTTATTTAACTATATATTAGAAAGAAATATAACCAACACTTTGAACTCATGCATTCGGGGAAATTATTTCTGAGAATGAGGCTAAATAGAAAATGAAAGTCCTATTATGAAAGTTTACATTCACATGGCCAAAACCATGCCTATCCAGGCTTTCAGCAGACACTGCTGGTTCTTATTTCACTCCCAAAACAACATCAAAGTAGATAGTACTGGGACTTCCCAGGTAGTCCAGTGGTTAAGACTCTGTGCTTCTAGTGCAAGGGACGTGGGTTTGATCCCTGGTTGGGGAACTAAGATCCCACATGCTATGTGGAGTGGCCAAAAAAATTAAAAAAAAAAAAGTAGATAGTATTGTTACTGCTATTTGGGGATAAAACAGACAGAGGGCAGTGTATGCCCACGGCCTCACAGGGGCTGTGGGCAGAGCTGAAATTCAGACCCAGGAAGGTCTGACTTAGCTGCTCCTTGCAAGTGTCGGATGGGGAAGGGGCTCCAGCCTTTGCTTCCTGCCTCTGTTCATCACAGCAACACAGAGCTGCTGCCTGGAGGAGGGGATGGGTTAGGCAGTGGTGAATTCACTACAAACAATGTCTCAAACATGTGTCTGATGGATGAGAAGGAGTCCCGTCCCGGTGGAGCTCAGAGCATACAGGGCAGGACACACCAGATGTTGTCGGGTGTGATCACTTACTGAAGGTGGGTGCATGCCACGTGCCGAGGGGCAGTGGACAAGGAGCCCCTGGGAGGTCAGGACAGGCTTCCCCAAGCAGGGAGCTTTGCAGGGAGATCTGAAGGGTGGGAGGGAGGAGAGTGGGAAGAGCATCCCTGGCTAAGGAAACAGTGTGTGCAAAGGCTGGGCGAGGGTGAGGCTGGTTGGTAAAACTGCTAATAATTGTGTCTCCAGAGCATCAACTTCAAGAGGACTGGACAGAGGTAGGAAGGAGAGGGGCAAGGGAGACAGAGGCCTGACCTGGACAGGCTTCTGTGTCCTGCAAAGGAGTTTAGGGGTCACCCTCTACCCAAGGTCGGCAAACACCTATAGAGTGCCGGAGAGGAAATATATTAGGCTTTGCAGCCAAATGGTCTCAGCGGCAAATCCTCAACTCTGCCATTGTGACATGAAAACACATAAATGAATACGTTGGCTTGGCTGGGGTGGTGGTGGTATGGGATGAATTGGGAGATTAGGATTGACATATATACACTAATATGTATAAAATAGATAACTAATAAGAACCTGCTGTATAAAAAATAAAATTAAATTTAAAAATTAAAAAAAATATGTTGGCTGTGTTCTGATAAAACTTTCTTCATAGACAAAAATTTGAATTTCATTGAATTTTGATGTGTGGCACAATATTTTTCTGATTAAAAAAAAAAAGTGTAAAAAAATATGTAAAAATCCATTTTCAGCTCCCAACAAGCCGTGGGCCAGATTTGTCCCTCGGGCCAAAATTGAACAATCCTTGCTCCAGATAATAGTGGAGAGAGAGCATCACAGGTCAGATGAGTGAGGAAGCCAGGAGAGGTGAGGGTAAGTGCGCGTGGGGGTGAGGTTTAAGGTGGGAGGTGAGAGCAAGGTTGGAGTGAGCAGACCATAAAAAGAAGATGGAAGTGCAAATCATAGGGAGTAGAAGGGATTCATTCATTAATTTGCTCCTTCACTGAGCACCTACATAGGCCAGGAGAGCATTGAAGTGCTCAGGCAGTATCCCTGCCCCCACTGGGCTTACAATCAGATAACCG
Organism: Eubalaena glacialis; assembly: GCF_028564815.1. Taxonomy (NCBI): domain Eukaryota; kingdom Metazoa; phylum Chordata; class Mammalia; order Artiodactyla; family Balaenidae; genus Eubalaena; species Eubalaena glacialis. Next base: position 11,396,384 of record NC_083726.1, read on the forward strand.
GAGACGGCTTCATGGTGGAGGAGACCAGACAACTCAGGGATGGGGCACCATAGTGCTTGGCCTCCTAGAGCATGCCCTAAGTCAGGATGTCAGTTCTAGGCCGCCAAAGCTTGGCAGTGAGTCAGGGAGGGGGCATATGTGTGTCTGATCTGCTCTGAAGCTACACATGTGGAGATCTGGATATTTCACTTCCTCTGTCACCTCCAGCTGTGAAATGAGCTCGTGGACTACATCTCTCAGGTTGGATGAATAGGTTTTCCATTGGTTTCCCAGTCTGTTCAGTTGGGAGCAGCTTCCTAGGGTTCCAGGCTGACAAGGAGTCCCACTGCATGACAGGTTCAGGGGCTAGGAGTGCATGATTGATTAGTGATGCCTGCTGTGGCTGGAGCTGGGGCAGCGGTGCTCTGGATCTGCCAGTCTGGGCTGAAGACTTTCTGAGGCTCCAGCTCTGACACGCTCTATCATGCCCTGTCCCCTGTCCAGCATAGAATATTGACATCTGGTTTGGCTCTTACGGAATATTTTGTGTTGGAAAGTCATCTCTCAGCATTCAGATATAGAAGCTTCAGGAAGTCTGCAGCCATGCCATTCATGGATGAATCTGCGCACCCAACCCTGTAGGCCCCAGCAGGTGTCTGCTTGCTGTTGGTGATGGAATGATTTCATGAAAAGTCTCTGAAGGTGGGCCTACATATACTCATTCATTGATTCCTTCATTGATTCATTCACTTTGTCCCCATATTCAGTGAACCACTCATCTCAGGCCCTGGGGAGAGGCAAGGGGGTCAGGACCCCACCCCTGACATCCACAAGCTCCTGGACTACTTGAGGGGACAGATGTGGAAGCATCTATATCCTCCAGGGTTGTAAGGACCATACAGAGGGCTATGGTAGGGCAGGAAAAGGAGCAAGGGATTCTGCCTGGGGGAGGGGGTCCAAGAAAGTCCTAGGGGAGGAAACATGTCTGCTGGGCACTGAGAAGTGCAGGATGACACTGGACACTGGAAATAAGAAAGTGTGGACAGGAGAGGGAGTAACATGAGTTGCAGCGCCCTCTGCTGGGAAGGAGGCCACACAGAGCTCCTCATGGGCAGTGGGGACAGAAGGAAGCTCCACTTGGAGTGTAACTGCCGGCACTTTGTACGGAGCTTCTGTTCTGTGCGCCCAGCAATCTGCACATCTTCATTCACATACACATTGAATCCTCACAATTTAGCAGATGAAGGTCTGAGGCCCACAGAGGTGAGGGGTCTGTCCAAGGTCGCTCGGTCCGTGGGGGTCGTGCTTGGCCTGGAACCCACGTCTGTCCACACATGGGCCCTGCAGGCCCTGAACCTCCCACACAGTCGTCCAGCCCCTTAGGGACCCTCTCCTTCCTCTCCCTCCAGTGCAGCCCCCCGCACCCAAGGACCTCAACATCCGTGCTGCCGGGGACGGTTTCCTGCTGTCCTGGAGTGTGGCCCATAGGGGTTCCCAGAGCCACTGGCTGTCCAGCCTGGAGTTTGAGGTGGTCTACAGGCGGCTTCAGGACTCCTGGGAGGTAGGGACCCCACCAGCTGTGCCCTGCGCCCACGGGGACCTGGCCCAGCCGGCCCTGCTCCAGCAGCCCCTCTCTCCCCCAGGACGCGCCCACCATCTACTCCAGCTCCTCCCGGGCCATCCTGGGGCCAGAGCACCTCATGCCCAGCAGCACCTATGTGGCCCGAGTGCGCACCAGGCTGGCCCCAGGCTCGGGGCTCTCGGGACGGCCCAGCCAGTGGAGCACGGAGATTCGCTGGGCCTCCCAGCCAGGTAACAGAGTCGGAATTGGGACGGCGCCCCCCTGTGGGGAGGGCAGCTCATTACAGCTCCTGGACAGAAGGCGTCCAGGGGTCCGCACCATGGGATCCACGGAGGCTCTGAGCCATGTGTTCAGAGTGACTTCCCTGGCCCACCCCGTCCCTACTGTGCCTCTGCAGAGGCAGCGGCTGCATCTTACTTACTTCTGGGCCCCAGTTTGCTGCCCACTTTCTGTGGAGGAACAATTACAATTTAATCACAATGGCATATGAGCGTCTGTGTTTTCGTGAGAGCTGCACCGTACGCAGACATACCAATGTGATTGTGTTAAATTCCCAAACCCTGAGGCTGACATGCCCTCCCAGCTTTGCACAGGGGGGTGTGAAGTCTCACAGAATTCACTCTCTGACCTGTGTTTACACAGCTGGCCCTTCGGGCTGAGTTTAACCCCTGGTCTTTTTGGCCCCAATGCCCATAATCTCTCTGTGATGAGCCTCATGGTGGGTCCACTGAGGGTTAGGGAATGAATGAATGAGGACTGAATGAGGGACTGTCTCCCTCCCAGGGAATGAGTCCCAGCCCCAGAACCTCCAGTGTTTCTTCGACGGGGCTGCCCTGCTCACCTGTTCCTGGGAAGTGAGGTCCGAGGTGACCAGATCGGTCTTCTTCACCCTCTTCTACAAGTCCGGCCCCAGTGCAAGGTGAGTGTCCCCTGCCTCTGTCCCCTCTGCTCCTCTAGGCCTAGCCCTCTCCAGGCCTCCTCCTGCCCCTGGGGGCCCAGCAGAAGCCACAGTTCATCTAGAGGTGTCATCCCTCTTGTGGCCCTGCCTCCCCCTGCCCTCGCCTGTGCTGTGATCCTCAGGGAGGAAGAATGTTCCCCAGTGCAGACGGAGGAGACCAGCAGCCCTTACGTCCGGCACTGCTGCCAGATTCCCGTGCCTGACCCCAGGAACCACAGCCAGTACATCGTCTCTGTTCGACCAAAGGAGGAAGAGAAACTTATAAAGAGCTCAGATAACAGTGAGTTTGCCCCCAGCCTTCTGCATGGAGAGTCTTGTGACAGCACTGTTTCCTTTGTAACCCGTGTAAACTCAGGGTTCCTCATGGCCCAGTCTTCATGTTTGTCACTTTACATGAAATGCAGTCCAGCAACCCAAACTGAACAGGAGTAAGTCTAATGTTTAAATTCTCAAAAAATATATAAATGCTGCAGTTGATAACATATCAGTCCAATTCTGAAAATACTTTCCCCATTCATGTGCTCTGTGTTCTCAATCTGAGTTTCCAGACCTTTGGCAACTGATACCACTCAGTCTCAGTTGCCCTCTCCGCATGTCCAGTGTTATTTTACACCTAACATGCTCCATAATGAATGTCCCTTGTCTCTCTTATCCTGCTTTTCCATATCCTCCCCACTTCCCTAAATGGTAAGTCTTTTTTAGTTGCTTTACCCAGAAACCTTGGGATCCTCCTCGTCATAGCTTTCTCTCAAATGCCATGTCCAGTCTCCCAGCAAATTTTGTCACCTCTATCTTTTTAATACACCTAGAATTGGACCATGTGTCTACTGCAGGCCTTAGTGCAGTGAGGTCTCCCTCTCCCATCCTTGCAGTCCCTTCAGTCTCTTCCCAATCAGCAGCCCATCTGATTTTGTTAACACATAACCAAATTATGCCCCTCCTCTACCCCAAACCTTCCAAGAGCTCCCCTCCTGCACAGAGGAAATAACAAGATCCCTGTCACAGCCCACAAGACCTTTCTGACCTACTCCCCTGGGCCCTTGACTTCAGCCTCATGGCCTCCTCCACATTGGGAGACTGTCTGGGCACACCCCTGCCTCAGGGTCTTTGCACCTGCTTCCCTTTGTTCTCTCAAGTTGCATGGCTTCCTCCCTCACCTCCTTCAGGCCTTTGCCCAAATGTCACAATCTGTGTGAAACCTTCTCTGAAAAGCTTATTTAAAATAGCACCCAACCCAGAAATCATGGGTCACCCCACTTTCTTTTCCCACAGTACTTATCACCACCTGATGTATATTTATCTATCGTGTCAGCTTTGTCAAGACAGGGACTTTGTTCCCCAGAGCAGCACCTGGCACACAATAGGCCCTCAAAGTGTGTTGAATCAATGTACAAACATTGCCTGACAGTACAGGTCTCTCCCCACCTCCTGTCCGCTCTCTGTCCTTTGCCCCCCTCTTCCTCCAAGGCTCCTCCCTCCCTCATTGCCTCAATCTACCCCCATGGATTTTCTTAGGATGGGGATGGGGAAGGGAGGGGCCAGGGCTGGCATGGGAAGGGGTGAGGGGTAGGAGGAAGGAGTTCCTTCTTCTTGAGGCCTTTGAAGCAAAACAGGGATAAAAAAAATAACAATGTAGCTAAATAGGATCTTCTTTTTTTTCTTCTTCTTATAATAATAATAAATTATTAAATTAATTATTTAAAAATTAAATAGTAATAATAATAATTATTTTTGTCCCTGCTGTACTTTGATGACCCAAAGAAAAGCAATCTCTTGTATTTGCCTAGCACTTTTTTTTTTTTAGGACACAGGCACCCCAAAGTCTAGGGCTGCTCTGTTTATTTATTTATTTATTTATTTAAGGCTGTGTTGGGTCTTCGTTTCTGTGCGAGGGCTTTCTCTAGTTGTGGCAAGCGGGGGCCACTCTTCATCGCGGTGCGCGGGTCTCTCACTATCGCGGCCTCTCTTCTTGCAGAGCACAGGCTCCAGACGCGCAGGCTCAGTAATTGTGGCTCACGGGCCCAGTTGCCCCGTGGCATGTGGGATCTTCCCAGACCAGGGCTCGAACCCGTGTCCCCTGCATTAGCAGGCAGATTCTCAACCACTGTGCCACCAGGGAAGCCCCTTGCCTAGCACTTTTTAAAAAAATATTTTAATTTCATTGGAGTATAGTTGATTTACAATGTTGTGTTAGTTTTAGGTGTACAGCAAAGTGATTCAGTTGTGCATGTACATATTGCCTAGCACTTCAATATCGCAGAGTGTTCCTTGCTCTGTCCTTTTAACTGTGAGGGACACAGCCCCTGGTTAAGGGCAGCAGGTGTGCCAGGTAGACCCAGTTTGAAATCTCCGGCTTCCCCAGTGGATGGCTTTGCTAATGCCCAGTTTCTACGTCTGTAAAGGGAGGCCCCAGTCACCCAATGGAAAGAAGGAGATCAGGGGTTCAAGCCCAGGTCTGACTCTGGAGGCTGCATTCTTCTCCCTTCTGAGATCCTGCCTCTCTTCCCCCCCACCTTCCAAAAAAATCTGGGAGCATTTCCTCCTGCAAAAGCCAGATGATCCTTCAGTTTCTGTACAGCCTGAACCCTAAGAGATCTCAGATCCGCTGTCCTGGGATAAATCAGGCCGGCGCTGTCCTGTTGGACCCAGTAAACAAGCTATTTCCCCATCTGATACCATTCATCCCAGTTATGGGCCAGTGGTGAGCTGGTAGAAAGCTCAGACTCACCATTCTGTCCTGTGGCCCTCACCCCTGTCCTGAGCAGGAGGAAGAGGGATGACTGTGGTCTTTGTTTCATAGATGAGGAAACTGGCTCTCAGAGACCGGTGGTAACTGGATAAACTGACACATCAAATGCAGAGCCTGGGCTGGAATCCTCGGCTTCTGTATTAGTTTCCCATTGCTCCTGCAACAAATTACCACAATAATAAAAAAGACTGAAATAGGTTTCACTGGGCTGAAGTCAAGGAGTCGGCAGGACCGCAGTCCCTCAGGAGGCTCTGGGGGAGAATCCATTTCCTGGCCTTTTTCAGCTTCTAGAGCTGCATCCCTTGGCCCCTGGCCCTTCCCCCATCTCCAAAGCCAGCAGGGGAGCATCTTTGAATCTCTTTCTGCTCCTGCCAAGTGCCTTCTCTTTGTAGTCAAATCTCCCTCCTGCCGCCAGCATATAAGGACCCCTGTGATTACATTTATTTTATTTTTTAAATTTTAATTTTATTTATTTATTTTTAAATTTTTTGGCCACACCACAGGGCATGTGGGATCCTAGTTCCCTGACCAGGGATCGAACCCCTGCCCCCTGCATTTGAAGCGCAGAGTCAAACACTGGACCACCAGGGAATTCCCCCCGCTGTGATTACATTTAGAGCCCACTTGGATAATCGTGTCCCCATCACAGCGTCCTTAACTTAATCACACCTGCAAAGTCCATTTTGCCATGTAAGGTAGCAAGTTCCAGGGCAGGACCTGGATACTTTTGGGCGTCGTTGTATATTCTTCCACAGCCTCTCTCTGGTCTTTTCATCACGGCAGCTCCAAATCCTGCCCCGAGGGTCAGCCTCAGGGAGGGGTGGGCACAGGGCCATTGGAACAGCCTGGTCTGTGTCCAGTACTAATGAGGGGATGGGCCTCTCAGAGCCTGGATGGTGTGTCCGCAGTGAGCGCCTCCGAGTTCCCTCTCGAGATGGGCAGTCTGTACCCGCGTCCTGTCTCTGGAGGACAGGGGTCTGTCCCGTGCCCGGCAAACCCTCACGAGGGCCAGCCAAGCGAAGACAGGCTGGAGCCACGGGTGGAGAAGGGCACCGTTCCAGGGCCTGAAACTCTGTTCACCTCCCCTTCTCAAGGCAGCATAAAAGGCAGGTGCCTGGAACAGATGCTATCAAAGTTGGTGACTTTGACTCAGCCCACGTCAATTTCAGGTAAAAGGCACAGATTGTCAAATGCGGCTTCTTCAGCTACTGTGAGTAACCAGTAACCCAGCCACCTCATTACTGACCAACAGACTGCAGCTTATCTCAGCATCTCCCAGGGAGGAGGTGGTCTGGCCATGATAGATGCTGGCACCCCAAGTAGGGGCACAGAGACCCATGATGGTGGGACCTGGGGTCCTGGACCAGTGGAGAGAGCACCAGTGACCAGCATGGAACACAAGGAATGTTCCACCGGAGGAATGTCAGAAACAGCGTTCTCTGAAAGTTTCCCTCCCTGCAGTCCAGATGGCTCGCCTGACCCTCAACGTGACCAAGGACAGAGATAGCTACACCCTGCACTGGAAAGAAGGAAAAATGCAGGACAAACGCATAAATCTCATCCTCCAGGTCCAGTACAAGAAAGAAGCAGCCTCATGGGAGGTGAGGGCCTGTGCCCGAGGAGTGGCCTGGATGGGGGAAGGGGGAAGCGAGAAAGACCAGGGAGAGTGCCACCGGCCAGGTTCCTGGCTCCCAGCAGGTGCCCAGTCGGAGGGAGCCACTGGGACTCGGCGGTCATGTCCCTGTGCAGTCAGCAGGTCACCGTCCCTTCCCTTGGTGAAGGAACTGAGACTCACAGAGGTGATGCGAACTTGGCCAAAATGAACACGTGATCCTGAATTGCAAAGGAGGTGTAGACATCAGGACGAGAGACAGCTGGAGGAAGGGTTTTCAAAAGTCATAAAGGGGGCATTTCTTCACGAGAATCTCATCCAGAATGCAAATGTGCAGCTGCTAAGAGGAGAGCTGCTCCCTGCGAGGCGGGCAGAGCTCCAGCCTGGGACTCAGTATCTGGCCCCCACCCCCAGGTATCCATCAGGGCCTGTGGGCAGAATCTGGGGCTCCACAGAGGCCAGTTCAGAAACCTCGGAGCCAGCCCCGGACCTTCAGGCTGGAAATGGGGAAACTGAGGCCAGAAGGGAGTGTGTCCGTGGTGGAGCTGGAAGTGGCCCCTGGGCTCCTGAACATCTGTCTAAGGGTCCAGAGTCCATTCATCCTGCACTGCACTCCTGGGAAGGCCATAATTAGGGTCCAGGCTGTCCCAAGAGGAGCTGGGAGGCTGAGGGGGGACATGGTGACTGACTCCTCAGGGTTTCTGGGCCTCGGTGTTGTCATATGTCACGGGGTGCATTGCAAGAGGTGCTGTCCCTGATCCTGTCTGGGTGCCGTCCCTCTGTGGGCACTGGAGTGTGGTCCTCCGCGGTGGGAGTGATGCTGCCTCAGATCTGGGGATGTGACTACAAGGTGGTGACTGATGGGTAGCAGGAGATCTGGGGTGCTGAGGCGGGAGGGCTTCATAGCTGTGCCCACGTGCACCAGACCTCAGCACACCTGCTCACACACCTGCACCCACAGGAGACCAAGACAGAGGACTTCCAGAACGCCCACAGCATGTGCCTGCCACCTCTGGAGCCTGCCACCAGGTACCAGGCCAGAGTGAGAGTCAAACCTGACCCCCAAGGCTACAACGGGATCTGGAGCGAGTGGAGTGAGGAGAGCTTCTGGGACACTGAGTGGGGTATGTCCTCCCGGCCCCCACTCACCCCTCCAAGCACAGCCCCACTGGGCAGAGGACGGGGATGATGTGGATGTGAGATGTAACCCCACCCCAGGCTAGCATCCTTCCCTGCCAGGTGTCATTAGAGATGAGAAAGTGACACCTGGTGTGCACACAGACTGCAGGTGAGGTCTCGAGAGGGCAGAGGAGAGCACGTCTCACCAACAGGTCTCCCTAAGCCTGGACCTTAGCCCTCTATTAATATGGCCCATGCTTTCATTAGCTTTTGTGGCAGCTACTACCCAGGGACCACTCAGCCCGAGTTTTCTGTTACCATGAGGAACTACTGACTGGGGCCTGGGATTGGAAAGCTTTGGTCTGATTTCTCAACCTTCCCTCAATCTGCACTTGCTAATTTCATTTATCTGTCACCATCACCATAGCGGCCACCAGGAGACAAGTACAGAACAAGGTCCGGGAGGTGGTGGCAGAGAGAGGAAAAAGTGTTGGCAGCAAGGTCCCCAGTCCCAGCCAGCCGTAGCAGGGAAAGAGCACGAGGAAGAGGACCCCAACCAAGCAGAAAGAAGGGCTGGGCCACTGGACCTAGGGGAAGGAGACCAGGGGAGTCCTGGAGGCGCCCAGCCTCTGACGGGCTTGAGGCCAAGTGGAGAGCTGTGAGGGCCCCTGATGGGCCTTTGCACCTTCTGGTTCCTCCACCATCACCCCTTTCCCCGTCTCGGCCTCTCCAGCCCTCCCTGTTCTTGACGACCACCTTCTATGCTGCTTCCTTCAGGAAGTGCCCTATGATTGCCTCTGGCTGCAGTCACTGCCCACGTACAGCAACACCTGCTACTGGACAGGATCTAACCCTCTGTGTCCTGCCAGCAATCCAGCACTGTGGGTGGCTCAGACAAATGCCCTCTTCTTCTTAGTCTGTTTCTGGCCTCTTCTTCCCCTCTGCATGCCAAGGCAGCAACTTCACCTCATCTCCTGAGCCCCCAGCCCCTTCCCTCCCCAAAAGTTAATGCTCCTTTTTCCTCCTGGCTGCCTGGAAGTGCTGCCCATGTGGGTCCTGGCGCTCATCCTGGTCATCAGCACCTTGATCCTGCTCGTGTCCCTGCGCTTCTGTGGCGTCTACGGGTACAGGTAAGGCGACTCCAAGATGGGGGAGGGCGCTACCCAGGGCCCCAGACGATGCCAGGGACCCCACAGCTGACTTTCTCCAGTCTCTGCTCTGCAACTCACACCCTGTGGGGCCTTGGTCAAAGCTGCCCTCTCCCTGGGCTTTAGTTTCACCTCGGTCCATGAGCACGAGGCAGCTGCCCTGAGGTCTTGGGCAGCGGACACCTCCCTGCTGTCTTTCCAGGCTGAACCAGAAGTGGGAGGAGAAAATCCCCAGCCCCAGCAAGAGCCACCTGTTCCAGGTAGGGGCTGGCTGTGAGGGCGGCGGAGCTGCCGGGCCCCTGTGCTTCTGCGCCCACGTCCCCACGCCCGTGTCCTCCTCCCCTTCCGGTGGGCCCTGAGTAGGGGTGGTATGTGGCCAGGGCAGGGGCTGGGAAGCTCTAAGAGCCGGGCCGGCCCCTGCAAGCCCAGCACTGCGATCCCCTGGGCCCCCCCGATGCACAGGGTACCCCGCCCGCGGGGACTCCCGTGGAGCAGCAGAGAGGGTTGGCGTGGGGTTGCCAGGACCCAGGGGGGCGCAAGGAGAGCCTTAGTCACATCGGGGCAGGGGGGATGGCGGGAAGCCGCGTGGCTTCCCCAGGACAGGACAGCAGCACTGAGCTCTGGAGGATGGAGGGTGGTGGCAGGTGGGAGAGGCCACTGCTGGCAGAAGGCGAGTGGAGGGTGGAGACAAGATTCCTTGGAGAAGGGACCTGAGGGGCGTGGGCGGTGAGTCTGGGGCGCAGCACGGGAGGCTGAGAGGACCCCGGGGAGGGCGCTGGCACGTGGGGAGCGGAAACCCTTTGATCAGGCAGGCAGGGCCAGGACTGCCTTGGGAGGGTCCCACGGCCAGTGCGGAGGAGACTAGGGGTGAGCATGGAGACAGGGACAGCCCAGATGGGCGTCCTCGTGGGAACAGGCTGCCCGTCCTTGACGTCCCAGGGCCCCTGCGAAGTCCCAGCCCCTCTCTGGCCTTGTGTTCCTGGTGTCAGGAGGGCGTGGTCGGTCCTGCCCATGCTGAGATGCCGCCACGTCTGGGGGCTCCCGAACCCTCGCCACCTTCAAGGCCCTCCTCCCACCTCACCTCCTGGGGTGCCCCCACCCCACAGGCACAAACGCCCTCTCTTCCCCCAGAACGGGCGCGCCGGGCTCCGGCTCCCACACAGCATGCGCGTTGTCGGCAGCGGGAGCCACGCACACGGGGGGCTCTGGGGCGGCAGCTGCCCTCAGCCGGAGGGGTGAGTGTCGCGCGAGGGATCCCTAAGAGGTGGGACGGTGGCTCCCTCCTGCACATCGGGGGCTCGGGGGAGGTGGCCTCGGCCTGGGGCTCAACAGGAACAGGTCCTTGGAGGCTGGCTGCACTAAAGCAAGAGGTGTCCCGGGTGGATGTCGGGAAGAGCTTCCCGATTCCCAGGTTAGGGAGGGTCGGGGCCAGAAGCAGGAGACTGGGGCAGATGACCTCCCCCGGCCCTGCCACCCAGGGAGACGCCACGCTGCCTCGGCCCCACTGGGTGGCAGAGGATCTGCGAAACCGCGTGGCCTCAGCACCTGAGCGGCCGGCTCACCACTCACCCGCAGGTGGGGCAGGTGAAGGCCGAGGGCACGGCCGAGCCCAGGCTGGGCGCTGACGCTGGGTGACGGCAAGGAGCGGGAGGTGGGAGGGGCCACAGCTGGCAGAGCATGACCTTGAAGGAGAGCACGGAGGCTGGAGGGGGAGACCCACAGGGAGGCTGAAGGAGCGCCCGTTGCCTGTTCCGGGCCAGCTCCCTCCCCTCACCCTGCTCTGCGTTTTCTGTGAGCTCTGGGGGGAGCCCGGCCTCCATCCCAACCCCTGGCTCCCTGTGCGCGAGCTGAGGCGTCCGTCCAGGGTGGTGCCAATGTCCCTGCCCTTGTTCTCCCCACAGGGCGTCCCCTGTAGACTTCGGGCACAGTGAGGTGTCACCTCTCACCACAGAGGACCCTAAAGATGCCTGTGACTCATCACCTGAGCCTGACATGACTCTGGTCACCTCGAACCTCCCCACGGAGCAGCCGCCCCGGCCCCCGCCAGAGCTGGCCACCCCCTCGAGCCGGCCTGAGAGCCAGGCTTCCAGCTTTGATTTCAATGGCCCCTACCTGGGGCCGCCCCACAGCCACTCCCTGCCTGACATCGTGGGCCAGCAGGGGCCCCTACGGACAGGCGTGAGCAGGAAGCCGCAGCCCCCAGGGTCCCTGAAGTACCTGTTACTGCCCGCAGGGGGGCAGGTGCAGCTGGTCCCACTGGCCCAGGTGATGGGGCCAGGCAAAGCCAGGGATGCGGACCTGAGGTCCAGCCCAGGCACCGAGGGGAGCCCTTCCCCGGAGTCAGGGGCAGACCCTGCCCCTCCTGAGCCTGGGGTGATGGTGGGTGGTCAAGGCCCGAAGGACAGGGCCCCCCCAGGTCTGCCCACTGGCTCTCGGGGTCCTAGGGAAGGCACTGTGGCCACTGGTTACGTCACCACTGCAGATCTGACATTCACTTTGCCCATAGGGGCCCCATCTGCCTCCAGGCCCCTCCTCTGGGCCTCCCCTCAGACCAGAACCCCTACTTCCGTCTTGGACTGGGTGATGGGCTCCCTGCATCCTCGGCCCTCTAAAGCCAGAGTTTGAGGGCTATGTGGATCTCCCTCCAAGTATGGACCAGTTTCCCTAGCCCCCTCTGGCCAGTCCTGTGCCTCCTGCAGTCAACAGCCCTATCCTGATCCCAGGGGACCCCAGAGAGATGTGTGCCCAGCCTTCCCACCCGCCCAAGGGGCTCCTCATCCTGAAGCGTGTAGGTGACTCTTCCCTCCCCTCCAGCTTTGGAGTATGCCAGGTACCTCTCCAGGGCAAACTCCTGGAACTAAGTTACCATGGTCAAGATGCCCATGCCAGGCTGAGTGTGAGGGACAAAGTATAACTCAGATCTTCAAAGGGTGAAGCCACTGCAGGATCCAGCACCACTGAGGAGTGACAACATGCCTGGAGAGGTCTAGCTGCTTCCTCTGACTCAGCTGAGGCTCTGCATCTGCCTTTCATCCCCTGGCTCCTTCCCCAGAACTTTCCGTGTGTCAGAGGAGACACTGTAGTAAAGAGCGGTGGTTCCCAGCCTTTATCATACACCAGAATCAACTGCAGAGCTTGTTACAACAAAAGAGTTGTTGATTCAGTAGGTTTTAGGTGAGACCCCTAGGTTGTATTTCTCAGGAGTTCCCAGGTGATCCTGATGCTGTTGGTCTGGGGACGGTACTTTGAGGACCTTGGTGTAGAAGCAAGGGCTCAAACAAGAGCTATACCTCTGCCCATTAGTGGGCAGAAACTGCTCGCAATTAAGATTAATTATGAGCAATTAATCAAGATTCTTCTTTGTTCCCCTCTGTTACTGATTTTTAGTTTTATTGTATTGTGGCAGAAAATGTAGCCATGATACAATAAAGAATTCCTCCTCTCTGGATTTTCTTTAAACTTTCCTTGTGGCTAAGTAGATTGATTCATCTGTATCTATCTATCTACCTATCTATCTATCATTCATCTATTTATCTATTCCCTAGGAAGAAAAGAAAAAAGCAAGAAAAGATAATCTTTATTTATATATTTTATACATATTGTATATTATACAGTTACAAATATACTTATTCACCTATATAATCTCACTTATTAATTATTGTTTTATATAAGTTATATCCAGAGGCAGTAGAGGGAAATAGCTCCGATTCTATAGTTAGATTGCCTGGGTTCAAACCCCAACTCAGCAGCTTAGTACCTTTAGGCAAGTTCCCAACCCTCTCTGGGCCTCTGCTCCCTCATCTGTAAAATGGGATGATAATCACACACGTCTCGCAAGGTGCCCAGGAGGGTTAAGAGAGTAAAGTGCCTGGTATAAAATCAAATGTTATCTAAGTGTCAGCTCTTAAATAATTTCTCTCATTCACTCACCCATATTTGTTGAGTGTCTACTCTGTGCCTTGTACCGGGCTAGTTCCTTGAATCCTTGTAAGTATATTTTATCTATGTGATCTGCCAAATACGAAGCAAGTATATTACATTTGCAAACTGAGATTTTAGTTTTATCAGATTCTCTTAAATTTATAAGGATTTGCCTTATGGATTATCCCATGCCGTTCAGTTTTAAAAGGTTTGTGATCATTGTATCTTCAAGGTTGTTATTTATTTTTATGGTAAGTATCCTTCTTTGTCCTATTTAATACACTTGGCCCTAAATATTGTTTAATCTGATATTAACACTGCCATCTGCATTTTCTTGTTGTTATTAGCATTTGCCTTTTCCATCCTATTATTTTCAACTTTCAATCCCTTTGTGTGGGTGTGTGTCTTGAAAACAGGCTAGAGCTGCATTAAAACACATGTAATCCAATCTGAGAATCGTGACCTTATGGCTCTCTGCTTTTATGGTGATAACAAATAGATATTTGATTTTCTTTCTTTTTTTCTTTTTCACTTCCCTTGCTTTTGATACAATAATATAATTATTAAAATAATGGTTTTATTTTACACAGGTAACACATAAACTTTAAAAAGTCAGTTTGAAAGGGTGTAGAATAAAAATATCCTGATTCCATCTCCTCACCAGAGGAAACCCCTGCTGTGGGTTGCTCTGTGCTCTTGCAAAGTGCCCCCTTGCATTTATAAACTTGAGCTTAGATTGACTACTTCCTTCTAGGCCCCCCACCTACAAAATGTGATTCTACTCAACAGATTGTTCTGGACCTTGCTTTTTCCAGTTAATGTATCTTTGAGATCTTTCCATAATATTCTTTCTTTTTAATGGCTACATAGTATTCCATGGGGTGTAATACATACATCCACATCTCTCCCTACCCCAGGCTAAGGGAACACACTGTTGCCTTCGTGTGGTTTCTGTTTCTGAAAGTCAAACAATGTTGCAATAAACATTTATATACCTATCTTTTTGGTCATGTTTCCCAAATATTTTTAGAAACAAAATTGCAAGGTCAAAAGGTATGCATTTTTCATTTTGCTCCATATTGTCTAAAAAACTACTTCCCACCAGAATAGTATAAGAGTACCTGCTCCAGAGAATGAAAAAGCAAGCCACAGACTGGGAGAAAATATTTGAAAAAGACATATCTGATAATGGACCATTATCCAAACTGTTCAAATAACTCTTAAAACTCAACAATAAGAAAATGAATAACCCAACTGAAAAATGAGCAAAAGACCTGAACAGACACCTCCCAAAAGAAGGTGCACAGATGGCAAACAAACATATGAAAAGATGCTCCACATCAAATGTAATTAGGGAACTACAAATTAAAACAACAATGAGATACTACTACACACCCATTAGAATGGCTGCAATCCATAATACCGACAACGCCACATGCTGGCGAGGATGTGGAGCAACAGGAACTCTCATTCATTGCTGGTGGGCATGCAGAATGGTGCAGCCACTTTGGAAGACAGTTTGGCAGTTTCTTATAAAACTAACTATACTCTTACCATATGATCCAGCTGTCATGCTCCTTGGTATTTACCCAGAGGAATTGAAAACTTATGTTCACCAAAAAACCTGCACACGGATGTTTATAGCAGCTTTATTCCCAATTGCCAAAACTTGGAAGCAACCAAGGTATCCTTCAGTAGGTGAATGGATAATAAACTGTGGTACGTCTAGGTAATAAAATATTATTTAATGCTAAAAGAAATTGATCTATTAAGCCATGAAAAGACATGGAGGAAACGTAAACGTATATTGCAAAGTCAAAAAAGCCAATCTGAAGAGGCTACATACTATATTATTCCAACGATATGACATTCTGGAAAAGGCAAAACTATGAACACAGTAAAAGGATCCGTTGTTGCCAAGAGTCAGGGGGCAGGGAGGGATGAATAGGTGGAGCACAGAGGGTTTTTAGGGCTGTGCAACTACTCTGTATGATACTCTAATGGTGGATACATGTCATTACATGTTTTTCCAAACCCATAGAATGTTCAACACCAAGAGTGAACCCCAGTGTAAACTCTGGACTTTGAATGATAATGATGTGTTGGTGTAGGTTCATTGATTGTAACGAATGTACCACTCTGGTGCGGGATGTGGCTAGTGGTGGAGGATTTGCATATGTGGGACAGGGAATATATGAGAAATCTCTGTACTTTCTGCTCAATTTTGCTGTGAACCTAAAACTTCTCTAAAAAATAAAGTCTATTAAAAATAGCATGAGTACTTATATCTCATACCCTTCTCAGTTCTGGATATTGCCAGTCAAGTTCCCTGCTAGTACTTGCCAATCTGGTGAATAAAAAACTGTATCTCATTTTAAGTTGAATATACCTGATTATTAGTGAGGGTAAGTTTTTTGTTTTGTTTATTGGCTATCTATATTTCTTTTGTAAATTACTCATTCGGGTACTTTGGCCATTTTTCCTACTGGGTTCTTATTGATTTGTGGAGCCTCTTTATTATGGCTGCTAACCCCTTTTCTACCATCTCTAGCCCAGTGTTGGCTGGAGCTACACTGTCCTGAGCTGTTTGGGTACAATTGCCTCAAAGCCCCACTCCTGAGTACAGTGAAGTTATCGCTCCTGCTTCCAATCCCCGTGCCCCATCTCTCCAATTCTCTACATTCCAAGAGGCACCCAGCCTCCTGGAGCCTCTGCCTTCAGGCCTTCCCAGCTGTGCACACGGACTCTGCCTCATCTCGCATCCAGTGCAATCCAGACTTGGACCAAATCTCTCCCCAATGATAGCCCACACCACTTGTGTGAAGTTTTCTGTCAACCTCAGTGATAAGTAGGGTCACAGAGCGCTCCACTAACCCATGGTTCCTTCATTCTCTTTTTCCCTTCTCCTCTTCTCCATCTTTCCTTTCTTTTGACTTTCAGGAGCAAGAGAATTATCTTGCCTCTCCCAATGCCGTAGTTAAGGGAGGATATCATTTTGCTTCTATGTGTTCTTCTGGGACTCACCCTCCACCCCAAAAGGCTTATCAAATCCATCTTTGGGGGCTTTTGAGTTACAGTTTCTTTTATATCTTTACATAGACGTCAAAACCTTTACTCATACTTTATCACTTGCTTTCCAAATTTATTTTGGGGTGCCTTTGAATCAACCCTTCTCTTGGGTCTGTAAGAATTCGGGATCTTTACCTGCGCTGTCAGCACCCACAGGTCTATGGGAGACAGTGATTCAACTAACAAGGCACTAAGATCTAGACCCTGCATTCACAACCTGCTCCCCCCACCCCACCCCAGAGGACTTCTAAGGACACACAGCACAGGGTCATCATTCAGGTGCTGCCTGCAACTTGCTGCTTGCTTTCACGTGGTGCCTCTTGAAAATCTTGTTATAAGTAGACCTTCCTCATTTTAGTGGCTTCCTAGTATTCACCCCCATGTAAATGTACCCCTTAATTAATTAATTAATTAATTAATTAATTAATTAATTAATTAAACTTATTCAAACCATTCCCCTGTTGATGGACATTTGGATGGTCTTTTAGGTTTTTCAGTTGTGAGCAATGCTGTAATGAACATCCTTGTGCAAACGTGAGCTGAGAACACAGTTGCCAGATAAAGTACAGAGCACCCAGTTAAGTTTGAATTTCAGATCAACAGCTTACACTATTTGTTGATGATCTGAAATTCAAATTTAACTGGATATCTGTATTTTTTATTTACTAAGTCTGGCAACCATTTAGGGGAAGTGGATGCTACACCATAGGCATAATCCCTCCCAGGCCACTAGAGTATCCTGGTGTCTCTCCCAAGGCTGTAAACAATGTTGAAAAGACGCAACCACCTCCCCTCTTGCTGGCTGTTGCATGGTCTTTATGGAAACCCAGGCTGTAGGTGTATGTATTTGCTTTGGCACCCAGCAACTAGTCAACTTTCTTCATCTTCCACAGCCCTTAGTGGAATAGTTGAATCACCCCAATGGGGAGGAGGAGAAAGAGTGGCACGTTTCCAGAGTGTCCCCAGCAACAAACACTGTGTCGGATCCTGAGTCCCGCATGAAGCCTGTCATGAGTCAGATGGTGGCTGGGCCTCAGGGAGGTCTCAGTCTCATCGAGACACAAAGATATAAGCAAGAAATTAACAATATGGGCGATGAGGTCACCGCGGCACAGGGCCCATGACGTTGCCCAAATCACTTGCATTTCAACCCTTTGGCCACACCACCTCCCCTGGCTGCCCAACCTTGATTGATTGAGTGAGTGGCATGCAGGCCACTTTTGTCCAGCTGGGAAATGAATGTTTCAAAACAATGGAAAGGTTTCCTTTGGGAGCAAATAATCTGTTGGAGCAATGACTCTGTGTAATAAATAATCGTTGAAAGATTCAGACACTGTTCAGCCTCCCAATCAGGAAAGGACCAGCAGCCCAGCTGCTGACGGCCTCCAGCATTGGCTCCTTTCTTTTTCTCAGGGCACCCCAGCTGATGACTGACACTATGAGGGCCCTAGGACCTGGCCACTTCTGTCCATCGTGGGGCCCTTTTGGCTCTGGTGCTCCCCGTGGGCTGGCGGATGTTTATCCGGGTCTGGAAGCGCTGACAGCTTCTCCTGTTCAGCTCTGCTTCCTCCCCTGTGCTGTCATCCCCAGTATGTCTTTTGAATGTCTCCCTCCATCTCGGGAAGAGCTTCCTGGAGCCCTCAAGCCGTGACAACCCCTCAATTTTCCCTTGCCACATGCGTGGCTCTGGGCTCGGTTCCCAGGGGCAGACAGGTGAGGGAGATGGGGTCCTACCTGCAAGGTCTCTCAGGACATCAGTGAGTGAGAACCCACACCCTTAATATTTGGCTCCCAAAGAAATAAAAACATTTTTTCTGCTCACCTCTGGCTCCATCTGCCTCCACCACCAAACCTGCTCGGTTTATAATCTTTTCTGTCTTGCCAAGCAACATGGATCATCTCGCATTCAAGTGTGGATCTTCTGGTGAGAGACCTTGCTTTCGAGGGCAGGCTCTGAACCACAGGGCCAAGGTTCGAATTCTGCCTCTTCCACCCACCAACTTGTTGACCTGGGGCAAGTTATATGACCTCTCTGTGCTGTAGTTTCCCCACTTACAAAAAGAGTATCATAAAGGTAGCGTTTGTCTCAGAGGGTTGTGGTCCCCTAAATCAATGGAGCAGGGTCTGACAGGCATAAGCTCTTACTAATTCTCCTCTATTTTTACAGGGAATTCGTTCTCTTTCTTATTTCTCCACTCTCATTAGAGACCAAACACAGGATGCCCAGTTAGATTCAAATTTCAGATTACATCGAATACTTTTTTTTAGAGGGAGTGCGTCTTGTATACTTCTCTCCCGCAGCCTGTATTTCTCCTTTCCTCCCTCCCTCCTGGCTTGTCCCGGGAGCACCACCCGCTTCTCACTCCGTCACCCCTAGCATTTCTGTTCTGATCGAAACTGCTCCTAACTCACTGTAGCAGACCGAAGGCCCTTCTATTGAACAGAATCCATCCTCCTTAGGGCAACTGTGCTTTCAAACAGCATCCCTGCCCATCTATCCCAGCACATATACACATCTTAATGTTTTATAATAAAAATATTTTATTGCAATTTTTTCAGTTAACAATGTCCAAACATTTTGGAATTCATATCTTGGACTTCTTTCTAATGCATGTAGGTCCACCTCATTCATTCTTTAAAAAATTTATTTATTTAATTTTTATTTTTGGCTGTGTTGGGTCTTTGTTGCTGCGCACGGGCTTTCTCTATGCATCGAGCGGGGGCTACTCTTAGTTGTGGTACACTGGCTTCTTGTTCAGTGACTTCTCTTGTTGCAGAGCACTAGCTCTAGGCGTGCAGGCTTCAGTAGTTGTGGCACATGGGCTCAGTAGTTGTGGCTTGCAGGCTCTAGAGCGCAGGTTCAGTAGTTGTGGCGCACCGGCTTAGTTGCTCCGTGGCATGTGGGATCTTCCCGGACCAGGGCTCGAACCCGTGTCCTCTGCATTGGCAGGCGGATTCTTAACCACTGCACCACCAGGGAAGTCCCCCACCTCATTCATTTTGAACACAGAATTCCACCTTAGAATGGACTCAAATGTTGTGATTAATTTCACTGTTGGTGAGGATTTAAATTGTTTATCATTTTCTTCGACCACAGACAATGCTGTAATGAACAGGGATTTGTGGACAAAAGGAACAAGAACATTTGCTCTGCCACTTATTAAAACATATTATAAAGCTAGAACAGTTAAAATGGTGGGGTGCCATGGAGAGGACAACAATAAAAAGGAGAGCCTAGAAACTGACTAAGCATACACATGGATTTTCTATATCATAAATGTGACCTTTCAGATACATGGACGAAGAATGGGCAATTCAATCAATGATGCCAGAACACCCAGGCGACTCGTTTAGGGGAAACATAAAACTGGCTCTCCGTTTCACATGCATATATTCCAAAATCACTATAACGTCACATGAAAAGCTTGAAACACAAAAAGAACCAGAAAAAAAATAACTCTGGACAAATGCAATTTTGAAGTGGGGAAGGGCTTTGTCAATTTGACACCCAAAGTGGAAGCGTGAAGAAGTTCACCCGTAGATCTATCTGATCACCCAGACAAGTCTACATTGAATACACCCAAAAGCGTCATGTACAAAATTAAGAGACAAACCACAAATGAGGAAAACAAATTTACACCATCTATGAAAGGCAGGAGCTAAATAGTTTTTAAAGCTTAATCAGAAAAAAGGGGACATCCAACACAGCGAAGACCTTAACGAGCTTAGATCAGTAAAAAAAAATACAAACGCCCAAGAAATAGGAAAATATGTGCAAACACGCTAGTTCTCAAATAATGCAAATTAAAACAATTTAATGCCATTTCTTTTTGCATATCAGAACGGCAAAGATTTAAAAGAACCATGATCCCCAGCGTAAGCCAAGCCATAGACCAAAAGCCCCTCGTACGTGGCTGGTGGGCATGGGATTTGTAAGGTCTTTCTGGAGGGAGGGCAGCTGCGAGATTTGGACTATAAGCCCAAGAGTACATGCCTTTGGGTCATTTTCCTTTTTCCCTTGTTGAGCAGTTCTTTCCAACTTTTCTGCAGTCGACGTGGGTTCTGGACTCCCCTCCCCTTGTGAATTTCTCCAGGCCCCACGAGCCTGGATGTAGGAAGGAGATCACTTCAACCAGGAGCTGGCACTGCCCACTGCTCAGGTCAGTGGCCTCTACAAGATGCAGGGCCTGGGGTCCCTGAGGCTCCCCGGTCACCTCCGTGAGACTAGCAGGGCTTCCTGTGAGGTCAGAACAGTGCTTCTCACGCCATGCCCATTTCTCGGAGTGACAATGGAGGTTGGTGCTTTGCTACCATGTCTGGGCCTGCAGCGCCCGACAGAATCATGCGGAGTCCAGAGCTGCTCTTCCAAGCCCGAAACCCCCAAGCCCTCACCCCATGCCTTCTGCCTCCCGCCTCAGGGCTGGAATCTCTTCCCCTCCCCGCACTGGGCCACACCACAGGGTATGACATGTGGGATCTTTGTTCCCTGAGCAGGGATCAAACCTGCGCCCCCTGCATTGGAAGGGTGGTGTCTTAATCACTGGACCACCAGGGAAGTCCCCGGGCTGGTATCTTGTCGTGTGCATTCATGCCTGCCAGGGACAGACAGAAGTCCTCCACGAAACCAGACATGTCAGCATCTGAATAGGCTCGGACTGAGACATGGCATCTCAGAATAGGCTTAGCCCAGACCTCAAACTCACTCTAATGATAAATCAGTGGAAAGAGAAGACAATAGGAAAAGCAGGGAAACTGGGAAAAAAGGGAAATGGGGGCAAATGAAATGAGTATGTGTATAAAGCTCTAATAATTCAGAACCTAAAAGCAGTGAATTTGAAAGAACAGTGTGTGTGTGTGTGTGTGTGTGCGCGCGCGCGTGTGTGGCAGAGAGGGAGGGAGAGAAAGAGGAGCTTGACCTTGCTGAAGGTCAAGGGAGGAGGTAGATGGTTGACTTGTTTTTCTGGTCTCCATGTTACAACATGGAAACTTCTCCTTGGCTTTGCGGAAAGGACCATGGAAGGGACCAGGGGCTGGCAGGAGGGAAAGGCAGGGCTGGAGGAAAGGCAGACCCTCTCCTTCTATTCCCCTCCCTCAACGTCTACAGGGTCTCAGCACACCTCCCCAGGCCTGCTGACATCCCAAGGAGGCAGTGACAAGTAATCTTGCTGCTTCAGGGCTTTGAAGAGCTGAATGGCCGGCACCTGGGGAATGGCCTGAGATGGGGGCTTCTTGGCCTGGAACACCTGGTTGAGGTCCCTGATCTCAGGACAGGGTCCTGGGGAAGTGGGCTTACTCTGGGGTGAGAGAGGGCCAGACCCTGGGCCAGGGAGGAAACAGTAGTCACCCACTTGCTGCAGGACGAGGAGACCCTCAGGGGTTGGGGAGACTGAGAACACATCTGCCCGGGGCGGCCCTGGGCTCACGACAGCACTGCTGGCTGCAGGAGGGGCAGGGCTGGCCAGAGGGGACTGGGGAAATTGGCCTGTGTTTGGAGGGAGCTCCACATAGCCCTCGAACTCTGGCTTCAGTGGGGCTAGGGATCCAGGGGAACCAGCGGCCAGTCCAGGACAGAGGCTGGGGTTCTGGTCTGAGGGGAGGCCCAGAGGGGGGGCCTGGGAGGCAGATGGGGCCCCTGTGGGCAAAGTGAATGTCAGATCTGCAGTGGTGACGTAACCAGTGGCCACAGTGCCTTCCCTAGGACCCCGAGAGCCAGTGGGCAGACCTGGGGGGGCCCTGTCCTTCGGGCCTTGACCACCCACCATCACCTCAGGCTCAGGAGGGGCAGGGTCTGCCCCTGACTCCGGGGAAGGGCTCCCCTCGGTGCCTGGGCTGGACCTCAGGTCCGCATCCCTGGCTTTGCCCAGCCCCATCGCCTGGGCCAGTGGGACCAGCTGCACCTGCCCCCCTGCGGGCAGAAACAGGTACTTCAGGGACCCTGGGGGCTGCGGCTTCCTGCTCACGCCTGTCCGTAGGGGCCCCTGCTGGCCCACGATGTCAGGCAGGGAGTGGCTGTGGGGCGGCCCCAGGTAGGGGCCATTGAAATCAAAGCTGGAAGCCTGGCTCTCAGGCCGGCTCGAGGGGGTGGCCAGCTCTGGCGGGGGCCGGGGCGGCTGCTCCGTGGGGAGGTTCGAGGTGACCAGAGTCATGTCAGGCTCAGGTGATGAGTCACAGGCATCTTTAGGGTCCTCTGTGGTGAGAGGTGACACCTCACTGTGCCCGAAGTCTACAGGGGACGCCCTGTGGGGAGAACAAGGGCAGGGACATTGGCACCACCCTGGACGGACGCCTCAGCTCGCGCACAGGGAGCCAGGGGTTGGGATGGAGGCCGGGCTCCCCCCAGAGCTCACAGAAAACGCAGAGCAGGGTGAGGGGAGGGAGCTGGCCCGGAACAGGCAACGGGCGCTCCTTCAGCCTCCCTGTGGGTCTCCCCCTCCAGCCTCCGTGCTCTCCTTCAAGGTCATGCTCTGCCAGCTGTGGCCCCTCCCACCTCCCGCTCCTTGCCGTCACCCAGCGTCAGCGCCCAGCCTGGGCTCGGCCGTGCCCTCGGCCTTCACCTGCCCCACCTGCGGGTGAGTGGTGAGCCGGCCGCTCAGGTGCTGAGGCCACGCGGTTTCGCAGATCCTCTGCCACCCAGTGGGGCCGAGGCAGCGTGGCGTCTCCCTGGGTGGCAGGGCCGGGGGAGGTCATCTGCCCCAGTCTCCTGCTTCTGGCCCCGACCCTCCCTAACCTGGGAATCGGGAAGCTCTTCCCGACATCCACCCGGGACACCTCTTGCTTTAGTGCAGCCAGCCTCCAAGGACCTGTTCCTGTTGAGCCCCAGGCCGAGGCCACCTCCCCCGAGCCCCCGATGTGCAGGAGGGAGCCACCGTCCCACCTCTTAGGGATCCCTCGCGCGACACTCACCCCTCCGGCTGAGGGCAGCTGCCGCCCCAGAGCCCCCCGTGTGCGTGGCTCCCGCTGCCGACAACGCGCATGCTGTGTGGGAGCCGGAGCCCGGCGCGCCCGTTCTGGGGGAAGAGAGGGCGTTTGTGCCTGTGGGGTGGGGGCACCCCAGGAGGTGAGGTGGGAGGAGGGCCTTGAAGGTGGCGAGGGTTCGGGAGCCCCCAGACGTGGCGGCATCTCAGCATGGGCAGGACCGACCACGCCCTCCTGACACCAGGAACACAAGGCCAGAGAGGGGCTGGGACTTCGCAGGGGCCCTGGGACGTCAAGGACGGGCAGCCTGTTCCCACGAGGACGCCCATCTGGGCTGTCCCTGTCTCCATGCTCACCCCTAGTCTCCTCCGCACTGGCCGTGAGACCCTCCCAAGGCAGTCCTGGCCCTGCCTGCCTGATCAAAGGGTTCCCGCTCCCCACATGCCAGCGCCCTCCCCGGGGTCCTCTCAGCCTCCCGTGCTGCGCCCCAGACTCACCGCCCACGCCCCTCAGGTCCCTTCTCCAAGGAGTCTTGTCTCCACCCTCCACTCGCCTTCTGCCAGCAGTGGCCTCTCCCACCTGCCACCACCCTCCATCCTCCAGAGCTCAGTGCTGCTGTCCTGTCCTGGGGAAGCCACGCGGCTTCCCGCCATCCCCCCTGCCCCGATGTGACTAAGGCTCTCCTTGCGCCCCCCTGGGTCCTGGCAACCCCACGCCAACCCTCTCTGCTGCTCCACGGGAGTCCCCGCGGGCGGGGTACCCTGTGCATCGGGGGGGCCCAGGGGATCGCAGTGCTGGGCTTGCAGGGGCCGGCCCGGCTCTTAGAGCTTCCCAGCCCCTGCCCTGGCCACATACCACCCCTACTCAGGGCCCACCGGAAGGGGAGGAGGACACGGGCGTGGGGACGAGGGCGCAGAAGCACAGGGGCCCGGCAGCTCCGCCGCCCTCACAGCCAGCCCCTACCTGGAACAGGTGGCTCTTGCTGGGGCTGGGGATTTTCTCCTCCCACTTCTGGTTCAGCCTGGAAAGACAGCAGGGAGGTGTCCGCTGCCCAAGACCTCAGGGCAGCTGCCTCGTGCTCATGGACCGAGGTGAAACTAAAGCCCAGGGAGAGGGCAGCTTTGACCAAGGCCCCACAGGGTGTGAGTTGCAGAGCAGAGACTGGAGAAAGTCAGCTGTGGGGTCCCTGGCATCGTCTGGGGCCCTGGGTAGCGCCCTCCCCCATCTTGGAGTCGCCTTACCTGTACCCGTAGACGCCACAGAAGCGCAGGGACACGAGCAGGATCAAGGTGCTGATGACCAGGATGAGCGCCAGGACCCACATGGGCAGCACTTCCAGGCAGCCAGGAGGAAAAAGGAGCATTAACTTTTGGGGAGAGAAGGGGCTGGGGGCTCAGGAGATGAGGTGAAGTTGCTGCCTTGGCATGCAGAGGGGAAGAAGAGGCCAGAAACAGACTAAGAAGAAGAGGGCATTTGTCTGAGCCACCCACAGTGCTGGATTGCTGGCAGGACACAGAGGGTTAGATCCTGTCCAGTAGCAGGTGTTGCTGTACGTGGGCAGTGACTGCAGCCAGAGGCAATCATAGGGCACTTCCTGAAGGAAGCAGCATAGAAGGTGGTCGTCAAGAACAGGGAGGGCTGGAGAGGCCGAGACGGGGAAAGGGGTGATGGTGGAGGAACCAGAAGGTGCAAAGGCCCATCAGGGGCCCTCACAGCTCTCCACTTGGCCTCAAGCCCGTCAGAGGCTGGGCGCCTCCAGGACTCCTCTGGTCTCCTTCCCCTAGGTCCAGTGGCCCAGCCCTTCTTTCTGCTTGGTTGGGGTCCTCTTCCTCGTGCTCTTTCCCTGCTACGGCTGGCTGGGACTGGGGACCTTGCTGCCAACACTTTTTCCTCTCTCTGCCACCACCTCCCGGACCTTGTTCTGTACTTGTCTCCTGGTGGCCGCTATGGTGATGGTGACAGATAAATGAAATTAGCAAGTGCAGATTGAGGGAAGGTTGAGAAATCAGACCAAAGCTTTCCAATCCCAGGCCCCAGTCAGTAGTTCCTCATGGTAACAGAAAACTCGGGCTGAGTGGTCCCTGGGTAGTAGCTGCCACAAAAGCTAATGAAAGCATGGGCCATATTAATAGAGGGCTAAGGTCCAGGCTTAGGGAGACCTGTTGGTGAGACGTGCTCTCCTCTGCCCTCTCGAGACCTCACCTGCAGTCTGTGTGCACACCAGGTGTCACTTTCTCATCTCTAATGACACCTGGCAGGGAAGGATGCTAGCCTGGGGTGGGGTTACATCTCACATCCACATCATCCCCGTCCTCTGCCCAGTGGGGCTGTGCTTGGAGGGGTGAGTGGGGGCCGGGAGGACATACCCCACTCAGTGTCCCAGGAGCTCTCCTCACTCCACTCGCTCCAGATCCCGTTGTAGCCTTGGGGGTCAGGTTTGACTCTCACTCTGGCCTGGTACCTGGTGGCAGGCTCCAGAGGTGGCAGGCACATGCTGTGGGCGTTCTGGAAGTCCTCTGTCTTGGTCTCCTGTGGGTGCAGGTGTGTGAGCAGGTGTGCTGAGGTCTGGTGCACGTGGGCACAGCTATGAAGCCCTCCCGCCTCAGCACCCCAGATCTCCTGCTACCCATCAGTCACCACCTTGTAGTCACATCCCCAGATCTGAGGCAGCATCACTCCCACCGCGGAGGACCACACTCCAGTGCCCACAGAGGCACAGCACCCAGACAGGATCGGGACAGCACCTCTTGCAATGCACCCCGTGACATATGACAACACCGAGGCCCAGAAACCCTGAGGAGTCAGTCACCATGTCCCCCCTCAGCCTCCCAGCTCCTCTTGGGACAGCCTGGACCCTAATTATGGCCTTCCCAGGAGTGCAGTGCAGGATGAATGGACTCTGGACCCTTAGACAGATGTTCAGGAGCCCAGGGGCCACTTCCAGCTCCACCACGGACACACTCCCTTCTGGCCTCAGTTTCCCCATTTCCAGCCTGAAGGTCCGGGGCTGGCTCCGAGGTTTCTGAACTGGCCTCTGTGGAGCCCCAGATTCTGCCCACAGGCCCTGATGGATACCTGGGGGTGGGGGCCACATACTGAGTCCCAGGCTGGAGCTCTGCCCGCCTCGCAGGGAGCAGCTCTCCTCTTAGCAGCTGCACGTTTGCATTCTGGATGAGATTCTCGTGAAGAAATGCCCCCTTTATGACTTTTGAAAACCCTTCCTCCAGCTGTCTCTCGTCCTGATGTCTACACCTCCTTTGCAATTCAGGATCACGTGTTCATTTTGGCCAAGTTCGCATCACCTCTGTGAGTCTCAGTTCCTTCACCAAGGGAAGGGACGGTGACCTGCTGACTGCACAGGGACATGACCGCCGAGTCCCAGTGGCTCCCTGTGACTGGGCACCTGCTGGGAGCCAGGAACCTGGCCGGTGGCACTCTCCCTGGTCTTTCTCGCTTCCCCCTTCCCCCATCCAGGCCACTCCTCGGGCACAGGCCCTCACCTCCCATGAGGCTGCTTCTTTCTTGTACTGGACCTGGAAGATGCAAGCTATGTGTTCATAGTTCATTTTTCCTTCTTTCCAGTGCAGGATGTAGCCATCTCTGCCCTTGGTCATGTTGAGGGTTGGAGGAGCCATCTGGACTGCAGGGAGGGAAAGTTTTAGAGAACATCATTTCTAACATTCCTCCAGTGGAATATCCCTTGTGTTCCATGCTGGTCACAGGTGCTCTCTCCACTGACCCAGGACCCCAGGTTTCACCATCTCAGGGTCTTTGCAGCCCCACTTCACCATGTCACCTATTTTGACCTGAGCCACCCTTCTCTTGGGAGATGCTGAGATACACTTGTTTTGTAGTGAAGTGACCAAAAGTATGGGTTACCCCTAGTATTTAAGTAGAAATAAAATTACTATTAATTTTTTCTAATCTAGAGTTTTGACAGTGTTCTAAGCATTATTATTAATGGTAAACCTACATGAATTATTTCTCTCAATTCTAACAACAACCCTATGTAGTAAATACTCAATTTGTCCACTTCTCAGACAGAGAACTGAGTCCCAGAATGACTAGGTAACTTGCCAAGGACAAGGAGCTAACAAGTGGTAGAGACAAAGATTGCAACCTGGAGGATCCCAAGGAGTAAGTAGTGAATTCAAACCCAGGGGACTAGGACAAATTGGCTGCTGTCTCTGACACACGCTAGAGACAGGGTAGAAGAACTTGATCATCATGAAGCAATGCAGGAGATTCCTTTGCATAAGGTCCTTGCTATGTACCAGGAATCAGGAAAATTAACCTGTAAGGAACTACCGTCCATTTGCACACACTCTAGTCCCCAACTGAAGAAGTAAATCATAGATCAATTATCTTGAAGACAGAAAATATGTCAAGGGAGGACTTTGGAAACCTTAAAGAGAAAAATCAAATCAGGGAACGAAAGGGAAAATTTGGTGGGAGGACCAAGAGGCCATGGGCAACAGTGGGAACTTCAGAGCAGCTGCAAAGTTGGAAGGGAAAATAGAGTTAAAAGAATGAGGTCAAAGGTTTTAATATTGATATTCTTGAGAATATCAATTGCATCTTCCTTCATGTTATTTACCATTGTCATTGTTGCATTATTGCTACTTGAGAACTTCCAGGACCGACCGGAATCATGTTTGTTCAATGTGCTCCCTGGACTTTTCACTGAAAGTGACAAACATGAAGACTGGGCCATGAGGAACCCTGAGTTTACACGGGTTACAAAGGAAACAGTGCTGTCACAAGACTCTCCATGCAGAAGGCTGGGGGCAAACTCACTGTTATCTGAGCTCTTTATAAGTTTCTCTTCCTCCTTTGGTCGAACAGAGACGATGTACTGGCTGTGGTTCCTGGGGTCAGGCACGGGAATCTGGCAGCAGTGCCGGACGTAAGGGCTGCTGGTCTCCTCCGTCTGCACTGGGGAACATTCTTCCTCCCTGAGGATCACAGCACAGGCGAGGGCAGGGGGAGGCAGGGCCACAAGAGGGATGACACCTCTAGATGAACTGTGGCTTCTGCTGGGCCCCCAGGGGCAGGAGGAGGCCTGGAGAGGGCTAGGCCTAGAGGAGCAGAGGGGACAGAGGCAGGGGACACTCACCTTGCACTGGGGCCGGACTTGTAGAAGAGGGTGAAGAAGACCGATCTGGTCACCTCGGACCTCACTTCCCAGGAACAGGTGAGCAGGGCAGCCCCGTCGAAGAAACACTGGAGGTTCTGGGGCTGGGACTCATTCCCTGGGAGGGAGACAGTCCCTCATTCAGTCCTCATTCATTCATTCCCTAACCCTCAGTGGACCCACCATGAGGCTCATCACAGAGAGATTATGGGCATTGGGGCCAAAAAGACCAGGGGTTAAACTCAGCCCGAAGGGCCAGCTGTGTAAACACAGGTCAGAGAGTGAATTCTGTGAGCCTTCACACCCCGCTGTGCAAAGCTGGGAGGGCATGTCAGCCTCAGGGTTTGGGAATTTAACACAATCATGTTGGTATGTCTGCGTATGGTGCAGCTCTCACGAAAACACAGACGCTCATATGCCATTGTGATTAAATTGTAATTGTTCCTCCACAGAAAGTGGGCAGCAAACTGGGGCCCAGAAGTGAGTAAGATGCAGCCGCTGCCTCTGCAGAGGCACAGTAGGGACGGGGTGGGCCAGGGAAGTCACTCTGAACACATGGCTCAGAGCCTCCGTGGATCCCATGGTGCGGACCCCTGGACGCCTTCTGTCCAGGAGCTGTAATGAGCTGCCCTCCCCACAGGGGGGCGCCATCCCAATTCCAACTCTGTTACCTGGTTGGGAGGCCCAGCGAATCTCCGTGCTCCACTGGCTGGGCCGTCCCGAGAGCCCCGAGCCCGGGGCCAGGCTGGTGCGCACTCGGGCCACATAGGTGCTGCTGGACATGAGGTGCTCTGGCCCCAGGATGGCCCGGGAGGAGCTGGAGTAGATGGTGGGCGCGTCCTGGGGGAGAGAGGGGCTGCTGGAGCAGGGCCGGCTGGGCCAGGTCCCCGTGGGCGCAGGGCACAGCTGGTGGGGTCCCTACCTCCCAGGAGTCCTGAAGCCGCCTGTAGACCACCTCAAACTCCAGGCTGGACAGCCAGTGGCTCTGGGAACCCCCATGGGCCACACTCCAGGACAGCAGGAAACTGTCCCCGGCAGCACGGATGTTGAGGTCCTTGGGTGCGGGGGGCTGCACTGGAGGGAGAGGAAGGAGAGGGTCCCTAAGGGGCTGGACAACTGTGTGGGAGGTTCAGGGCCTGCAGGGCCCATGTGTGGACAGACTTGGGTTCCAGGCCAAGCACGGCCCCCACGGACTGAGCGACCTTGGACAGACCCCTCACCTCTGTGGGCCTCAGACCTTCATCTGCTAAATTGTGAGGATTCAATGTGTATGTGAATGAAGATGTGCAGATTGCTGGGCGCACAGAACAGAAGCTCCGTACAAAGTGCCGGCAGTTACACTCCAAGTGGAGCTTCCTTCTGTCCCCACTGCCCATGAGGAGCTCTGTGTGGCCTCCTTCCCAGCAGAGGGCGCTGCGACTCATATTACTCCCTCTCCTGTCCACACTTTCTTATTTCCAGTGTCCAGTGTCATCCTGCACTTCTCAGTGCCCAGCAGACATGTCTCCTCCCCTAGGACTTTCTTGGACCCCCTCCCCCAGGCAGAATCCCTTGCTCCTTTTCCTGCCCTACCATAGCCCTTTGTATGATCCTTATAGCCCTGGAGGATATAGATGCTTCCACATCTGTCCCCTCAAGTAGTCCAGGAGCTTGTGGATGTCAGGGGTGGGATCCTGACCCCCTTGCCTCTCCCCAGGGCCTGAGATGAGTGGTTCATTGAATATGGGGACAAAGTGAATGAATCAATGAAGGAATCAATGAATGAGTACATGTAGGTCCACCTTCAGAGACTTTTCATGAAATCATTCCATCACCAACAGCAAGCAGACACCTGCTGGGACCTACAGGGTTGGGTGCGCAGATTCATCCATGAATGGCATGGCTGCAGACTTCCTGAAGCTTCTATATCTGAATGCTGAGAGATGACTTTCCAACACAAAAAATTCCATAAGAGCTAAACCAGGTGTCAATATTCTATGCCGGACAGGGGACAGGGCATGATAGGGCGTGTCAGAGCTGGAGCCTCAGAAAATCTTCAGCCCAGAATGGCAGATCCAGAGCACCGCTGCCCCAGCCCCGGCCACAGCAGGCATCACTAATCAATCATGCACTCCTAGCCCCTGAGCCTGTCATGCAGTGGGACTCCTTCTTGTCAGCCTGAAACTCTAGGAAGCTGCTCCCAACTGAACAGACTGGGAAACCAATGGAAAACCTATTCATCCAACCTGAGAGATGTAGTCCATGAGCTCATTTCACAGATGGAGGTGACAGAGGAAGTGAAATATTCAGATCCCCACATGTGCAACCTCAGAGCAGATCAGATGCACATCTCTCCATTCCCCAGCACCTCAAGGCCTCCCTTATTCATTGCCTAAATGGTTTGGGCTAAAACTGAACTTCCCACGCAACATATGCTCCAGCAGGCAAATGCCACACTGCCCTCCCCATTTCTAAGTGGTCCCCATCTCAACCATGACACCTGTCATCACCCCATAAGCTTCACAGGGCCAAGGACACTGATGGCTCGTTCACTGCTTTCCTGTATGTGCAAGTGTTCTATTGAAGAGCAGTTTAATGAATGACTTGCTTGTATATCCTAACTTTGATTTGTATCCCTCCAATTTCCCATCCCTTGGCCATAAGGCGAATGAATCCCTACCATTTCTCTCTGGGATGGGTACCTTAGGCCACATTCTCGGCTCCATCCTCCCACCCCCTCCTGTCCCCTGCCATCTACACTGTACATCACCCACCTCTGACATCCTCACACCCACATCTGATCATGACGTGCCCTTTCAGTGGCTCTCCATTGCCTAGATGTTGACCCCTAAACAACTCCTTTGCAGAACACAGAAGCCTCTCCAGGTCAGGCCCCTGCCTTCCCTGACCCCCTCCTTACCACTGCCCAGTCCTCTTGAAGTTGATGCTTCTGAGACACAATTATTTACGGTTTTCCCAACCTGCCTCGTCCTCCCGAGTCGCCCAGCCTTTGCACATACGTCTTGCTCTGCCAAGGATGCTCTTCCCACTCTCCTCCCTCCCACCCTTCAGATCTCCCTGCAAAGCTCCCTGCTTGGGGAAGCCTGTCCTGACCTCCCAGGGGCTCCTTGTCCACTGCCCCTCGGCACGTGGCATGCACCCACCTTCAGTAAGTGATCACACCCGACAACATCTGGTGTGTCCTGCCCTGTACGCTCTGAGCTCCACCGGGACGGGACTCCTTCTCATCCATCAGACACATGTTTTGAGATATTGTTTGGAGTGAATTCATCACAGCCTAACCCATCCCGTCCTCCAGGCAACAGCTCTGTGCTGCTGTGATGAACAGAGGCAGGAAGCAAAGGCTGGAGCCCCTTCCCCATCCGACACTTGCAAGGAGCAGCAGGTGGCCCAGGGTTTGGGATCCAGGACAATAAATTCAAACACTAGCATCTGAGTACCTAACCTTGGGCAAGTTCCTGCTCTCTCAGCCTGTTTCATCATCTGTGAAATGGGGTAAAAAGTAGTGCATGACACCACACATTATTGTAATGATTAAATAAGATCAAGTAGTTTTTCCTGCAGATTTCTTGCCATGTGAATACTAATTTTTAAAAATGACCTCATGTTTATTTCAGTGTCATTCTAAGCACAAATATAATTGAATTAATGTGATGAAAGTGCTGGTTATATTTCTGTCTGAGGTACAGTTAAATGAAGCCCGACTATTTATATAAAATGATCATCGACTCCCACCCAAGACCATTGACTTTCTTAGGCTCTGTGGACACGCAGTGCACACACTGGGGGCCACGCAGCGAGGGCAGTGAGGGGATGACCTCCATCACCAACGTGCAGGGAGCACTCGGCAAGTCCAGCCCATCACTGTTATGATGGTTCATGGTGGCACTTTGGAAAAGTTACGTAACTGCTCTGGGTCTCAAATGCCTCATCTATTAAATGGGTTGTCACAGACGTTCCATGAGACCAAATTGATGAAAGAATAAAGTTTGTATCTGACTAGGAAGGACTGTTCTTCTAGAGGGGAAGCCTCAGGTCTGGAAGGCAATAACTTGGCAGGTGCTGGAGCATCCGGGAGGCGGTGGGTACCTTTGGCTGGGGCTCCTCACCTTGAACCTGCCCCAATGCCTCCGTCTAAGGAGACCGTATCCTCTTCCCCCAAGAACCAAACCCAACTCAAGCCGGTGTCTACACCCCTTGAAGGATCTCCCTCCCTGGCCCATCTCTTGCAGCCTGGACACCCCTGTCCACACAGGGGACCACCCTTGGCCAGGGCCCCCAAGCCTCACCATGCTGACTCAGAGTAACGGTGAGCTGGGCGCCCAGAGGCTGGTTCGGTCGGAATGAGAAGTAGTCATGGTCAGCAATGACAAAAACTTCGTAGGGAATGACACATATTCTGGGCACACAGCCAGGACAATGGCCATCGAACCAGGGCATGCCATCACTGAGATCGCAGGACACTGGATGTGGAAGGCCCCTGTCAGGAGAAGACGCAGGTTAGCCCAGAGAGAAGAAGAATCACTCATTCACAAACATTATTGAGTGGTTCCCATGTGTAAGGCTTTGTTTAGGATCAGGGGGCCTGGCAGGGAACAAAACACACACAAATCCCTGTCAACAGAGCTGACATCCTAATAGAGGGAGACACACATGAAACAACTGAAGAAACTAGGTCGTGTGTCAAATGGAGAAAACTGTGCATAGACAAGTCAAGAAGAAAAGAGGTATGAAGAGGCCAGAAGGGCTGGTTTGGGGATACAATTTGAAATAAGGGAGGCAGGAAAAGTCTCTTAGAAAAGGTGACATCTGAGCAGAAACTTGAAGGAGATGAGAGAGGACTCCATGCGGATTCTGAAAGGGGATTTCGGGGAAAAGGTATTTCAGTTAAAGGGAACAGCAAGTGCAAAGGCCCTGGGGTAGGCACAGGTTTGGAGTGCTGTATAACTAGGCAGTTAACCAGTGTGCACAGAGTAGAGATGTAAGGGTGGGAGGTCTAGAAGCCTAGGTGTGGGAGGTGATGGGAGGCCAGTGCTCAAAAGGAATTTAAGGAAATTTGATTATTTTGATTTCACTGGAACTGGGGAAAATTCAGAGTTATGAGCAAAGGAGTGACATTTTGGCATGCTTTAAAAGGATTCCTCTGGCTCCTGGGCTGTGGATAGATTGGGTTGCAGGGGGTGGCAATATTGGAAGTGGAGGGACCAGTTAGGAGGCTTTTGGACTATCTCAGTGATAGGAAGTGTTCTGAACCATGGTGTTAGCCAGATTCACATTCTATTTGAAGATAAAGTTGACAGCATTTGCTGATGGATTGAATGCTGTGGTGGAGAAGGAAAGGAGGGAAAGGCGACTGAAAAACAAAAACCAAAAAATAAAAACCCTCCCATTTGTCTGGCTTGAGCCCCTAGGAGCTCCCATCCAGTGAACTGAGATGAGGATCTGGAACAGGGACCTTCTTTGGGGGGCAGAGCAAGAATGTGGTTTGGGACATTTGGGGTTGAAGACACCTATAAGGGATGATGTGGAGAGGCAAGTGCACCTACGGGTCTGGAACTTGGGGGAAGATCTGGGCTGGAGAGAGCATGTAAGGGTCATAGCCATAGTCTGAGGCTGGATCTCTGCCACTGGATCCAGATACAAGAGTGGAGGTCCAAGAGCCCTGGGACATCTCACGCTTCGGGGAAGAGACACAAGAAGAGAACAGACTAGGAGATGGAAAAAGGTGGGCCAGGGAGACATGGGGAAGGACCAGGATGCTGGCCAGGGTTGGGGGAGGGAGGTGCCTCAGCAGGACCCCATGCTCAGGCCCAGTCAGTCCCAGTCAGGTGCTGCCTACAGGTCCGTAGGGAGAAGGCCGGGACTGACAATTGATCTAGCACCAGGAAGGGCAGTGCTGACTTCAGCAGGAGCAGTTTAAGTGACCTGGTGGGGGCAGCAGAGTCCTGGGGGAGTGGGTTCAGGAGGGTGTAACTGAGAGACACTGGCTACAGGGGTCTAGACAACTCTTTAGAGGAGGTTGCCTCAGAGGGAAGCAGAGGACAGAAGGGCCCGGCTGCAGGAGATGGGGCTCAGGAGGCTCCGGAGCTGCAGCCTGGTTGGCATCTGTAAGTGGATCCCGGGAGCGGGCCTGTCGATGGCATGGGGACAGTGGGGACTGTGGTGGCAGCGATGTCCTTGAGCAGCAAGACCAGGTAGGAGCCCGGCTGCAGCCTCAGACAGCCTGGGACAGGGCAGACCCTGCAGGGCGGGGCCAGGAAGGCAGCAGACGTGTGGGGTGGGGGGCTAGGGGTCAGGGTGGAGGATCTGTTGTCCCCAAGCAGAAGGAAGTGGGTCACAGCTAAGGGTGGGGGGTGGGGTGGGGGCTGAGGACAGCGAACAAGGAAGACTGAGGCTCCCGGGAGGGCAGGAGAGAGAGCGGGAGGGCAGTGACGCCGTGGGGTGAGAGCGGCTCCTTCCCAGGGGCGGCCTCCAGGGGACACCCCAGACCCTGTGATGCCAGCTGTTTCATTATTTCTATTATGGTGAGTCAGACTCTCACCAAATCCCAGAATGGTGGGAGCACCTTCCCTAATGGGGTAGGCCCCGGAGACCAGGTGAGGAGAGAGGAGAAACCGCCACTCTGGAGGTGGCAGGCCCCGGGGGGCACGTGGAGCCCAGCCATGCAGGCTGGACGCAGGACACTGGTCCCGCTCAGGCCACTTCCCCACCGTGTGGCCTGGGGGAGGGACCTCACCTCCACGGCCTCGGTTTCCTCATCTGTGAATTGGGCATCACATCCCTGCCCGCCTCACAAGGAGGATGAACCAAGATCGATTTCTGCCTGGTGATCTTGTTCAGTTGTGACGAAACAAGAGAAGATTATCACCATCACCATCATAACAACGATATTAACACAGGAGGCTCTTCCCCCAAACCTGATGTCAGACACCAGCCCACGGGCCTGGCAGGCCGCCTGGTGGGGCAGCAGCTCCTGGGCAGGGGCCTCCCCGCCCCGCCCCCCGTCCAGCCCCGACCCCGGCACAGTCCCCACAGCAGAGGCCCTTCTTGCCCTCTGGCCCCAGGCCCGGCCTCACTCGCCTGTTCAGCCTGCGGTGGAGGGTCACGTTGATCAGCCGCTGGGCGTCCTGGGTGTCCGCCCACCTGCAGACGATGCGGCTGGTGTAGTCGTTATGGCAGCGCAGGGTCTGCAGGGGGAAGGTCCCTGACAGGGGGAGGCGGAAAGGGGGTCACACCTCTCCCCTCCAGATGTCCCTTGTCACCGCCCCTCCCAGCCCCTCCTGGTGTGTGGCACTGGGGAGGCGTCTCCCAGAGTCCCGTAGAGGCTCCTGGAGGCCAGACAGAGGTCCCCAGGAGCCCTGGGCGGGGCTGGGGGCTCTGCAGCTGTGAGGGTGCCAGCCGCGGACCCTCCTGTCTGCACAGAAACACATAGTCTAGTTGATTCACAGTATACGTCCTGAGCCCCTGCCTTGCCGTGCTCCTGGAACAGGGTCCCTCCCACCCCAGGGTGGGGACATGCATCAGGCACAGGCCCTGCCCCTGGGCCCCTGGGTGGGTGCAGCCTGGGAGCAGAGGCACAGACCCACCCCTAAGGGGCAGTGTGGCAGGGCCCTACTCTGGGACGTCCCCACCCTGCTCTCGTGGTCAGCTGCTGGGAAAGGGAGCGTGGTCTGCAGGGTTATCAGGGGAGCCAAGTTCTCAGCGAGCCCTTGGGGAGGGGGGTTCACGGGCCTGAAGAGCCCGGGGAGCATCTCAGCAGGGCCTCCAGGCAGGAGGAGAGACCCCCAGGCCGAGGGTCCCCAGGAGCAAGGGCTCCCAGGTGGGAACTGGTTAAGGCCGTCTAGGTGCTGGTGTCTGGGGGCGAAGGAGGGTCAGAGAAAGGACTGGAACGGCCAGCCAGGAGGTCAGAGGCCTCAAATGCCACAGGGAGAAATGTGGGCAGAGAAGCCACACGACCGGAGAGGGTCTTTACAGGAGGCCAGAGAAGAATGAGCGGGAGTGTGGGAGGAGGGAAGAGGGGACTCCAGGGATGACCAGGAGAGACGAGAACCAGCAGGGCTTGCGGGGGGGCAAGGAAGGAAGGGAGGGAAGGCTGGAGCATAGGGTCTGGAGCTTCCTCTGGGATGGGGCCCAGCAATGGGGAGGGGGAGGGAGAGGGGGAGGGAGCGATCGGGCTCACCTTGGGCCCCTGCCACGCAGGGCCCCCAGCAGAGCACCAGCAGGGCGAGGGGGAGCAGCCCCCGGGTCAGCGCCATCTCTGGAGTCGGCTCTGGAAGAGCAGGAGGCTGGCTCAGGTGGGTCCAGGTCTGGGTAGGGTCTGGGCTCCTCACTGCTTTAGAATCTTGTGTTCTTCCCCAGCTGGGGCCCCGGCCAGGCCCATGTCCTCTGCCCTTGGGGATCCTCTCTCCAGGACCCTGCCTCTTCTAGGCCTGCGGAAGGAAGCGTCAGTCCTTGGGACTCGGCCCACGTGGTGGGGCGGACCCAGGAGTGGCCCTGATGCCTGGGCTCCAGCTCCCACTGCTGCCTCAGCCTGGCGCCTGGGACAGTCCCTTCTCCTCAGCCTCAGTGCCTGGGACGTGACCGTGAGGGAGATGCACTTAATGGCCTCTGAAGATGTGGGTTCCTGCTGGATCGCACATTGGGTACCCCGTGCACGGGTGCTGAGAAAAATGTAAGAGGGAGGCCTGGTATTTGATTTGTCCCCAGGTCCCCCTGGGACTGACCCACATCTGCTTGGGGGAGTCACTGGGTGCTGGGAGTGTGATCCTCCTCTGGATGTGAGCACATGCACGCTCACACACACTCACTCACACACACGCAGGGGCCTGGGGCTCTCCCCGCCCTTTTCC
Source organism: Eubalaena glacialis (assembly GCF_028564815.1). Classification (NCBI taxonomy): domain Eukaryota; kingdom Metazoa; phylum Chordata; class Mammalia; order Artiodactyla; family Balaenidae; genus Eubalaena; species Eubalaena glacialis. The sequence continues at coordinate 11,433,419 of NC_083726.1, forward strand.
ATTTACCTCATTCCTCCCACACCACCCCCTGAAATGCCAGTTCCCTTTTCTCCGCAGAAGATTGGGGATTTCCTCTTTTCATTTCTTCCAGCCCTGGGAAGTACCAGGAGAGTAGAACAGAGACGACTGTGACTCCTTTTCCGCCCATAAGATTGTCTAAAACTTCACTCAAGCTGTACACATGCACACCAGAAGTTGTCTTGCTGGGAAAAGCATGGCCCTGGGCTCAGCCAAACTGACTTTCAACACAGGCTGTGCCCCTCCCATGCATTGGCTGACTCACCAATGCTCCCTGAACCTTGCTCTCTGCATCTGTAAAATAAGCACAACCCAACGTATCTCACATGGTGGTCATGAGGAGAACCAAACTCAATGATGTTTACAGGGTGGTTAGTCCAGGAAATGCTCAGGAAGGAAGAGTGGGTTTGTCTGGAGCTGGGGGACAGTATTGTCCACTTTAGGTCCTGCAGGGGGCAATGCCATGGCAGGCTTGGGAGAGTCTGTGTGAGCTGGTGCAGCTTGCTCTGCCTACCTGTAACTTGCCTAAAAACTCAGAGCTTCTCTTTGGGTCTTAGCACAAATGTAAATACTGCACGTGTAAAGAGGTCAATTCATCTGAAAGTCAGTTATAGGTTTAACACAATTCTAAACAAAAATTAACAAGATTTTTTTGTGTGTGGGAACTCAGAAGAAAAAACATATATATGTGAGGACAGTTAATGAGATTTTTTAAAATAAGGAGTCTCGTAGAAAACAAACTTATGGTTACCAAAGGGCAAGTGAGGGAGGGATAAATTGGGAGTATGGGATTAACAGATATACACTACCATATATATATAAAATAGATAAACAACAAGGATTTACTGTATAGCACAGGGAACTATATTCAATATCTTGTAATAAACTATAATGGAAAAGAATCAAAAGTAAAAAAATATAGATATATACATATATATGTCCCAACAAATCACTTTGCTGTATACCTGAAACCTACAAAATATTGTAAATCAACTGTACTTCAATAAAAATAATGAGTCTCCACCTAATGGCAAAATCTATTGCAAAGGTCTAAGTAAAGCAATGGGTTTTCACACACACACACACACACACACACGATAAATCAATGGACATACTGACCAGACAAACTCTATTTCACCAGAGAATGTACTCTGTGATAAAGGAGGAACCACAAATCAGTGTGAAGTGATGGAATAATAAGAAGTGTTGAGGCAATTGAATAACAACATAAAACATATCAGCCTAAATCCCTACCTCACACCATTCTCCACATATCAGGTCAATGAAATGTATGTAGTTAAATCATATGAAACTTACAAACCGTAGAAGTGAATCTTTGAACTATTTAAGTTTCAAAGCACTAGAAGAAATCAGAGAGACAAAGGCTGACAGAAGTGCATAAAAGTGAACCCTTCTGTATTTTATAAAAATAACTGAACCGTAAAGCAGAGGACAAATTGCAAAATAAATGTGTTAGAAGTATGGAGAACAGGTGACTACCTTTACACTGTAAATAGTTCAAACAAATTAATGGCATCAAAGGACACACGTCTAAAAGACACATACATGCAGAGAATTCATATTAGTGGCTAACAATTATAAAATGCTTACTATCAGCCAGGCACTGTACTAAGGGCTTTACAGATATTAATACATCAATGTGTAGGTTAAAATCTCCACTTTGTAGTTGAGGAAATCAGTATAGGGTCCATGATCATACAGCTAGTAAGGAACAGGCTGACATTGAAGCCCACAGCAGGTTGGCTTTAAAGTTTATGTTCTTAACCACTATGCCAATAGTGGTGGTATTTCCCAATTATTGGTATCATATGTGTCTATTCTGACATATACTGACCCAGTAGACACTTCTACAGACATGCACAGATACAGCAAAGACAACACAAAACTTTAAAACATCTTAATTAACATCCTCAGGGAAATTTGAGAAATCATAGCCATTTAAGAACAGACTGCTATGCAAAGAACAAATAAACAGAGTTCTTGGAATCTGAAGGTATGAGATCCATAAAAAACAAATGAACAAACAAAGAAACAAACACCACAACTCAATAATGGGCTAAATCACAGAATTAACACTATAAACTGTCATGTTACAAAGGTAGGTATTGAAGACAGCAAATAAGCAAGGAGATGGAAAGTCTTAGAGAAAAGTTGAGACCTAGAAAAGAAATCCAGGAGTTCCAACACCTAGAAGCAGAAGACAGAGAGAATTGAGGGCAGGTATGGCAGACAGTGGCAGCTACCTAGCTGTCCCTTTCCTCCTTGGTAACAGAAGCTCAGGTTTTAGCTAGGTTTATTGCTGCACAGAATAAAAGATTATATTTCCTACACTCTCCTATTGCTAAGTGTGGTCATGTGACACAATGTTGTCCAAGAAGATGTGAGTGGAATCATTGGGTGTGTCTTCCAAGAAAGGCTGCTTAAAGGAAGTTGGCTCAGGTAGGAGGAATCCATTTTTGCCCTCCTGCTTTTTTTCTTTCCTCCAGTCTGCAATTTGGAAATGATGGCTGGAGCTCCAGCAGCCATTTTGGATTATAAGGTTATCTTGAGAGTGGAAGTCATATGCAACAGAAAAAGAGGAACCTCGATCCCTCTTCTCGCTGTGGAGTAACCATACCAGTCTGAGACTGCCTACCTCTGAACATCTGCTATGTGAGGGAAAAAATAAACTTCTATGTTATTATGCCACCGTTATTTGGGGATTTCCACGTGCAAGCAAAGAGATACACTTGGAAACAGAAGAAAAATTCACAGGGCTTTAAAGGAGACGATAATCCACTAAGTGAAAAGCAAGATTCATTTTTTTTAATAGCACCAAACTCAGTCACATGCTAATGAGCTTTCTGTCATCAAAGAGTAAAAGGGTAATCCTAGAAGCTTCCAGAAGGAAAAAGACAAGTAAACAAGTTATTTTCAATGAAAAAAGATCAGGTTGGCAAGATTCTCTCACAAGTGACCTGGAACTCTAAACAGATAGTAATGTCTTGAAAATACTGAGAGGAAAATATGTTTGAACCTAGAATCTTAAAAAGTCAAGCTTATTTTGAAGTTCAAGGGCAAAAACCCACAACATTTTGGAAATGTAAGGACAATGAAAGCTTTTCAGATGTTTTCTAAGAAAATTAGTCTAGTGTGGATTTCAGACTAGGAAAGAAAGATAGCATGTGATACTGGAACCAGTGTTGAGAGAAGAAACCAATAAGACTTATAGTTAAGTAAAGAAGAATTGTTACTGTATAAGGTGAAAATAAATAAATGTATGGTAACAATATTGAAGTAAAACTAAGATGATTTTAACATGGGAGTTGGCTGTGAGGTTAAGGGTGAAAAGCAGAGGAGAACTGAAAGCTTGCTAAGGATCTTGTCTGGTTTTGGAGGAGCGTATATATTCTAAGTAAGCCCAAATGCTGATGGAAAATATAAGTTAAATATGTGTATTTAAAATGTAAGGGTTAAAAATCACTTAGAGTGAGGGGTAAACATGGGAGCAAGAGGATGATAGGGAGGGGCAAAGAAGAAGGAGGGAGAGGGAGAAAGAGGTGAGAAAAGCCAAAAGCTTTCTCACTCAAAATAAAATAAACATGTAACACAAAAATTCCCAAACTCATGAAGAAATTTAATGATAAAAGTAAAAACTGGAAAAGGAAAAAAAAAATCAAAGCACAAATTCACTCCAGACAAAAACAATTTCATAGGACAATCTGACAAAGACTTTAAGAATGCATCAACTCTATTCATGATTAAAAGTAATAGATCAACAGATTAAAAGGAAAAAAAGGATAAGTTTATCTTGACAGTTGCTCCTAAATTTTTGGTAATACAAAAGCCATTCCTGATTAAACAAAGAAATAAACCTTGGCAAATGAGGAATTGAAGGGAACATTGGCAAAGAAATAAACCTTGGCAAATGAGGAATTGAAGGGAACATTGAAGGGTATGGCACCCATCATCAGGGAAAGGACATATCCAAGCAAGAACCAGATAATTTTCATCCATTACATTGGACACAATTAAAAGATTGTTTCCCTAAAGAGAAATCAGCTTTTTTATGCACGACTGTGAGGTGTATGTTAGTTCAGCTACTTTGAGGATGGTTTGACAATATCTATTACTATTTTAAACGTGCAATCTCTTGCCCAGCAATTCTGCTTCTAGGAATCTGGGCTGCAGAAATACTTGCACAGGTGCAGAAAAATTGGAAATCACGTTAAGGGTCTAGCAACATGGGATTGGGTAAACTGTGGGGTGTCTATACTAATAAATGCTATGCATCTCTTGGGGCTAATTTATGAGTTAAATCTCCATGTGTTATTCTGGAACGTTGTCCAAAATGTAATATTAAGTGGAAAACTAGGTCATAGAACAATATGTATGTTATTATCTCATTTATGTACTCCCAATTTTTAAATTTTTAACAAAGAAGATATCCATATATTTACTTGGTTAGTATTAAATACGTTCATTAAAGAACACATGAAGTATCCTGTAGTATTAGTGGATATAGCACAACATAAGTAAAACTAATGAATGAAAAAAAGGGTGACCAAAAATTAATAGGAAAGGTTTTACTCATTATAAAACCATTAGAAAACAGGGAAGATGATAAGTAGAGAAAATTAGAATCTGTTTATACAAAAGTATAACAGCGGGGCCTTTGAAGACTTAACATCACACATTTGCAACTTGTCGCTGGAGCCTGTCTGGCGAGTGTCCACAGGCTTGTACCCCAGCGGGGACCCACAGAAACCCCTGCCCTCCCATCCACAGGGCAAGTGCACACACCTGCACACACCCGGAGGCAGACACCCCCAGACGCCCCCCACTCAGCCAACACACTTCAGTACAGGGCATCCACACCTGGGCCCAAACCCAACTAACCAACAGTGTGTCAGGGAGGAGTGCCACCGTAAAGAAAACATTCTTGGAGGGGGGAAGACAAGTCTCTAAGGAAGTAAGGGACTGGACGTCTTCTTATCTTCCAAAGTGAGCTTCTCAACCCGCATCAAGCTCTGGGCCTGGCCACAGCAAGGATCCCGGCTTCATCCTCTGTCTCCCAGTACCTCTCCATCCTTGTGGACATCCACGTATGCATATGCACACGCGCGCGCGCGCACACACACACACACACACACACTCTCTCTCTCTCTCTCTCTTTCTGAACCAGGATGTCAGGAACTATCAGTGCTCTCCCCATTCCAGACGTGAGACAGAAGCCCAGGGCAGGATATTCTCACTGCCACAAACACCTTCGTGACACCTTAGTGACAAAGCAAAGACAACAGTACACAGGGGTCTGACTCCCAGGCCTGAGCTCTCCACCTCCCCAGGCATCTTCTCTGCTGCCAGGACAGTAGGATCCTCCAGTGAGGCCTGGACCTCCCCAAAGCCCTTCATACAAAACCCAGGCAGGTCGGCCCTCACTGTCTCCTCGTCCACTGGCTGCCTACGAGTCTGGGTTCAGGACTTCCCAAGAGGCCAAGCCCTAACCTCTCAAGTCCCCAGAGGACACCTGTCTGCTCAGCACCCCCAGGCTCTCCCTGTCCTTTCCATCCCAGACTCCTACGCTACCCCTGCTCCCCACCCTGCCCTTTAGCCTACCCCCAAAGCCGGGCCGTACCTCTTTGTGCCGGGACAGACGGACCTTCTGCTGGAGTCTCCAGGCGGCAGCCAGCCAGCCTCTCAGTCTTCCTATTTATGCTGACGTCATTAGGAAACAGAGAAGCTGAAAGAGGAAGCGGTGCTGGCCCTGGCCTCTTTCTGTACAAGTGACTCTTCAGGAGATTGCCCAGCTTCTTAGAATTGTGGACACCAAGATATCAATTTTTTTTTCTGAGCCTTACTGACTTTGCAAACGTTGTTCCTTCTGCCAGAAGTACTTCTACCTTCTATCCTTGGTCTTCCTGTAAACTTCCACGCATACTCTCTCAGCTCAATGCAAAGGTCCTCCGTGCAGCCTTCCTTGACACCCCCAGGGGGATGCAGGGGGAAGCGGCTGCAGTGCCCACAGCAGGTGAGAGCCCAGAGCCACAGGGACCTGGCCTCCCACCGCCACCTGCTCAGCGTGTGACCTTGTGCAAATTACCTGCATGTAACTTCACCAGGGCTCCGGACCCGCCTCTGTGACTTACAGGCATCTGCAAACATCGAAGGGCCATTGAAATGTCACAGAGCAAGACCTCAGCTCAGAGCCTGGGGCACGATAACCCTAAGTGTTAGCCGCTATGATTTTGATTCCCCTGGGGTCCCTTTGCCTTGCACCTCCCTCCCTCACTGTCCCACAATCCTTGGGGTGCACAGCTGTCTTTCCCCAACACTGTCGTGTAGGGCTCCCTTTCTCTCCCCAGTACCCAGCTTGTGCCCTGACACTGATGGGGCCCTTAGCGACTGTGTGTGGAACGGATGAATGAACGAATGAATGAATGACTCCCTGAGCACAGCAGGGCCGGGGTTAAGGCCAAGTGAGTGTGGCATTCCCTTGGGCGCAAAATTTCAGGAGACACCCAAATGCTCAGTAATCAAGATAATATTTTAATACAATATTGTAAAAAAAAATTTTTAATCCATGATGAACAAAATATAAAATTTTAAATGACGACAGGCTTGGTGACAGTTCAGGCTGAGCCATGCTGGAGTCTGGCAGGAGGAAGAAGCAGTGCCTTTTCTCCTGAGCAGAGACAGAGTGACAGGAGAGAAGAGAAATGAAGGAAGAGGATACAGGGCAGGGGTGGGGACCAGGGGCGGGGAGTGCCCAGAACCTGTGGCCACTGGATTCCTGGCCTGATTGTTCTTTGCTTTTCTTCTGCCAAGAAGGGCCTGGCCGGGAAGTGCCTGGAATGCCCCACGGGGCAGAGAAAGCATGGGCTGTGCTCCTCCGTTGTGGTCTGGGGGGTGGGAACCCCACCCAGAAGGGGCCACCCCAGGCCTGGTCACTAGTGGGAGGAGATAGGCCCTTCCAGAAATCGAGGTGGTGTGGGCTCACTGGCCCGAGCTCTGTGACCTGGGATCAACACGCGCTGGGCTCTCCAGGTCTCCAGGGAGCATGAGGGGCTCCATTTGTCACCTCGGGGAAGGCCTAACACCTCCCCACCCTGTTTCCCCTACCTGGAGAGGGCAACAGACCCACACCGCGGAGAAGTCTGGCTCCCGGTTAAAAAGCTGTGTGTGCTTTTCAGCCCTGAGCACAGGCAAGCACCAAGCTTTCCCTGGCTGCCCTCCGCCTCAGACTGGGTACATGCAGTGCAGGGCCGGCTCTGGGGGAGCTGAGGTCAAGGACTCAGGCACCCTGGCCGGTCACGCTCTTTTGCATCTTTGCATTCCTAGGCTTCTTAGGTGAAGCCTTGGGTGGAGGCCTCCTTATGGGGGCAGGGGAGGACACCTCCCCCCTCTGACTAAGAACCCTGTGCTTTTCCACGCCAAGCCCTAGCCCTGGTCCTCCCCCAAACCCAAGGTCCATAAAAGGGCTGGAGCCTTGTGTTCTGGCTCCCTCTACAATGAGAGCATCCATCTGACCCTATGGGGGAAGGGGGAGTCGGCTCTTTCTCCAGTTTTACAATCTTGCTTATACCATCTTATAGCATCTTACAGCACCGCAGTAAGTGATGAAGGTTAACTCTCTCAGTCGTCGGCTTGTTGTTGTAATCAGCGCTCCGATACCTGGCAGCCCAGTTCCCTCTCCCCGCTCAGCTGAGCTCCCGACAAAGGCCACACTCCTTCCTCAGTGGGCAAAGGTGCCCCTCAGCCTCGGGGCTCCCTGTGTGATGAGGACTCACTGATGGGAATGTGTGACCAGGACTCAGCAGGGAGGTGGCCTGAGCATGGAACACCAGAGGTTAACAATGGTCCACTTCTAAAAATAAAGTTGCCAATAATATAAACACCAACAAGCAACAACAACAAGAAGTTACGCAAAAATAAACCAAGAGAAGCTTAATTACGTTGCTGAAGCGTGGCTATGATGTGAGTGTGAGCTCCCAGAGGGCAGGATGGGGCGTGTGGTTACTCAGCATTTTTCTGATGGGAGGGTGGAGGATGCCCGCATCCCACCCAGTTCAAGGCAGGCTGGCTTTTCTCAACTCTGTGATTCTTTTCTCAACTGCCATGAGTGTCGTGGAGCCCAGCTCCTCTCTGGGTGGGACTTAAGACGTTTTGCTTGTAGAATTAAAAAAAAAAATTCTCTACTGTATTTGCATTTCTGTTTGTGTTCATTTTTTTATTATTTTTATTTATTTATTTATGGCTGTGTTGGGTCTTTGTTGCTGAGCAGGGCTTTCTCTAGTTGCAGAGAGCGGGGGCTACTCTTCGTTGCGGTGCGTGGGCTTCTCGTTGCGGTGGCTTCTCTTGTTGCAGAGCACGGACTCTAGGTGCAACGGCTTCAGTAGTTGTGGCACTTGGGCTCAGTAGTGGCTCGCGGGCTCTAGAGCGCAGGCTCAGTAGTTGTGGTGCACGGGCTTAGTTGCTCCACAACATGTGGGATCTTCCCGGACCAGGGCTTGAACCCATGTCCCCTGCATTGGCAGGCGGATTCTTAACCACTGCACCACCAGGGAAGTCCCTGAATTTAAAATATTTTAAAGTTCCGTACTCTAAAATGCAGAAATCCTGAACGTACAGTTTAGGGATTATTAATACATCTATACACTCTTATAACCATCACTAGATCAAATACAGAACGTTCCCAGACCCCAGAAGGCTCCTTTGTGCCTCCATCCCGTCACTCTCTCTCAAAGATAACCATTACTCTGATTTCTCTCACTGCAAATTAGTCGTCTTTTTTTTCTTAATTGGAGTGAAATATACATAGCATAAAATTTGCCATTTTTACCACTTGGCACAGTTCAGTGGTATTAAGTGCATTCACATGGCTGGGCAACCATCACCACCATCCATCTCCAGAACTTTTTCATCATCCCGAATTGAAAGTCTGTCCCCATTAATCAATAACTTCCCATTCCCACCTCCCCCTAGTCCCTGGCAACCATCATTCTACTTTCTGTCTCTATGAAACTGACCATTCTTGGTACCTCATATAAGTGGAATCATACAATATTTATCCTTTTGTGACTGGCTTATTTCACTTACCATAATGTCTTCATGCTTCATCCACATTGTAACATGTGTCAGAATTCCTTTTTTTTAAGGCTGAATAACATTCCATAGTATGGATAGACTATGTTTTGTTTATCCAATCATCTGTCAATGGACATCTGGGTTGTTTCTACCTTTCAGATTATTGTGAATAATGTTGCTATGAACACTGATGCACGCATATGTGTTCAAGTCCCTGCTTTCACCTCTTTTGAGAATATTCCCAGAAGTGGAATTGATGAGCATATAGTACTTTTGTTTAAATGATTGAGGAGTTACCATTCTGAATTGTGCCTGTTTTTGAACTTCACTTGTATGGGATCACTTTATGCTTAGTTGCATCTTACTTGCTTCAATTAAACAAAGTGGTAGGCAAAAGCTTTCTGACTCCAGAATCGTCCACAGCCTGCTCTGTTCTGCTTATTCATTCTAACTCGCTCATGCCATGGGCAACCCCTGACTCTCAAATTCTGGTCTAAAGACCACCTGCAACTTCTGAGGTGCTGTGGAAAATGTAGATATCAGACCTCCAGATAAAATGAGAGTGAAGCAAAACCACAGATTATATCTCCCAGATGCTAATCAAAATGAACATGAAAATCAGACAGAAATGTACCAGTAGCAACCAATCGAGGATGTGGAAGTGACCTTCTGCTCTCGATTTTATGACATAGAAGCAAGGAAATCTCGAAGAGGCCAGCAACCCAGCACAGGAAGCTCCTCTGGCCCTTCAGTCAGAAGCAATACTGAGAAAGAGGGTGAATCAGCAAATCTGAACAGAAATGCCCTTCAAAGTGGAGAGGAGCTGGTCAAGGGGCAAAGTAGACACCCCGTAAAAATCTGGGGAACGGCCCCCAAGGCTCCTGCATACCACCTGCACAGGATCAAAAAGAAAAATCAGGCCAGCCTCTGCAGCTCCAACGTGACATTCCACAGTGAGTCAAACAGCCAAAGACAACACAAGATCTATGACTTCAGTTGGTGTGATGCTCTGGATATGACGAGGGTGCCTTTCACAACGAAACCCCTAGATCCTGGGTCCACTTAGTCTTTAAGAGCACTGCTGGACTCCTGAGGGGAGAAGGAATTCTCTAAGGCACCCCCTGCTTTTCAAACAAAAGCCAAAACAACAACAAAACTCAACAAAAATAGTGAGCTGAAACCCGAGTATTAAGCAAACTGGAAATGTGGTGTCGAGTTTGCGATCAGTGCAAATGCTGATTAACTGCTCTGACCATTTGGAATGGATGCCTTCGGCTCCCAACAACAGGGGAGGCTGAACTCAAGATTCTCACCTTACACTCAGAGCCCTGGAGGAGACCGCAATCCATTCTAGGGTAGGATAGCCTCTGCCTCCTGGCGGGAACAAATGCAAATCTCTCTGGAGGAAAGCAATCTCGGTTTCCCATCTATAAGCTCACAATCAACAATCACCAAGCTCACCAAAAGAAGCTGCAGAAAGTAAGTAGAAACAACAATAGATATAGACCCCCTAAGAAACAAAGACTTTGGAATAATCAGATATTGGACGTAAAATATATGTGTAAGAAAGAGATAAAATCTGTAGTCACACACTCTCTCTCCTAACTTCCCTCCCTCTCTCTTCTCTTTCTTTTTTCATTATCCTTATTTGCTCACCGGCCCACGTGTAGCCCACCTCTGTGCCGGGCTGTTACCCTGCTCTGACATCCACTGTTACAGGGTAGAACTGGGCCCTTCAAAAAAGATATGTTGCTGTCTTAACTCCTAGTACTTCAGAATGTGACCTTCCTTGGAAATAGGGTCTTTACAGAAGTAATCAAGTGAAAACGAGGTCATTAGGGTGGACTCTCATTCAATATGACTGGCTTGCTTATAAAAGGGAAATGTGGACATAGAGATACGCACAGAGGGAAGATGTATAGACACACAGGGAGCAGACGGCCATGTGACTGTAGTGATGCATCTCCAAGCAAAGGAACGTCAAGGATTGTCAGCCAACACTGGAAATTTGGACGAGGCAAGGACGCATTCTCCCCTAGAGCCGTCTGAGTAAGCTCTGCCCCGCTGACATCTTGATTTTGGACTTCAAGTCTCCAGAACTGTGAGACAATAAATGTCTGTTGTTTTGAGCTACCCAGTTTTGGTACTCCGTTACTGCAGCCCTAAGAAAGGAATTCACCCTCCTTGCATGAGTCCTGGCTGCCTTCCCACCCTCATCAGGCCAGCTAGTAACTTTGACTGAAAAGGAAGGAAGGGAGGGAGGGAGTCTGGAATCAGAATTTGAATACAGGCCCATCTGTCTCCAGAGGCCATGTTCTTAATTATTCCACTCTTTTTGTGCTCCAGTAGGAAAGCTAAGTAGTTGAAACAGATTGTGTGGCCTGCAAAGCCATATATACTATCTGATCCTTTATAAAAAAAAACTTTGCCAGCCCCTGTTCTGTAGTAGATAGTCAAAGAGCATCTGATGAGAGTATGAGGGATGGAGTGGTGACTTCTGCCCAGCGAGGCAAGGGAAGGCTTCCAGGGGCAGTGACAACGGAGTGAAGGAGGATGTAAAGTTTTGACATTCATTCACATATCCATCCATTCAAATAGCACTGAGCACCTGCCATGGGCTAGGTATTGAAGATGAGTAAAAGCTGTTGCCTAGCCCCGTGGAGTTCAGAGTCCAGGGAGGGTCCTGTGCAAACCTCTCCCTCCTATGCACTGTGAGGACCTCCCACACACAGCGGAAGCACGTGGAAACCGGAGATGCATCTCCTAAGAGATCAGAAAAGGCTCCACAGAGGAGGTGCCCACAGAGCTAGATCTTGGAGTTTATGGAGGCTCTTGCCAGGCAGGCTTCTTGGAGGTGAAGGCTTTTACTGATCGTCTCTGGGGTGTACTCACTGACCTGGCTCACTTAGGAGGGCACCAAGCAGTCAAAAGGGCTTCCACATAGGACTGGGTCCACACCCGCACTTCCAGGCTCCCCGGCAATGAGTGGCACCCCAAGGTCAGAGCTACTTAGAGGTTGAGTGGAGGCCAACGCTACCTCTGATGACTCTGAGGAGAGTCAGGGGATCCCAGGAGCAAACGTGAAATCCTGAACTTTCTATACCCTTTCCTCCCACTGCACACTCCAGCTCCTGGGGCCTCGGGAAGAAAGATGACCAAGGAAAACTCAACATCGCCCCATCTCTTCACTAGGAAACTCAGTGTGAGGAGGAACCATAATGCTCCCGACCTTCTCCTGCCTCTGCCCTCCCCCATCCCTGCAGAATCTTCATTTTAGCATTGTCCACGGTCTACAGCAGTTGCTTGCATTTCTGTCTTCTTTGGAAGCCTGACAGCCAGTCAGGAGCAGGGACCATACCGTTTATTTCTTGCCATTTATTTCTTACTCTGATGCCAAGGACTGGTATATACCCAATTAACATCTATTGAATGGACTAAAATGTAGTTAAATCAAACAGAGGGGACAGGATGGGATTGAATCAAATAAGAATAGTAAAGGCACCAAAAGACGATCTCAGTAGGACATAGGTGGCCTCCCTACATCAATCTCAAAGGTCACAGGATCTTCCAATCGTCCTTTTTTGGGTAAGTTCTAAATTCCCTTTGTGGGTTTTGTCTGGGAATTTATCTACCATCATACTTTTAACAAAACATGTTATGGTATCTAAGTGACTTCCTTCTTCTTTCTTGAGCAACTGCAACTACCAAAACCTCAGTTCATTATCTCCTCAGTCCAGCCAGCCCGTCCTGAAGGTCTTTCCATAAACAATTTACATTCAGTACTTCTGACCCTCTTGCCTTCCCACCTGCTAGTAGATCTGAATTTGCGTTGATTCTGCTCTGGCAAAAACTCAGCCTTCTGGAACTTTCTACCTGCCTCTCTGCCACACCTTAGTCAGGCCTTATTATGTCTCCAAGAGTTTCCCATCAGACAGTCCTGCCTTGCACCACTCTCAGTGCCAGCCCTTCCTCACAGGGCTGCCATGTTGTACAACTCCAGAAGGCACCATTCACTTGCGCTGTATGGGATTTGGAATGGTATGTCCTGAGACATTGCAACACCGTGACCCCGAGTGGTCACCAGAGTAATCTGTCACCTCCTTGCTCAAAAAAAGCATCAACCCCGGGATTTCCACTACCCAGGGCATTAACTCTGAGTCCATCGGAGTAATTTAAAACACTCCATGGATCTACCCTTCCAGACTTACATGTCACCACTTGCAACTTCCCCCCAACCAGACCGTCCTCTCTAAGTGTACTCTGAAACTCATCATTTCTAAGACCTTGAGTCATTATTTCTCACTTCTCTCTTCTGTGTTTTCAAACTGGTCCTCTAAGCCATAAACATAAACAGGCTGCTGCCAGCTTTAAAAACAACCCCCTCCTTTGCCCCAGCATCCCTCTCAATCACCATCCTTCTCCATCTCCATCCATCTTCATTCATTTAACCAATATTTTTGAACACCCACTGGGTGCCGACCCTTTGTTCTAGGCGCTTGGGATGTGTCAGTGAACACAGCTGACAAGGGTCTCTGTCTTCGGGACCATTTTGGTCTCACAGGGGAGAGATACACTCACCAAAGATCATAAGTTAGTGAAGGATAAAGGCATGTAATATTTTTGAAGGGGATAAATGCAACCATGGGAAAAATAGGTGGAGCAGGGTAAGGGGATTGGGTGGGTGAGGGAAGAGCAGTTGGCAGCATTAAATGTGATGGTCGGGTCCATCTCCTTGGGCAGAAGAGACACTTGCCATTTCTAAAAATCTTGTCTACAATCACCACCATCACTTCTCACCTCCCACTTACTCCTCAGCCCAGGGAAATCTGCTCCATAAACACTACTTCTGACAAGGCCAGCAAGGCCCTCCACATTGCCAAATCCATGGTCACCTCACTGTGGAAATAGAGCTTGGACACTGTGGAACACTCAGTACCTGATGCAAGTTCGTGCCTTGGCCTTGGAACACTACGCTTTTCTATTTTCTTCTATTTCTCCTTCATCATCTCTTCTTTCTCTGCCCACCCCTTAAGTGATAGCGTTTCCAAGGCCCATCCATGCCCTCGGCTCAGCTCAAGCTGCTTTCCCAAGAAAGTTTCATCCATATAACATGCTGAGAAACCCAAATCTGTTTTATCCCTGAACTCTGGAGAAATCTACAGGCTCCTTTCTGTTTAGGAAAGGTGAAGCCCTTGCCCTCTTGCCAGAAACTTGCTGAGCATAACTAAGTTGCAGGAATCTGAAGGATCCCTGGCAGAGCAGGAAGAAGGCAGTGGAGGATTTAGGTTAGAGCCCATGGTCTAGGGTAAGAGGAGGAATAGGAGAAGGCTTGTGGTGGGCTGCAGAGACCCTGTAAATATGGTCACAAGTGAAGCCCAAGTAGAGAGACCACCAGTGAGAGCTCCTTGGGGTCTGAATGGCCATTTTCGGTGGTGTGTTCTGTTCCAACCCTGGAGTCATGGTAAAGGCAGGTTGCCTAGATTGCTGTGAACCCCAGCACAGGGTGTTAGAAGAAAGAACATCCTGCTCTGTCCGCCCTTGGTTTTTGCTTTCTGTGGTTTCCCTCCGGGCAGCCATAATGAAAGAGGGAGCAGGTGTGGCAGTGTGGATATGGAACCATGTGACTTATTATGACACCAACTTGACCAGGAGGAGCAATGGAACAGCTGAACCCCAAATGCCTCTCAGACACCAAGCTCTAGTTGACTGTTTGTAGAAGACACCATTTTTTTTGCCAAACCATGTTGACTTTCCACCTAGCCACATAAGCCCGTAATTAACAATCACCATAGTCACAAAGAAATGAGCCAGAAACAACAAACAATAGATACGGACCCTCAAGAACCAAAGATATTGGAATAATCAGATCTTGGATATGATATATTCTTGTCCCCAGTCCCAAGTCCCAAGGAGGCAGAACTTGATTATGTACGGTAATTCTCCTCTTGCCAGAGATTGGCTTAGGGAAGAGGCATGTGCACTCAATCTGGCCAAAGAGTCATGAAGGGTAACCTTGCCTTCCAAGGAAAGACATCGTTCCTACCTCCTGACATTGTCCTCTGCCTATGATGTCTGGAGCCACCTCAGCCATCATCACCCACATTCTGAGCTGTTACAGCAGAAGGAGGGAAAGCACATGGGTTCCTGATGAGGTCGAGACCCTGCACTGACTCACACGGTACTGTCCCCCCTTCAGGCACCATGTCTTACTGCTCAGCTACTTTCAGTGGTTTTTTGGTTGCTTGCACCTGAGGGGGCCCTCTTTGCTGCACCCTTTTATATACTATATATTCTTCCCCCATTCATGGCATCCTTCTTTGCTCCACAAACCCTCCCAGATCTTCCCCCAAAGTGATGTCAACCAAGTCCTTGTGACTCAAACTGTGGTCCCTCGACCACCAGCAGCAGCATCACCTGGCATCTTATCAGAAAAGCAGAATCTCAAGCTTCACTGCAGATCCAGTGAACCAGAATCCATATTTTAACGAGATTCTCCAGGTGATGTGTAAGCGCATCAAAGCTTGAGGAGTAAAGAATGACTCCAGATGGTGCCTCACCTTGACTACTTGTCTCTTTCATGTATATTTAACTTTTCTCCTTGTAATGCCGCTGTTACCACTGGCAGGGCAGCCAGAGTGGAGCATGTTCAGGGTGGCCCTGAGTTCCTTGACTCTACCAGCCTAGGCTGGAGCTCTGCTCCAGGGCCCCTCACTCCTGAGGGTAGAAGAACGTAAGCTGATCCTCAGTGATTGCTTGTTTTCTGGCCTCATTTTGTTTTTTTTTTCCACACAAGATCAGACTGCAGAGCAAAGGCATGACTTAAACTCCTTAACTTAAGCCTGTTTAACTTACACCACTGAATTTACCTATTTAACTTGATGCTTTTC
This sequence comes from Eubalaena glacialis, assembly GCF_028564815.1. Lineage (NCBI taxonomy): Eukaryota > Metazoa > Chordata > Mammalia > Artiodactyla > Balaenidae > Eubalaena > Eubalaena glacialis. Next base: position 11,449,411 of record NC_083726.1, read on the forward strand.
CTTGCTTTCTATCATAGACAGCGCCATTTGATCAATACCCCATGCATCCCCCTAACATTTTGGTATTTCGTGTCTGGTGCTCAGATGCAACCCCATCTGTGAGCCTCAGACCTCCAGCACCTCAGCCTCCCACACAGCCTTGTGCAAAGGTGCCGTGAGACATGACTACAGGCCAGTGTCTTCCCAAGGGACACCATTTTTTAAAACTCACTTGTTTTGAAAATGTTTCCCTGAAATTCTGTGTATTACTTTGATATTCCTGAAGAGATTCTGGTATCTGAAGTTTTTCATGCATTCAGCTCTTTTGCATGATGCCTGAGCTGATCAGTAATAAACATTGCCATGAAGCAGCAGCTATGATCATAATTTCCTTACAATCTGAAAACAACGGGAGGGACCTCCCAGGCGGTCCAGTGGTCAGGACTCTGTGCTTCCACTGCAGGGGGCATGGATTCAATTCCTGGTCGGGGAACTAAGATCCTGCATGTCTCAAGGTGTGGCCAGAAAATATAATAAACAAAAGAAAACAAAAGAAAAGAAAATAACAGGAATTTTTTCTTCTGTACAGGCAGCCAAGAAGTTATGAGGAAGTAACTGTGTGTCTGCAAGGAATTGGGGGTATCTTTTCCTTGATCACTTAGTATGTCCAGCCGAGAAACTTTGACAGGACTGCACGAGATGGGCAGCATCATAAGCCTGTCATTCACTTTGATATGATCCCAGATATCCACTTTTTTCCATGCTTTCTTCCCCTGAAGGACAAAGCACTGCGTTGCAAATTGGCTTTCCGAACCTTAGGACCCAGCATGGCCTCGTGACCGTGGCAGTGTTGTGTGGAGGCATGAACAGTGGTCCTGGGTTCCCACGTCTCCAGAGAAGAAACAAACTCTCTCTCCCCTCCAAGGAGAAACTGAATGGGGAGGTAGGTAGACAGGTAGAAAGATATAAACTAGATGGACTTTTCCAAATTTTTCTGTGGGGATGTACTACTTTTATAATCATTTAAAAATTACAATAAATCTCAATTTTTAAATATCACCTCGGATGGGAAGGAGATTGTTATGAGGTCAAGTGAGAACCTTCACTGAATATAATTTTATAATTTTAATTTTTGATTGTATTACCTATTCAAAATATTTACAAAAAATATAAATTCTATTCATCCTTAAAGCTCATTTCAAACCCATTTCAAACTCATTCCATTTCTCCATGAAACTTTCCTTAATTCCCCACCCAGACAGCTTTCCCCATCTTTAACCCTCACAGAAACATGGATTCTTTGTTTGTTTGGGTTTTTTTTATTGAAGTATAGTTGATTCACAATGTTGTGTTAATTTCTGCTGTACAGCAAAGTGATTCAGTTATACATATATATATACATACATTCTTTTAAAAATTATTTTCCATTATGGTGTATTACAGGATATTGAATATAGTTCCCTGTGCTATACAGTAGGACCTTGTTGTTTATCCATTCTATATATAATGGTTTGCATCTGCTAACCCCAAACTCCCAATCCATCCCTCCCTCTTGGCAATCACAAGTCTCTTCTCTAAGGGCATGGATTCTTTGAATAAGATGTTGTCGGGCCCTTGACATCTGCCCTACATTGTGCTCTACCTCAGACGTCTCAGACTTTGAAAAGTTACACACCGGTAAAGTTTCCCATCCCAGTTTTCCCCAGATTATTATAGTGACCACCGTAGGGTTGCCAGTATTTGGGTGGAAGGGCAGTGCTAGGTACGGACATTTTCAAAAGCAGCCACGGGTCAGTCAGTTCCCTTTTTCTTCAAGGCTGCTCGTGTAGCTTGCCATCAATTCCTGATTCTTACATTGGGGGTGTTCATCTTTTTTCTAGTTCCCTTCCTGGAATGTTAGGTAAATAAAAGGAACTATGGAATTTAAAAAAGTCAAAACCACTCACCACACCACCTACCACTGTTGATTTCACTAGAGAAAGAATCTTGTTTTTTGTTGTTGTTGTTTTTTTTAAGGAAAGGATATAATCTCAGAATAAATAGTCATAAATTTTAAATACAATTGTTTTAATTTTCCCCATTACACTTCAGACAGGTGAAAGCTTGATCTGGGCCACAAATTTGGGAACAGTTTGTTTATCTACCCTCTTCCTGTGAGGGTATCTCTGCAGGTAAGTTTTGTTCTATTCCTGGATTCTAAGTTTCTCAAAGCTGCCTCGTCTGGTAGAAACAGCTTGGGAGAGGCACACATGGCTTCTGCTTATTCCCACGGATGGGGCTTTGTCTCATGGCCACACTCAGCTGCAAGGGAAACTGGGAAACTCAGTCTTTATTCATGGCAACTATGTATGTTAGTTTCCCAGGGTTGCGGTTACAAATGAGCACAAACTTCGTGGCTTACAATAACAGAAATCTTTTCTCTTGCAATTTCAGAGGCCAAAAGTCCAAAATTGTTGTGTCATAGGGCTGTGCTCCATCTGGAGGCTCTAGGGAGGATCCATCCTTGCCTCTTCCAGCTCCAGGCGTTCCATGGCTCGTGGCTGCAAAACTCCAATCTCTGCCTCTGTCTTCATATGGTCTTCCCTTCTCTCTGTGTCTGTCCTCTGCCTTCTTCTTATAAAGACACTTGTCATTGGATTTAGTGGCCACTTGGATATTCCGGGATGGTCTCATCTCAAGATCTTTAACTTAATTACATTTGCAAAGACTCCTTTTCCAAATAAGGTCACATTCACGTGTTTTGGGGGTTGGGATGCAGACATATCTTTTGGGGAACCCACTACACTCTGTATCCAGCACAAATTATTTTATTAGGAAAAGGGAAATACAGACACTGGGGGACAACGCGCAGTCTCTGCCCCCTGCAGGATGATGGGCATCCTCGGGAACCCATAGAGCCAAGCTTCTCAGAACTGGGAAAGTAGATGGGGACTTGTATGTGGCTGAGAATTTGAGACAGCTCTAGGGACTGGTTACATTGTCAGCTGTTGAGCAGTAGCACCTGCCACCACTGTGACCACTCCCCTCTATTTCTGCCCCCTCCCTCCTGTCCCTGCCTGTTTGCACCCTCAGCCCGACTCCCTGTATTACTCATGGCTCCCACGGGCTCTTCCATCGCAGGGTCCCTCTCACCTGCTTTCTCTCTCTATGTCCTAGGCGGGGCTCCCTGTTTGGCAGACTCTGAGATGGTGTTTAGCGTGTTGTGGGGTGTTTATTAAGATCTGTCCTTGGGATCAAAGCCTGTAAGAGGGAAGGAGAGGAAGCAGGATAGCAGCAGAAGTTGAGCTCTGAGGCTGGCCCAACCACAGCCTACACATGAGTCTATATTTATTCTAGCCCTGGGCCACTTCTCTTTCCATACTAAGTAAATAGCCAAATGCTCTGCTCAAAAATGCCCATTGGGAGGATTTTTCATTGGTCTTTCAAGACCACTCCTCAATGGGGCTGCAGTGCAACTGCCATGCCCTTTCTGCTGGTACCCTCCTGCATCAGAGTGGGACTTTAGTCACTAGTGATGAACCTACACTGACACATCATTATCACCCAAACTCCATGGTGTTGTACATCCTGGGTTTGGACAAATGTCTAAAGATGTGTATCCATCATTACAGTATCACACAGAGCGGCTGCACTGCCCGAAAAATCGTCTGTGCTCCGCCTATTCATCCCTCTCCTAACCCCTGGCCATCACTGATCTTTTTACTGTCTCCATAGTTTTTCCTTTTCCAGTATGTCATAGAGTTGGAATCACACAGTATGTAGCCTTTTCAGATCGGCTTCTTTCATTTAGTAATATGCATTTAAGTTTCTTCCATGTCTTTTCACATCTTGATAGCTCATTTTTTCTTTTAGTACTGAATGATACTCCATTGTCTGGATGTATCCCAGTTTACTTATTCATTCACTTACTGAAGAGCATCTTGATTGCTTTCAAGTTTTGGCAGCTCTAAATGAAGCTGCTATAAACATCTATATGCAGGTTTCCGTGTAAACGTAAGGTTTCAACTCCTTTGGAAGAAACCGCCTGTCTCCCTAAGTGGCTGTACCATGTTGCATTCCCATTAGCAATGAATAAACATTCTTACTGTTCCACATCTTCACCAGCATTTGGTGTTGTCAGTGTTCTGGATTTTGGCCATTCTAATAGGTGTGTAATAATGTCTCATTGTTTTTTTAATTTGCATTTCCCCGATGACATATTATTTGATGTCCGTATATCTTCTTTGATGAGGTGTCTGTTAAGGTCTTTGACCCATTTTTTAATCAGGTTGTTCATTTTCTTATTGTTGAGTTTGAAGGGTTCTTTGCATATTTTGTATAATAGTCCTTTATCAGGTGTGTCTTTTGCAAATATTTTCTCCCACTCTGTGGCTTGTCTTTTCATCCTCTTGACATTGTCTTTCCCAGAGCAGACGTTTTTTAATTTTCCAGCTTATCAATTTTTTCGTTTATGGATTGTGCCTTTGGTGGCATCACCAAACCCAATGTCATCTAGAATTTCTCCTGTGTTACCTTCCAGGAATTTTATAGTTTTGCATTTTATATTTAGGTCTATGATCCACTTTGAGTCAATTTTTGTGAAGGATGAAGGTCTGTGTCTAGATTCAATTTGTGCAGCACCATTTGTGAAAAGACTATCTTTGCTCCATTGCATTGCATTTACTCCTTTGTCAGAGATCAATTGACTATATTTCCATGGATCTATTTCTACGCTCTCTATTCTGTTGTATTAATCTATTTGTCTGTTCTTTCAGCAATGCTGTGCTGTCTTGATTACTGTAGTTTTTACAGTGAGTTGAAGTTGGGTAGTGTCGATCCTCCAATTTGTTCTTCTCCTTCAATATTGTGCTGACTATTCTGGGTCTTTTGCTTCTCCATATTAGCTTTAGAATCAGTTTGTTGATATCCACAAAACAACTTCCTGGGATTTTGATTGGGATTGCATTGACTCTATAGATCAAGTTGGGAAGAATTGACATCTTGACAATATTGAGTCTTTCTATCCATGAATATCTCTCTGTTTACTTTGTTCTTTGATTTTATTAATCAGAGTTTTCCTCATATAGATCTTGTACATATTTTGTTAGATTTGTACCTAAGTATTTCATTTTGGGGGTGCTAATGTAAACAATATTGTGTTTTTAATTTCAAAGTCCACATTTTCATTGCTGATATACAGGAGAGTGATTGACTTTTGACTTTTGTATATTAACCTTATATCTTGCAACCTTGTTGTAATTGCTTATTATTTTCAGGAGATTTTTTTTTGGTGAGTTCTTTTGCTTTTCTGCATAGACGATAATGTCATTTGCGAACAAAGACAGTTTTATTTCTTCCTTCCCAAGCTGTATACTTTTTTATTTCCTTTTCTTGTCTTATTGCATAACCTAGAACTTCCAGTGCAATGTTGGAAAGAAGTAGTGAGAGGGTATATCCTTTCCTTGTACCTGATCTTAGTGGGAAAACTTTGAGTTTGTCACCATTAGTGTGATGTTAGTGGTAGGCTTTTGGTAGATATTCTTTATCAAGTTGAGGATCATCTTGAGCTTTTTAGGTTAGAGACTCTGTCATGGGGAGGAACGTAGGAATTCAGCTGTCAGGCATAAGTGAGTCCTGGCTTTCAGAAACAAGGCTGGACCCAGAGGTGAGAACAGAGCCTCAAGGAGGGTTGGGGAACAGCTGTGACCCTGTTCATCCCTCCTCTTGTGGGTTAGGAATGGTTCTAGGGCTGAGGATGGATCTGAGCCTCCAGCTGGGGAGTGAGGAAGTTCAGCCTTGGGGAAAGGAGGAACTGGGACTATCTCTGAGACCACTGTCCTGTGAGGTTAAAGGCCATGCTCCAGGAGAGAATGCAGGGACCCCTGGGAGGCATCTTGGGGAGAGGCCTAGACGAACAGATCCTGTGAGTGTGACACAAGGCATGAAGCTGCCTCTGATCGAGGGCATTCTGAAGGCAGAAGTCTGATGGAACAGTCAGGAGAGGTGGGTGTGGACTGCTGGGCTCGGAGATGGCAGCCTAGGCTGGGATCCTGCACAGCCTTGGGGAACATGGGCCACTGGCACTGGTTGAGGGAGCCAACAGAGAGATGGGAGGGAGTTCAAGGCTCACATGGCCTCCTTTTCCCATCCTGGGGACCGCCATCCAACCCCACCATTGGCAGGGACCTGCCCAAGACTCAGGGAGCGCTTAGACTCTGTTCCTAGATTCAGACACATCTTCCCCGGGGTCCTGCATGAGATTCTGCTTCTCTCTAGACTGTGGTGTTAGTCTTATCTCTAGACTGCTCTCTCTCTTGCATAATTTGATTCTGTTGAATTGATGGTTTCTTGAGTATGACAGAGGAAATGGTAAGCATGTGTTTTGGGGTGATTAGCATGGGAATGGGGGCGCTGACAGGACACATGGGTTCTCTCACACCAGACGGTCTCAGGCAAGGGGGAGCTGTTGGAGTTTGGTGGGAAGGCAGATGAGGAGAGCTGAGTAGATTCAGACTGCATGGGCTCATCAGCCCTGGGGTACAAGGCCATCAGGGCCTCTCCCATCTGGGTGCTGCCCCAAGACCTGACCCCCAGCTCTGATCCTTCCTCCCAGCCTGGCCAGTGGGGTGGCTTTCCCTGCAGTTGGTTCTCCTGTAGGCTTCAGAAATTCTCTGCATCACTGTCTCTCTTCAAGGGGCCACTCCCTCTGCAGCCTCCTTCTCCCTCAACACCCACTAGGGCAGGAGGCCTCAAAACTGCCATAAGGGCGTTCCACCTTCTTAGGATTTTGTTTCCCTGCTGATTACAAGATAAAACTTGACAGGGGTAATAAATCTGGCTCATCGAGGGAAGTCACAAAGGTTCTGGAACTTCCATGGACATTCCTCTGCACAGAATTGTCAGTGGTGCTCAGTGATGTTATCTCGGCTTTGATGGCCTTGCGGAAGGTCCCTTGTCCTTTTGTTTTTAGGAGGAGAAACCTCACCCAGCCTCAACGCTGCCTGAGAGAGGGCCCTGAGGAGGCCTTCATTCCCAACTTGGCCCTGAACTGTCAAGAATGGAAGAGAGGTCAGCTGTCTGGTGGCCCCAGGCCAGCTGGAACTGGTTACCATCTTCCCCAAGAGACCATCAGGGCCAGGCCCAGCACATTGACTTTCTGATTCACCCCAGTCACTGCCAGAATTCCAGGCTCCCAAGGCTTCCCCTGTGACCCAGAAATTCATTCCCAAGTTCTCTGTATGCTTCCTAATTGGACCCCTTGTCTGATCCCTCAGCCTTTCCAAACCCTACCCTGCACTCCTGGGAACTCCTAGTCTAGCAACAGCTCAGGCTCTCTTCTCTGACTGTTCCCTTAATTCCTGTTAAGGGTTGAATTGCATCCCCCACCCCCCACTCCCATTCATATGCTGAAGTCCTAACCACCAGGACCTCAGAATGTGCCCTTATTTGGAGATAGAGTCTTTACAGAGGTAATCAAGTTAAAATGAGGTCATTAGGGGTCAAAGGAGGTCAAAATGGACCCCTAAGGCAATAGAACTGGTATCCTCATAAAAAGGGGAAATGTGGAAACAGGCATGCATACAGAAAGAACACTCTGTGAATATAAACACTGCCATCGACAAGCCAAGGAGAGAGGCCAGGGACGATCCTTCCTTCACAGTCCTTAGAAGGAAACAGCCCTGCCAATAACTTGACTTTAGGCTTCTGGCCTCCAGAGCTAAGACAGATTTTGTTGGTTGAGCCACTCAGTCTATGCTACTGTGTTAAGGCAGTCCCGGAAAACTATGACAGCCGTCTAGCTCTGACTCAAGCCTGCCCTCCCCTGAGGACATTTGCTTCCTCTACAGCTCTCTCCAGCAGAGGATTTTTTCGCCCATTCCTGTCTTCTAAAATCCCCAGCTCATTTGAAGTTCACGGCATCAGACTCTACCCAGCTTCCTTCCATGTTGCTGGCATCTGCTGACGCTACAGTCGACCCCTGTCAATCACTGATGGCTTGAGGACCTGGTTTGCTGTCTCCTTCCCTCCACTCCTTAGGGCATCATTTCCAAGATCCAATCCATCCAGTACCTCAGCCTCTTGGTCACTCATCACATGAGTGGCAGAGCTGTGGTTCAGAGCCTGTTTTTTTCTACAATCCCACTGCCAACAGGTGAAGTACCTGGATTCTGGAGTCCATCTACCTGGGGTTGATTTCCGTCCCTGCCACCTAGAACTGTGAGTCCTTGGGCACATCTTCTAACCTCTCTGTGTATCAGTGTCTTTGTTTATAAAGTAAAGATAAGACTAGTGTCTTCTTTATGAAGCTGTTTTGAGGACTAAATTAGAACATTCAACTAAGAAACTATGTGGCACGTAAAAAACTCATAATAAATGAGTAGTATTAGTATTAGTATTAATATAGCCTGGAAATAAGAGCAGTCTAGCAGGTAGAACTTTGTATCCCAAGAGGATGACAGCAGAGTGAGAGGACAAGCTGAGGAATTGTTTACTTAATTACTTTATATGCTATATACTTTATATACTGACTACTTTATACACTAATGGTAGAATCAGGTCTGGAATACAGACTTTCTAAGTCCCAGAAAATGACAATGCAATAAATAAAATTAATTTATATTTATTGTATAAGTCAAGGTCCGATCCAGAGACAGAAATTACATATTTAACTTTACTGTGTAGCAGAAACGAACACAACATTGTAAATCAACTATACGTCGATAGAATAAACTTTATTTTTATTTATTTTTCTTACTTTTTAATTAATTTTTATTGGAGTATAGTTGTTTTACAATGTTTAAAATAAATTTAAAAAAAAGAAATTACACGATTTATTTGACCAGAGAGAATCTGACATAAATAATTGTTAAGTATAAAGTTGTTAACTTGGTAACTAAAAGGTTAAAAAGAGAGAGCGAGAACTTTAAGGTATCATGGAGGTAGCAACTGCAGAATGTAGCTAGCAGCCCAAGGGCTGGGGGAAAAAAGGGAAGAGATTGGAATTATAAAAACGTAGAAATTGAGAGAAGGGACCCCATTCAGGTGAAGCTCAGACATCTGAAGAAGGGACATTGTTCAGCTGGTGCCAGTGTCTTGGGAGGTGGGGGGCAGAGTTGCCCAATGAAGCTGGTACTGCCAGTGCTGGAAAAACCACAAAATGGAGAGGAAAGAATTGCCACTGCTGGGGTGAGGTAGAGTTCCCAGAGTGAGGCTCATTAGAACAGCTAGGAGGCAGGAAGGAGCAAGTCATTTCTTCCTCCTCCAGCCTCAAAGCATCTCTCTTGGGTCCCTGTTAACAGACACTAAGAGGGTACCAGCTGAAAAAGCAGAAATGTGGTTGGGGAGTCCCAGGCTCAAAATGGCAGCAAAGCAGAGAACAGAAGGACTGATCTGGAGCTGAGAGACAATAGCTTAATAACCAGCACAGGCAGGTTATCGATATGGGAGGAAAATAAGGAAATGTGTGTGGCAGGGTGGGTTGGGAAGGGGCTGGGTTGTCCAATCAAAAGACGAATTTCATATTAATGTCAATAAATTGTGCACTTATAATGGCAAGTTATGTCCTATATATTTTATATATTTATTGTATATTTGAAGGAGATACAATTTTTAAAAATCTTCCCTACCTGCCCCCCACCACCCCCCCCACCAAAAAAAAGCCCAACACTGAATTCCTATGGCTAAGTTGATCAGGGAATCCCTTGTTTTTTTATTTTATTTTATTTTTTAAATTTTATTTATTTTTAAAATTTTTATTTTATATTGGAGTAGATTTGATTAACAATATTGTGTTAGTCTCAGGTGTACAGCAAAGTGATTCAGTTATACATATACATGTATCTATTCTTTTTCAAATTCTTTCCCCATTTAGGTTATTACAGAGTATTGAGCAGAGTTCCTTGTGCTAGATAGTAGGTCCTTGTTGGTTATCTATGCCCTTGTTTTTTTCTCAGAGCCGCTGAGTGACATTCGTCCAGAATTTAAAAAGCAGATCACACCTCCCAGAGCTGAACTGTACAATTGCACAGTGATAAGATGTGGCCAGCCACCTTCTAAGACAGCAAGAAAGTGACAAACTGAGGGCAAAAGTTTGCAAAACATGCTAGACACAGAGCTGATCTCCATAGGAACAGAGATATTACAAATACCTAAGAAAAATATAAGCATACCAATTAACAGTAATTCTTAAAGGAAGAAATGCAAATACCCCATAAATGTGAAAAAATGTTTAACCAAGAAGATGCAACTCCATACCATTTTCTCAATAAGAAGGACAAAGATTGAATGGAACAGTAACATACAGTGTTTGCAAAAGTCGGTAAAAGAAGAGGAACTCAAATTCTCACACACTGTTGGTGAGAGTGTAAATTGTTTTAAACTTTCAATGGGGCTACTTGTTAATGAGTATCAATAGCTTTAAATCAAAATACTTATATCCCTTCACCCAGCTATTTCACTTCTGGGAATTTATTTGAAGGAGCTACTTAGAGAGAAGTGCATGGATCTGTACCAAGAAGTTCTTTGAAGTGCTTTTTATAGCAAAAAAAAAGAAAAAGTAAACCACCTAAATATTAAATGAGAATATTAGGTCAATCAATAATGGTGCCTACTCATCCATAAAAATATGTTCTCAATGTATTGTTAAGTGAAAATGCTGGTTGAAAAATAATACTTTTTGTCCTCAAATTATAAATCATGTATTTTTGCAAACATAAAAGGAAATATAAATATAAAAATATAAAAGGAAAAGACTGGAAGGGCATACATCAAAAAATGTCAAAAGTTTTTTTCTCTGGATAGGACTATGGGTGATTTTTGTTTACTTCTTTTGCTTAGCTGTAGTTCCTAATTTTTCAACATGTATTTTTTTAAAATTTTTTGTTTTTATTATTTATTTTTGGCTGCGTTGGGTCTTCGTTGCTGCACACGGGCTTTCTCTAGTTGAGGCGAGCGGGGGCTACCCTTCCTTGCAGTGCATGGGCTTCTCATTGCGGTGGCTTCTCTTGTTGCAGAGCACGGGCTCTAGGCGCACGGGCTTCAGTGGTTGTGGCTCGAGGGCTCTAGAGCGCAGGCTCAGTCGTTGTGGCACACGGGCTTAGTTGCTCCGCAGCATGTGGGATCTTCCCCGACCAGGGCTCGAACCCATGTCCCCTGCATTGGCAGGCGGATTCTTAACCACTGCGCCACCAGGGAAGCCCTCAACATGTATTATTTATGAACAGGGCAGGAAAAGACAAGCAAAAGCTTACTGGTCACTGAAACTGCTGATGTATCTAAAGACAGCTGGGCCCATCAGGAAGGAGGTGTAGAGCCCTTGGCAGGGCAGACAGGCAAGGGCAGCTATGGAGTCCAAAGCCATTCAAGTCCTATTCAGAGGATGGGACCCTGGGGAAACTAAGGCACAGATCTCTCCTGTAAGATGGACACCATCAGCCATCACGCTAAATCATTAAACATGCTAATCACCCACTTATCTCCCCATTCCAGGCCTTGAGGATTAGAATTCATCTCCCCAGGATGGCTCGGAGAGAGTCTCTCCATACCTCTGTTTCCTCGTTTCCAAACTGGGGATAGAGATTGCAAGTGTTTCGTGCCCCTGCAATTATATTTCTTGCTGTAAATTGATAAGCCGAGGTGACGAGGAGGGGGAAGGGAGCGTGGTCTGGCCTGAAGCTTCTGGCTCTCAGGGCCACTGCTCTCTGCCCTGACCCGTGAGGCCACCACGTGGGCTAGTTAATGGAAGACCTCGGGCCCCTAGGAAGTAGCAAGTTCCAGCCACTGCCTGGAGTTGTCATCAAAGACAAGTTTATTCCCCAAGGTAATGTAACCTCATCCTCTAAGCAAAAGAATAAATTCTCAGAACTCTAAGACAGAAAGAAACACTGGATCACAAAGGAGAAACGTTCTTCTCCTGGAGCCATTTGTTCCCCAGCTTGAGACTGGGGGCAAAACTCCTAACAGCCCCCTATATCTCCAATTCTTGAACTTCATGGGGTGTCACAAAGAGGGAAGGTGCTGATGGATGGTAAGCGCTTAGATCAGCGTCAGGCACATAGTAAAAGTTCAATAAATGGTCATTGTGATCATTATTTCTCCAGTTTCTTTCTGTTCCTACAACAGACCCATGGGCCACCAGAAGGGCCACCTGGCTTCTGGGTGTCTGCATGCAGAGATCAGGAAAAGTATTTGGAGGTAAGTTTATTCTCTGACACACTACTGAAAGCCCAGGGGTCGAGATATTCTTTAAATTTCATGATCTTCAAATGCAACAACTCCAAGGAACAATTGGAGGAAGCCCTTTTGCGATGTCATTCCCCATGAGAGCACATTTGGTGTGGATTTGAAGCCAGTAGCCTCATCTGCCTAACCAAGGAGATTCTGACACTAGACCAGAGGTAAAAACAACATCTCGAACTTGTTCCAAACACGGCAAACATCCGCAACTCAACATTAGAGGAATTACAGTGGACCTCTCTCTAACCCCATCACAATGTCAAGAAACCCAGGAATGGTGCAGTCCTTGAGTTTGACAGGAGAAAATATGATGTTTCAAAAATTAAGGGAAAATATTGGAAGGAACTGAAGCATTCAAAGAATTGGATTCCAAAAATAAAGGCAGATGCTCTCGTGGTGCGATCAGGAGTGTTTAAAGGAATGAGACAGACTGCCTGGGTCCAAATCCTACTGTCAGCGGGACTTCAAACAAGTTACTCAGTCTCTCCATACCTCTGTTTCCTCGTTTCCGAACTGGGGATGCTATTTTCCTTTTTACACAGGACCACTTTGAAAGTTCAGTGGGATGATCCATGGAATGTGCTTAGAGCTGGCCCTGGGCAGAAGTACGTGCTCAATATATGATCCCACCCAATGGATGTTTTTGGTTTTGTTTTATTTTATTTTTTGTTTCTCTGTCTTTTTTCTTCCTTCCTTTTCTGTAGGTCACATTCTAGAATTTTCTCTAATTTAATTTTGATCTGTCTATACTGTTTTTGAGTGTATATCTTAGTACAGCCTTTTTAAAATTGAAGTATAGTTGATTTCCAATGTTGTTTTAGTTTCTGGTGTACAGCAAAGTGATTCAGTTACATATATATATATATACACATATATATATTCTTTTTCATATTCTTTTCCATTGTGATTTATTATAGGATATTGAATATAGTTCTCTGTGCTATACAGTAGGACCTTGTTGTTTATCTATTTCATATACAGTAGTTTGTATCTGCTAGTCCGAAACTCCTAATTTATCCCTCCCCCACTCCCTTTCCCCTTTGGTAACCATAAATTCGTTTTCTATGTCTGTGAGTCTGTTTCTGTTTTGTAAATGAGTTCATTTGTGTCATATTTTAGATTCCATATATAAGTGATATCATATGGTATTTGTCTTTCTCTGTCTGATTTACTTCACTTAGTGTGATAATCTCTAGGTCCAAATCCTGGATGTTTTTGACTGGGAGCAATTTTACCTCTTCCGTATGGTCAGATTAATTAAGTCAAGCAAATCGTTTGCTATTCCTCAAGTATATTTTAATCTTTGAACCATTCACCTGATAGAAGTGGATGCTTTCAGTGCATAGAAAAAATATTTTACTAATTTTTATTTACTTATTACCAAAAAAAAAATTATATTTTTCCAAAAGAACTTTACTTTTCCCCTTTGGCAAGAGATCTTAACACTTTCCAGCTGTTGATAATTTCTGACTTGCAAACTTTCATTGACTTCCTTTACATCTTTCCTTAACTCTGCAGGACAGTTGCCAACAGCCTTGACGAGATATTCAGAGGAAAGTCTGGCTTCATCTGGCTTCATCCTCTGGCCACCCATTCACAGAAGGCTGGCAGCAGTGGCTTCTACCAGATGACCTCTGCTTTCCCTGGGACAAGGGGGCAGGTAGCACCAATGATGGGCCATCACCAGGTATCTTTTGGCTTCAGGTTGCAGAAATGTTTTGTCCTTTCTGTACGACTTTGATCTCACCCGTCCCACGTTGGTTTGTTGTTTGGGAAGCCTCTGCCCCACCCGCCTCTTCCAAACACCACCCTGATCTTCAGAGGTTCTGTGACTCAGTCATGGGGATTCCAGGATTCCAGTCGCCCAGGTTTCTGAGGTTATAAGACTTCAGCATCCACAAGAGCTAATGTTGCTTCTGAAAGGTCCCAGTTTCCAAACAGGAAGGACATAAGCCCCGGACCAACGTCACCAAACATCCCAACAGGTGTTATTTGGGTCCAAGTGTACACTGTTTAATGTCAAATGGGTGAAAAAGTCAAACCAGCCTTACCTGAAACCTCCTGATGTATTCTGGACAGGCATGAGAGGAAAAGGACATGGCTCATAAAAGTCCACTTAACAGTAATAACCACGTCACCAGCACAGTGCTTGGATGGTTTCGTGTTTATAAGGGCATCTTTCTTCCTTGAGGGAATTGTCATGGGACGGGGTAGGTGGAGTGGGGTGGGAAAATATGATCAAAGTGTCTGCGATTCCCTCCAGACTCCAGCCAGCCTGCACTGCACCCCAATTCCCCGCTGGACCATGGGCCCCAGCTCAAATGCTCAGAGTTTGTGTTAAAGCTTAGTGACTTTTTTTAGGTGGTCTTCTTTTTATTAAGTCTGCATTTTTTGGGTGGGTGCTGTATGCCAGGGAATGTACAAGATATATTTCCTTATTTTCACAAACCCTATGACAAAGGGAGGTACTATTATCGTGAGCCCATTTTATACAGGAGGAAACTGAGTCTCTTACCCAAGTTACCCAGCTAGGAAGTGATGGAGACAGGACCCATGTTTTCACTCACTGAGCCAGGCGCCTCCCCTGCTTTCACTCTCTTCACAGCCTCCCCCCAGCTGGCAGCTGCTTCACTTTCCTCCCCCTCCCCCTCTGCCCTTCCCAGTTGGCCCCCCTGCCTTCCTTTTGTCCATTCCTTGTTGCTCCTAAAGACAAAGCTCCAAACCAAGGCTATTGTGAGGGTTTACTGCACCAGCTTCCGGGGAAATGGAACATTAGCCAGAATTTCAGAGGAAAGTCCCAAAGTCTACAGCCTGGGAAGAGGGTTCCAAGTCTCTCACCACAACAGTGCTTACTTGGATTCCTGCCTTGGTCTTTCTTCTCCAAGGCCAGGCTCACAAATCCACACCCTCATCCCGGAAAACCCCATTTCTATCACGTCCGTCAGCCAGAAGAGTCGAGAAAACATATTAAGGTCACATTCACGGACTGCAGTCTTGGGCACTGCAAAGAATAGAAGTCACTCCCTCCCAGAAAATCAGCATCCTCCAATTATTATAGAGACAGGAAATGTCAGCCCTCAGTCCTGCCATGCCCATTCTGGAGCCGGCAGAGAAAGAATTGATCAGTGTCACTTCATGTCCAAAAATGTACAAAATGACACAAGGGAGGGAGCCAATGCTCTCTTAGCATAATAGATCAAATAATTAACACAAAATGAACCCAAAGTTCTGAAGACTGGAGAATATGAATCTCCCATGGAAACTGATTTTAAACGTTTTTTTAATTGAAGTATAGTTCATTTACAATGTTGTGTGAGTACAGCAAAGTTTCAGGTGAATATATATATTCTTTTTCAGATTTGTTTCCCTTAGAGGTTATTACAAAATATTGAGTATTGTTCCCTGTGCTCTACAGTAGGTCCTTGTTGGTTCCCTATTTTATATATAGTAGTGTGTATATGTTAATCCCAACCTCCTAATTTATCCCTCCCCCTCTTAAATTTTTAACCTCTAGTATATCCTTAATGTCTTAGTGATACATAGAAAAGAACATGTGTAACATGTATGTAAGCTACAAAGTATAACAAACAGCTGTGAACCTACCACTCACACCCTGAGGACTATAACACATTACCCACCATCTGTATCCACCTGTCTTCCTCCCCTATGTATTCCCTGCCTCCCTCCCGGAAGCAACTGCTATCCTGAATTTTGTGTTTGCTATTTTTTCTTCATAGTTTTTGAGCTTTATAAAAATAGAATCCTATCTTCTGAGACTTGATTTTTTTCATTCAGTTATGTTTCTAAAAATCATTCGTATTGTTGTGTGTTTCACCATTGTGCTCTAATCAATGAATGAACCTACTATTCTCTGGACGAGTGTTTGGATGGATAACCTTTGTTGGGGGTTAGTGCAAAGAGAGCTGCCGTCTCCTGGTCCCATGCAAGAGTTCATTCTTGGGTCATAAAATACACGAATGTTCAACTCTCCAAAATAATGGAAAATGGTTTTCCAAAGAAACTGAATTATAATTTACTTTACTTTACTCTTATTATTACTGAGCATCTTTTCATATATTCATTCACCCTGTATTTTCTCCTCCCTGGTGGAATACATATTCATGTTTGTTGCTCATTTTAAATATTATAGAATTGTTTGTATTTTTCTTTCCTAGATGTGGGAATTCTTTAATATTTTAGATACTAATCTTTTGTCATTAATATATCTTGCAAATATCTTTTAGTTTTTGGCTTATCTTTTCCCATGCATCTTTTGATGAACAGAACTTTGTATGTTTAACATAGTCAAATGTATTAATATTTATTTTTGTTTTATTTAAGAATTTCTTCCCTACTCCAAGATTAGGTTGGTAGTATTCTATATATCTTCTCAAAGCATTGCTTTTCTTTCCTACAACCTAATATATCCAAAACTGCTTTTGGGAATTGTTTGACTTAGGGATTCAGCCTCATTTGTTTGGGGTTCCATACGGTTTAGCAATTTGCCCAAGTACCATTCTTTGATTTTCTTCCTCCTTTCCCCTACAGATCTGCAAAGCTACTTCTATCATACATCAAATACCTTGTATGCATGGTATTCCTGGGCTCTCTGTTCTGCTCCGTTGCTAGATTGTCAATCACTGTCCCAATATCACACCATTTTCTTTTCCATCGCTTTACAATAAGTCTTGCTCTCCAGAGGGCATGCCTCGTCACTTTATTTTCTTCAGGAGTACATTGACTATTCCAAGTCCTTTACTCTTCTCATATCAATTCTAGAATAAGTTTATGAAACTCTAAACAAAAAAACAAAACCAAAACAATTATTGGAGTGTATTTTCTCATTGGATTACACTCGTGGATCCCTGTGGGTGAGTGGGGAGAACTGACATCACTGCAGACAGAGCCTGCTTCAGCATTTGTGAATGTTGATTTACCAGCAACCTTGGCAATTATGTAAATGACATCCTTAAGACTGAACACTTTCAAGAGTGAAGGAGTCTTAGGCTCTGTGATTGTAGCAAGCACAGAGTCGGAAAAAAATATGTTTAACCTTGCTCAAAAATTCTTTGGACACGGACTGTAATACACAAATCCCACTAGGGAGAAATAAAAACTGAAACACTGCTTTTCATTAGAAGTTCAGGAAGGGGGTGTGCATAGCAGTTTTCCAGGAAGGATGATAACATCTCACCAGTGGGTTTTTTTTGTTTGTTTGTTTGTTTGTTTTCCCCCGTCCCTGCACTGAATATGCACCACTGGCACAAAGCAGTTGCTAATCAGTCAGAAGATATTTCTCTGGTTACCCATGCTGTCTGGTTAGTCTGGACAGCACTTCTTATTAGAACTAAAAAGACGTTGGCTGCTGCTTCACATTTGCTTTCTAAAAGTCTCTTGCAAAATGTCTCTTCTGGCCCATGCTAACCTGGATCCACGCAGGGAAGGAAATTCTTGGAAATATAGCTCCAGCTTAGCTAAGTCAACACAAGTCCAAAAATTATGTTCACCTTTTTGTTTATCATTTGTTCTTGCATCTCAGACTATCCCTCTAGGGCCATTTTCCTTCTTCTCAAAGCATGTACTTTAAAGATACTTTTAGTTCAGGTATCTTTTTTTTTTTTTAATTGAAGTATAGTTGATTTACAATGTTGTGTTAACTTCTGATGTACAGCATAGTTCAGGTATCTCGATGGCAGATTCTCAGTTTGTATCCATACTTGACTTCATTTCACCTTCATTACTGAAAGAGAGTTTTACTGAGCATAGAATTCTAGATTGAAAGTTATTTTGTCTCCAAAATCTGAAGGTACAATTATATTGGCTTTGGCTTCCATTGATGTTGTTGAAAAGTCCGCTTCTCATTCTAACTGTTGTTATTTTGTAGTGATCGCCCCGTTCTCTGACTGCTTTTAAGATCTTCCCTTGCACTTCCATGTTCTGTAGTTTTGAAATATTGTAGCCAGATGTGACCACTTTTAATTTATCCTACTTATCCAGACATGCTTCTTGTATCCATAGGTTTAAGTTTTTCATCAGTTTTGAAATACTGCATCTGCCATCTATTTAAATGTTGCCTCTTTGCCATTCTTTGTATTTTCTCTTTCTGAGATTCTGATTTTTTTAAAAATCTCATTCTACTGTTCCTATCGCTTAACTCCATTTTCATACTCTCCAACTACTTGTTTCTCTGTGTTATATTCTGGGTAATTTCTGATTTTATCTTTCAATTCACTAATTTTCTCATCACCTGTGTGTAATATATAATACTATCCAACTCATCCACTGGGTTTTCTGTTTCAACAGATGTACACACACACATACTCCTATACATAGGTATATGTACAAGTACAATATATATGCCATCTTTCTTTTGCAAATCTGCCTGGTCATTCACTTTAGCTCATTCATTTTTATGATTTAATCCTTCATTTCTTTAAACATTTTAGTCACGCAGTTCAATAATCTATAGACCCTGGGGGTCTAAAGCTATTATTTATTGTCACTGCCTATTGTCGCTCACAGAGATTCAGTGATCTTTGACTAGGAGCTTTTTGCTTCATCTTTTTTTTTTAAAAATAAATTTATTTATTTTTTTTGGCTGCGTTGGGTCTTTGTTGCTGCGCGCGGGCTTTCTCTAGTTGCGCTGAGCGGGGGCTACCCTTCGCTGCGGTGCGCGGGCTTCTCATTGCGGTGGCTTCTCTTGTTGAGGAGCACAGGCTCTAGGCACTCAGGCTTCAGTAGTTGTGGCACATGGACTCAGTAGTTGTGGCTCGCGGGCTCTAGAGCACAGGCTCAGTAGTTGTGGCCCACGGGCTTAGTTGCTCCGCGGCATGTGGGATCTTCCCCAACCAGAGCTTGAACCCATGTCCCCTTCATTGGCAGGCGGATTCTCAACCACTGCGCCACCAGAGAAGTCCCCATCTTTTTTTTTAAAATTATTATTTACTTATATATTTATTTATTTTGGCTGTGCCAGGTCTTAATTGCAGCACTCAGGATCTTTAGTTGTGGTGTGCGGGATCCTCTGTAGCTGTGGTGCGGGGAATTCTTAGTTGTGGTATGCAGACTCTTAGTTGCGGTATGCATGCAGGATCTAGTTCCCTGACCAGGGATCGAACCCGGGCCCCCTGCATTGGGAGCGCGGAGTCTTATCCACTGGACCACCAGGGAAGTCCCCTTTTTGCTTCATGTTAATCTGAGTGACTCCTGTTAGCCTCAACTGGGGACACTTTACTCCAGAGGGGACTTTCTTCTGCTTCTGCTTGGAGGCGGGGACACCACTCTCTCAGGGTCACTTCAGCCCTTATCCCCAGGCCTTGACCTAGCACAAGAGCCCCTGGTCCAGGTTCCCCATGTCACGGCCTCCCCTGGGGCTCAGCATTCTAACAGCAGCAATGCCTTTGCATTTCAGAACAACCTCCCAGATGCTGTGGGTTCTGGCCCCAGCTCTCATCATGGGATTTTTTTTCAGTGGGGGTGGGTGGTGGGGTGGGAGGGTCATTGGAGAACCCCGCTACTTCTTATCGGGCTCATGATTCTTTGAAGAGTGTGTGCTATCTAGGGTCTCGATGCTTTGCAGCAGCAGGGTCCCTCAGCGAGTCTGGTCAGGCAACATGTTAGAAGTCAAACAATTGAATTTGCAGTACATCCTTTGCATGGTCTGTTTAATGATTCTTAAACAGATGTTTTCTAGTGCATTCTTACGATTGAATTGTATTCCCCCAAAAGATATGAACCCCCAGTGACTCAGAATGTGACCTTACATGGAGATAGGGTCTGGACAGAGGTTATTAAGTCAAAATAAAATGATCAGGGTAGGCTGTAATCCAATATGACTGTTGTCCTTATAAAAAGGGGAAATTTGGACACAGAGACAGTCACTCACAGAGGGAAGAAAAATGCGAAGACACACATGAAGATGGAGGATTAGAGTGAGGTGTCTACACGCTAAGGGATGGCAAAGAACGCCAGAAAACTACCAGCAGCTAAGAAGAGGCAAAGAAGGATTTCCCAACAGGCTTCATTGGAAGCATGGCCCTGCAGACACCTTGATTTCAGTCTTCTAGCCTCTAGAACTGTGAGACAATAAATTTCTGTTGTGAAAGCCATCCGTTTGTTGTTATTTGTGTATTTATTTATTTTATTTTTGGCCTCGCTGGGCGGCATGTGGGATCTTAGTTCCCCGACCAGGGATCGAACCTGTGCCCCCTGCAGTGGAAGCGTGGAGTCTTAACCACTGGACCACCAGGGAAGTCCCTGTGGTACTTTGTTATGGCGGCCCCAGCACACAGATGTAGGGGGCCGTGATGGCCTGGAATAGCGCTTCCACAGCACAGGGCTGTGGGGATGAGAGGCACTGGCAGCCTGCCTTTCTGGGGCTGAAATGGCAAAAGACGGGGAGCTGAGGGGAGAGGGGTCCCCCATCTTCTTGGCTGCATCCACTCAGAATCGTGCATCTGGAGCCGAGTTTCCATCCCATGGAGCAGGGGGTGGGGAAGGGAGGGGAGCACACTGAGGCTCAGATGCCACAGACTCATTGTTCTTACTGAGACTTAGTAGGCTTTTCTAGAATAAATGCTTCTCCATTTGCTGTATGCCCTCAGAACAATTTCCAGAAACTTTCAATGGTTGGTTTTTAGTATTTTTCATCAGTTAAGTGGTTGTTTCACTGGGGAGGGGCGTCCACCAAGCTCCTCCTGCAGCCATTCCGGAGGTGATAGCTCTTGCCATTTTAGCTGCTTAGGAGAGAAAAAGCTTATCCAGCTCACAGAGGAAGAGCCCGTCATTCTGCTTCCTCTTCCTCCCTAGTGGGGCCAGGGTCTTCCCTCCGCTCACCCCCTACTTACAATGGAGACCACCAACACCACGACCCAGGTCTCTGCCCCCTCTGCAGAGCAGCAGGGATAAGAGGGCAGAGGAAGCCCTCGGCCCTGGTCATGCAGAGGGCTTGGTGTCGGCCTGACCCAGAGGGCTCCCGGGGGAGTATGACTTCCGTGAGGCAGGCGGCCACTCCTGGGAAAGGGCGTAAAAGGGAGTGACCAGAAGGGACACGAGTGTTGCTGGGTTTCTCCACACCTGGGCACAGGGCGAGGGAACGGGGCAGCTGGATCAGCGGCCCAAAGCCAGGGCCCCCTTCTGTATATACATGACCCTTCAGTGATGCTCATGAAAGGGTATTTTCCTCCCTCTCCTCTCTTTCCTCAAAAGACACTATCTTCCTCAGTCCAGCACTTTGAGATGAAATGGTTCATTTAATTCAGAGACCAAATGTAGAGATGGTACAAGCCAAGACCAGTAGGTCCATCTGATTCAGAACCAGGAAGTCTGTCCCGTGCTCCCAGCCTTTCTTGGTCCTAATCCTCTCCGAGGGCTCTTTGCTAGGTGCCCCCTCACTGCCCCAGGGATGCCGCTGGCTCAGGGGACCGTGTTGTAGACCTTGTAGTTGTCCTCCTGGGTGATATGCAGCTTCCAGGGGAAGAGGTGCTTCTGGGAGGGGAGACCTTGGGCCCACTTCACCATGAGCCTCACATCCTCGTCTGATAGCAGCCGAACCAGATCGCCCTCGGCATCCTGATAATTGAGGGCGATGTCCT
Source organism: Eubalaena glacialis (assembly GCF_028564815.1). NCBI lineage: Eukaryota > Metazoa > Chordata > Mammalia > Artiodactyla > Balaenidae > Eubalaena > Eubalaena glacialis. The sequence goes on from NC_083726.1 coordinate 11,471,196, forward strand.
CCCTCCGGAACTCCCGCCTGGGTGGGAGAGATCAGGGTTCAGGAAAGGTCCAGTGGCCTTAGGCCTAAGCGTGGGGGCAGGGAGAGGGGACAGAGGGAGTTTTAGGGCCAGGATCTAAAAAATCAGAAGAGGTCAGAGCTGGACACCAGCCCTATCATCCGAGTGGTCCAACCTCCTACTATACAGATGGGGAAACTGAGACCTCCAGGGGAGACGGGACTTTCACAACAAATTAGTGGTGCAGCTTGAAATGTCTTGTGCATAAATGTGCTGAAGACTTAAGAACTGTCGTAGGGAAGAGGAGTGGGTTTTGCCGGGCGCAGAGTAGAGCAGAAAAAAGCCCCTGCGACAGCCCCTGTGTGTGGCTATGAACCTTTTAAGGATTGGAACCGTCTGACCTGGGGTGCAGGTAGATGGGCGAAAAGCCATCCAATTTTCCATAGGTAATCTGACAAAATGGGTCAGAAGCCCTATCAGACTTGCAAACACCTTGATCTCCAAATCTCACTTCTAGAAAATCATCCTAAGGAAATAATCAGGCAAGTCACCAAATATGTGAATCCCAACACTATTCACGGTAGTAAAAAAGTGGAAGATAACTTAAATGGCCAACAAAAGGGGATGGCTACGTTAGTTATGGTGCATCCACAGAATGATGCTGTGTAGCCAATTAAATAATATTTAAGGGGGAGTGGGGTGCAGGTGGGGTGTGCGCTGAAGACATCTGAATGCATATCAGATAATGAGAGGAGTAAAATATGAGGGGATTTCACCTCTTTATGTTTTCTGTGATTTCTGACATTCTTTTAAAAAAAATAATGAATAGATATTGCTTTTACCGTCAGGAATATAACAATGCTATTTCCATTCTGTAAAATGACTGTTCATAACTCAACTGGATCTTGGGTGGTGGTGGTTCCCTGAGGGTGGAGGGTCCAAGTCCAAGGTTTTGAACCTAGAGAGGCTTTAGCAAATCCAGGCCCACAAACTGTAAGCCCCTTTACCTCTCTGCAGCCCCCCACTCATCTCTAATGTGGACAGGCGATACCCACCCCTCAGGGCTGGGCTGTGGATAAAACAAGAAGGCGAAATAGAGGCAAAACGCCCAGCCCCTGAATGCACTGTTTCCCCGTCTGTTCTCTCCTCCAGGGTGTCTGACGCCCCCAGCGCCTCCCACCCCAGCCCCTCACCTCATGAGCTCCAGCAAGTCCTTGAAGAGTGGGGTGCTCTTGAGGTCTTCCTCCACTGCAATGTCCCTAAGGGGACAAGGGGCAGGGGTGGGGAGGCAGCAGGCTGGAAGGGGGACAGGGGGATGAGGCTGGCCAGGTCACGCCGGACCTTGACATCCTGTGACAGACTTTTGGCTTATCTGGAGGGCGCTGGGAGCCCCTGCGGGCTTTTAAGTGTGTGTGTTTGGGGGGGGACATGCGATCTGGTTTGGGTCTTAGAGCCCAGAGTGTGATATGGATGTGGGGGGGGGGAGGGGCAGGGAGGCTGGACAGGCCCCTCCCTCCCAGCAGGCCACTAACTTGATGGTGCTGATGGTGTCCTCATAGTAGTAGCAGCGTAGCCAGTTGGTGGGGTCATCCTCCTCCGGGAAGTCCTTGAGGATCTTCACAAAGGACACCGGGAAGATGCCTGTGGTTCCCCGGAAAGTGCCCTGAGGGGGGGGGAAGGGGGGAGAAGGCACTGCCCTGTCCAGTACCAGCAGAGGTAGCGGGGCCATGCCCCGGGGACCCGCCCCTTTATAATGACAGGACAGGCGGACGAGCTCTGGGTCCCCTTAGGCAGAGGGAGGAGAAAAAGTGGGTAAGGTCACCAAGCTGTTCACCCCAAGGCGTCCATTTTAGAACAAGTTAAGACCTGAATTCATCTGGAAAGCTGCTTTCACCTCATTCATTTATTCACTCAGTCATTCATTCAAAGGCTTCTCGAGTGCCAGCTACGGAACAGGCTCTGGGCACTCAGAAGAGATGAAAATCCCTGCCCTCCCTCCTGGAGCTTCCACTGTGATGGAGGGCGACAGACAATGCACAGGTAAACAGGTGAACCTCACGGGGACTCAGGTGGTGGTAGGCGTTCAGGAAGAAAATTGGGGGGGGAGGGAGGAGGGAGGGGTGGGGCCCATTCACTCATTTGTCCACGGATTCCACCTGCTCTAGACCAGACAGCCAGAAATCTCCCTCCAGCCAGGCCTCTCTTCTAAACTCCATCCAAGACCCAGCCACTGCCTGTGCTTTGTCACCTGTTCTCTTAATCTTCGCAACACTATGGAAGACATATTGTTTCCGTCCCCTTTTACAGACGTATAAACCGAGGCTGAAGTACTACCCTCGCTCTTCCCCTAACCCTCCCTTCCATCTGAGGCCAGAAGTCGGCCAGCATACCGACTCATAGAACTTTCTAGAAAACAAGAAGTCAACAAACATTTCCTGTTTCTGGAGAATGACCCAGCAATACCCCTCAGTTGTAACAGCTTGTAGACTGCCTGAGACAGAGCTCCGGGACTGGCGTAAAATCAAAACCGCCAAGTTGCGAGACCAACGGTTGGTCTACACTCCTCTCCAGCCCCTGGATGCCAGGGACCCTCCCCTTCCCTCAATGGTTCCAGGACCCCCGGGGGCTGGCCCTGCCTCCTGTGCCATGACCTCCTTCACACCCCACCCCCCAGGAGCCCCGAGAAAAGAGAGTCTTTCATAACTATAGGACTTAATCCAAAAGGCTGGCACCAGGCCAGGGCCTCCCACCCGGTGACCCCCACCCCCCATCTCCAATCGTGCTATGAACCCTTGTATGGATCACGCTTGCCGCGTGCAGGGACAAAGCATGGCCAAGATGCCACACACCCAGGCTCCCTATGGGCCAAGCCCTGAACAGCTGCGCCTCCTTCAACCCTTCCCGGAAACCTGTGAAGAAACGGCCACTGTTAGTTATCTCCATTTATGTGAAAGGAAACCACGGGGTTGAGTAAGTTTCCCGAAGTTGCAAAGCTAGTTAAAAACAGAGCTAGGATGTCACGCCAGACTCTGGAGCTCAAGCCTCCCTCGTCACCTTCACTCACTCCCTGCGTGGTGAGTAACGTTACCCCAGATTACGGACAGTGCATCTCAACTGGGCGTGATTCTGCCCCCCAGGACCAGAGGTCTGGGGACACATTTGATTGTTGCAGCTGGAGGGGTGCTACTGGCACCTAGTGGATGGAGGCCAAGGACGCCGCTAAACACCCCACAGTGCACAGGTCAACCCCCCCAACAGAGGACTGCCTGGCCCCAAATGCCAATAGTGAACAGGCTGAGATACCCTGTTATAGACCAAGAAATTCAACTCAGAAGGTTAACTGACTTGCTTAAAGTGACCGTTGGTTGGGGTCAGTACCAAAGGCAAGTGTAGGCTCAGAATCTGCTGCTGCAGCCACACACAACTGTATTTCCTCAGGCTTCCCCGATCCACCTGCCCAGATCGCCAGGACTATCTTTGGACAGCATCTCTTCCCTAGGGCCTTCGCAGATCCCTCCGTGTTCTCTGATCCCCTCACAGACTTGAAGTGACCTCACCTCCAACTTAACTTCCACCTCACCTCCAGCCTCACCTCCAACCTCACCTCCATCCTCACCTCCAACCTCACCTCCATCCTCACCTCCATCCTCACCTCCATCCTCACTTCCAACCTTACCTCCAGCCAGTCTTTATTGATCCGACTGAGAAGGAAGATCACATCTCCAACTTTGAAATTCAGCTCCAGTTTGCTGTTCCCAGTGAAGTCAAACAGGGCCTGGGGAGAAGGTGGAGTAAGGAGGGAGGGAGGAAACATTCACTGAGTTCCTACTAAAGTGCTTTACATACTTCAGTGTCCCATTTAACAGATGAGGAAACTGAGGCTCAGGGAGGATAAGTGACTTGTCTGAGGCCACTCTATTTGTTAGCGGAGGAGCCGGGTTTAGAACCCATGTCTCCCTGACTCCAGAATGGTGCTCCTTCCAGGCCTGCCAGGATAAGCATGAGAGGGAAGGGGCCAAACTCCGTGGACTGGGCAACTCCCCATCCCCCAGGCCTCACTGGGGACTCCAGTGCCCCCATAACCCCCAGGGCATTGACCACACTGGTTTTGAAATGCCCATTTCTAAGGGTGCATCCCTGGGGAGCTGTGAGCCCCTTGAGGACAGGGCCTGGTCTGAGTCACCTCTGAAGCTTCAGTCCCCAAGGCAGGGCTGACCCAGAAGAGCTTGCTGAATGAATGATGGATGGATGGATTCCCCTTTGCCTCTGTGTGCTCCTCACATGCCCTCCCCTCAGCTGGCTGGGAGTCCTCAGGTGTCCAAGGCCGCGGCTGTGGGTCCTTCCACCCCCCCAATACCCAGCCCCATCCTGGGCACACAGCGGGCGCCAGCAGGACGGGCTCAGTGGCTGAAGGGTGAAGCGAGGCTGCTGCCCAGTGGTGAGGTACCTCTGCTCGTGGAGCTGCCATACGGTCAAAGCCGGCGCCTTGTGGGGAGGCGCTCTTTCTGTGGAGAGAGAAGAGGGGCTTGTCACCTCTCCTGCTTCTGTGCCCAGAGGAGACCCTCAGCAGAGGCAGGAAAGGCAGGGGAGGGAGAGGGTGTTAAAGACACAGCTACAATTGCTCCTCTGGACCAGCACACTCCCCACAGCTTTCACTGCCCTGGAGGAGGGATTGCATCCCCCTCTGTGGACCAGGAGGCATAGGCTCAGGTATACATTTGCTTAGTGCCATAGCTTGCCAACCCTTTCACATTACTCCCACACTCAACCTCTAATTTTTCAGCTGAGGAAATGGTCTTCAAGAAGTGCTGAGCTCCACTCCAGGACACAGGGTTGCTGTGGGGCACAGCTGGAATTCAGAGCACACCTGCCTGGGTGCACAGGGGAGATGGCCAGGCACCACACAGAGAGGACACTCAGAGATACTGGCCAGAGGGAGGAGGGAGGAGTTGTGTGGAAGAGCGGGGCTCAGGAGCCCTGTCCTGGAATTCTTAGCAGCAGCAGCCAAAGCAGCAGCAGCAGCCTCTCGTTTGGAAGCCCAACCCTATTTCGGTGGCTTGGATTTTTGAAGACTTTTTCCAGCTTAGGAGGGGCTGGAGGGAGCTGCGGGCCCTTTGGAATAAGGGAGTGAGCAGCAGCGCCCCCTGGGGGCCAGTGTGATACACCAGGCGCCACAGCCGGCCCCATGGAACTAAAACTAACCAGGGACAAGGCATCCCAGGAGATCCTGGGAGGAGTGTTTGCAGACAGAACGATTCCTCCTCCCTTCCCCACTCCCTACTCTCCCCAGGCACCCAAAGCCCTCGGACCATCCCCAGTGTTTGCTGAGGCGCCAAGCTCTCCCCCGTCAATGGCCCACCAGCCCCTGTCCTCCAGCCCTTACTGTCAAACACACTTTCTGTCCTCTAGGCCCTACGCTTGATTTTCCAAGCTCACCTAACAAGCCAAACCACCCTGGAGTGCTTAGATATAGACCTGGTCTCTACTCCTTGCTTCTTTCAGGGAAAATAAGGGCCTTTGCAGCAGAGGCCTCTGGGACAGAGCGCCTGATTAGGAGCAAGCGGCCCAGGGCTCTAGCTGATGGGGGCGCAGGGACCGGTCACTTACACTTTCCGGGTGCGCGGGCGGAGCCGGCGGAGCGCCTGGGGCACCTGCTCCGCGTCATAGGACGACTGGTAGAAGAAGATCCGGACGTCCTCATCCATCAGCACCCAGATGGGCAGGCTGAGGAGGTGCTGCGTTTGGGGAGGGTGCAGGACAGGCGGGGTGGTCAGCAGAAAGCTCTCGACATCCCAGCCGAGCTGCTCCATCCCCGCCCCCCATGCTGCGCCCGCCTCTCTCCACTAACGTGTTCTCTGCCTGATAACAAGTAAGACGTATGTTAAAATCTCAATAGGCTGAGGGTAGCACGTCACAAGATTTGCCCCCGGGTTCAAGGTCAGGAGGGGGCCAACTTGCTCGAGAACAGTTCATTTGGAAAAGACCCAAAGGCCTTCAGACACGACGGTAATGGTGACGACAGGTCACGTGATGTGGTGGTGACTGTCCTGGCCCTGCACTGAGTGCCCCACGGTGTGACCTCGCTCCACCTAACAGTAACCTGGGAGCGAGGGTCAGAAAGGTGAAGGGACCTGCCCAGGGCCACGCAGCCTAGCGAGTGACACCCAGAGCCATCTGCCACCAAGGCTCATCCTTTAGATCAAAACGAGACAATGGTGGGGGAAGTATTCCCCAGATAACCCAAATTAACAACAGTTAGTGGAATTACAGCCTAAAAAAATGCTTCCTGATACTTTATCTGATATCACAGTTGGGGAAACTGAGGCTCAGAGTGAGAAAGTGCCCGGGCCGGTGGGCAGAGCTAGGAAGTGGTGGGGCCGGGACTCTCAATCAGATGCTGGTTACACCCACCACAATGCAACGACCCTCAGGCTGTGAGGATGCAGAGCGCCCAGGACCTGCCAGGGTCATCCCCCCAAGCTGCCCACTGCACGGGTCCCCAGGAGCACTGTGATTGGCTTTGAGTGCTACAGCTCCAGAGGCACCCAGACCCCCTCAGAGAATTCCGTGGGGGCAGCGGGATGGGGAGGGGCTGGGAACTCCACTCCAGAGGAACTGGGAACGCAGAGCCTGGAAAAGACACGGTTGTCCTATAGGGAGGGCAGGGGGCCAGCCCAGAGATGGGTTCAAGGGCACAGAGAGAGAGAGCCAGGCGATGCCCGGGATAGAATCCCGCTCATCTGGGTGACCTGGAGCAAGGGTGCCTCTGTATGTTCATTAATACAATGGAGGTGATATTATATCCCCCGTGGAATTGTGTAAAGATTAAATAAGTGAATACGCGCAGAACACTTAGAGCAGCATCGGGCATCTAGCAAGGGCCCTATCCAAGTTGGATATTAGCATTGTTGCTGTTACTTTTATTACAATACAGCACAGTGGGTAAGAGCACAACCCTGGAGTCACAGAGATGTGGGTTCAAATCCCATCCTACCTACCTAACTGCTCTGTGACACTGAGTGAGTGACTCTACCTCTCTGTGCCTCCATTTCCTCACTTTAAAATAAGGATAAGAGTATTGAACTCACAGGTTATTGAGGGAATTAAATAAGCCTATTTATTTATCCAATAAATGTATATCAAGAGCCTCCTTGTTGCCAGTCAGAGCACTCCACATAGTTCTAGGCAATTGTCATTACCACGTGAGCCCTATTCTTCATGAGGACAGAGGTGAGACCAGTGGGTAGAAGTCACAGGGAGTCGGGCTTTTCTAACAGCTGTCCAACAATGGAAGAGCAGCCTGGGTCAGGGGAGAGTGGTAGTGAGCTCCCCATTTCTGAATGTTTCAAGCCCAGGGTGAGGTTACCATAGCACTGATTGACCTCTGAGCTTCGAGGAACCCACTCAGACACAGACAGGCAGAGATGAGATCCTTCAGGCTGCTGGTTGCCAAGACCAGGCGTGGATGGAAGAGCTCCAGCTCCACAGCCCCTCCTCCCTCCTTCCAGCCCGGCTGGAGTAGAGTGGAGCCGCCAGCTGCCCAGAAGGAGCAGCTGTCACAGCGCCGCCTGGAGGGGAGATGCCTCCAGTACTGGAGCCCACGGGCTTTCCCACCCTACCTCTCCTCTGCCCAGAGCCCAGGATTCCTGCAGCCACTGGGGAGGGCAGGCCGGCCACCTCCTCCCTCCCCCACCCCCTTTATACTCCTCCTGCCCCCTCATTCCACTAGGAGTCATGCTCTCTCACATTCTGGAAGCAGGTTCACAGTTTACAAAGCACCTTCCTGTCCTTTTCTCAATAGATCCCAACATCACTCCCCTCCTGTGAGACTGGAGAGCTGGGGGCACGGCTCCATTTCATAGGTAAGAAAACCAAGTCCTAGACAGAATGAGCAAATAGCCCTAAATCACCCACTCAATGTCAGAGCAAAGACCAGAGCACTTAGCTCGGTGCTCTTTTCCCATAAGAGTAGAACAGGGAGGCCTCACTGTCTGTGAGGATGCCTCTGGGCTATGAAGAGGCTTCTCTCCCCAGTTTCCTAAGGTTGCCATCAAGCCAAGGTTTGCATGCCTCTAGTGACAGGGTGCTCACTACCTCATGAGGAAAACTATCCCTCTCTTGCCCAGCTCTAATTGGTGGAAGGCCTTTCCTGACCAGCCTGGCTCTCTGCCTTTAAGATGTTCCTTCCTCTGTGTTCCCGTCTTCTAAGGAGGTAGACAGTTCACAGGTTGGGGAATACACAAGGGCATCCATCCAAGGCCCCTGGATGCAACTAAAATCCAGCCTGTGGCCTGTTCATACAAAGGTGCTACGTGAGAAAGCCGGGGCCTTGGTCCGCCGTGCCCTTGTTATACAGACCGTATCCCTTTATGGTTTCATGACCCACCTGTCTGTATTCCCCCTGGACAGCGGGGACCCTGGGGCAGGCACTGGATCCTATTCTCCTCTGTACCAGGACACCCGGCACAGCCATTAGATTTGTCAGTTCAAAGTGTGGCTCTCTGAACTTTCTCCATTGCTCTTGTCCCATCCCCCGGAACCCTGAGAACACATCCTGTTTCTCTCCCTAGGCTTGGCCTTTAAGGATTGAAGATGGGGACCATCAGAGCAGGAGAGCCAGCCCTAGTTCCCAAAGCCATGCCCAGGGATGGTACCTGGGCCCCGCCCAGTCCTCAGCATCCTGGGCCCTCCCAGGGGCCACCTGGCCTGGCCCCTCTGTTACCTTCATATAGGCGTTGAGGGCAGGTATCCGCATCTCGGCGATCTCCTGTTTCACACCCATGTAGACTTTGGCTGAGGAAACACAAAGAGCTGTCCTGGGAATCTGACCCAAGAGTGTGGTCTCTGGGCCCGGAGCTGCCCACCCGGGCCAGGAACCCTCCACACTGGCTCAGCGCTTTTCCCCCTCCTCTTCCCACGGCGCTGCGGTGGCCACCATCCAACGTGCATTCTCTGAGTTGTACTATCACCAGCTGATATTTTTCTTGTTTTAATTGTTTATGTATTGCCTGTTCCTACACACACACACACACACACACACACACACACACACACAATTCTTTGCTCTGAGAGAACAGGATCTTTGCAATGTTCACAGCTGTATTCTCATCACCCTGGCTGCACATTTGTGTCACCTGAGAAGCATTTAACATCTCATTGCATAGGACTCACCTCAGAACAATTAAATCAGAATCTCTGGGAGTGGGACTCGGGCAACAGGATTCTTTAAATCTCAAGGTACTTCCAATATGTCACCAAGGTTAAGAACCATGGTGTAGAATAATGCTCGAATCAATAAATATTTGTGCAGTGGATGGGGGAATCATGCCTCACAAGCAAGGCAGAGTGTTTGTGGGGAAAGGGAAAGCGATGACGGCTGACCAAAGACAAATGTCCTCTCCAGGAGCCTCAGGTGGGGGTCCTGGGAGAACTGCCCACCCAGAGAGCCCCCCAGAAAGTGAATGTGAGACGGGTCTGCTTCCTGCTGCCCACTGCCTGTGAGACACACTGGCTGGTGTCTGGCGGTGTAAGGACGGTAGCGTCTGAGGTCTGGGGTAGAGACATTGGGGAATTAGTAGCAAGAAAAGGGCAGTTAAAATCACAGGCGCGGGTCAGATTGCCTAGGGGGGAGTGAGAAGACAAAACTGAGGATGACGGTACAGAGGATGCCCGCCTTCCAAGGAGCACCAGAGGAGGCAGATTCTCTAAGGAGGGAGGAACAGCAGTGAGGTAGGAAGGGAATTGGGAGATGCTGGCAGCACAGAAGTTTGGAAAGAGCTTCCTGGAGAAAAAGAGGGACAAGGAAGATGAGGCCTGAGCTGTACCCACGGATCAGAGTTAATGGGTCACAGGCCACTGTCCCGAGGGGAATTCAGTGCAGCAGAAAGAGCTGAAACCAGGCTGTTGGGTCGAGCAGAGGATGGAAGATGAGAAGGTGAGACAGCAAGTGAAGACTTATCACCGAAGGAAGGAGAGATCTTTGAGGGCCCTCGGGGCTCAGGGAGGCTTGTGGCCAGAATGCCCACTTAGGGCACGTGTTTCTTTAAAGATGGAAGAGAACCGAGCCCTCCCGTGGTGAAGCTTGGCAGAGACTCAGAAGATAAAGGAGAAGGTGAGTCTACAGGGAACGCATGGGACAAGGTGTCAGGGAGGAGAGGTCAGCTGAGAGCAAGAGGGACCCCTCCTCCCTGCTGCTCAGAGATGGGGAGGGGGTGGGGCGGGGCCAGGGAGTGGGCGAACCCCTGGGAGACAGTTTCCTCCCTGGGGCTGGATGCTGGACACTGGATGCAGGGAACCTCGGGCACTGGCTGAGGCAGAGAGGAAAGCAAGCTGGAGGCAGGGTTTGGAGCTTGAGGAAGGGAAGGTCAGGAAGTAGTATCTTTGCTGTTTAGGGGAACGGTGCTTGGATGCAGCCTGCAGGGTGTGCAGGGCACAGCCAAGACCACTCCGTGTACCCGAAACCCCACTCTGATGGGGTTTTCTCCTGCTGGGCTCATGCAGGCTGGCCTTGAGAAGCCAGAGGTTTGGGCCTGTCCAAGGTGAGGACTGAGCAGGGGAGGAAGGTCAGGAGACAAGGGGTGAGGGGACTGTCCGAAAGCAGAGGTGCACACCCACAGCGTCCCAGCAGAGCAGGGAAGGAGGAGGAGCCACGGGGAACTGGGGAGTTAGAGGGCAGTTCCCCCGCAGGGGACAGAGGGAGGGCTGGAAGATGAGTGTCTGTTTCACGTGGGAGACACGGGGATTCCTCTCTCGAAGAGGAGAGGCCCGGGCTGATGCGCTCCGAAGCTGGTGGTGGATAGCTGAAGCAGGGCGGCCGTAACGGTCATCGGAGAGCAGGAGGTCAAGGGCTAAAAGTCCGGAGAGCTAGAGGTGGCAGCCCGTGTCTGGCAGGACGGGGGCCGTGGACTAAATGAACGGTTTTCACTAAAATAGAACGGTTTGTGCTAAAATAGAAGCACCGAACAGCGCCCACAGAGCTGGGAGGAGAGGCTGGCGGGCGCTGCTCCATCCTGGGGCAGCCCGTTGGTGGCCTACCTGGGAGCGTGGGGAGGATGCAGGTGTAGGGGCTGGCCTTGCTCTCCGGCCCGAAGCGCTCCTCCAGCTTGCTCTGCAAGGCGTAGAACTGGCGGTAGCGGCGGTAGATGAGGTACTTAGACCCCCCTTTCGTCTTCACCTCGATGACAAAAACCTAAGGCGGAAAGAGGCCAGGGAGTGGGGCCTCGCAAGCCAGGGGGTGGGGCCTCGTAGGCCAGGGGGTGGGCCTTTGTAGACCAGGGGGTGGGGCTTCGAAGACCAGGGGGTGGGGCATCGCAGGCCAGGGGGTGGGCCTTTGTAGACCAGGGGGTGGGGCTTTGAAGACCAGGGGGTGGGGCATCGCAGGCGAGGGCCAGAGCCGGGGAGAGGTCCACAGTTCCTAGGGTTAGAGCAGAATTTCTCGACCTTGTTATCACATGTGAGGCCAGGTAATTCTTTGCCGTGGGGACTGTCCGGTGCACCGCACTGCGTGAAGCAGCATCCCCGGACTCCAGGCAGTAGACGCTCTGCCCCAAGCTGTGATAATCAAACCTGTCTCAAGATATTTACTGCCAAGCGTCCCTTGGAGGCAGAATCGCCCTGTTGGGATCCCCTGGGATAGAGGTGAAGAGAGGAGAGCGCTGGAGGCTCAGAGGTCAGGGGGTGAAGGTCCAGGGGTCTCTCTTACAAAGTGGCTGGTGAAGCCTTTCTTCTCCTCGATGTCGGCGATGTTGGCTGAGGTGGCAATGTCGTCAGGAAGCTGGTCGAAGTCGCTGAGGGAGGCGGGAGGAGGAGAAATCCTGGTTATCACCCTGCTGTGTTGGGTGGCCCCTGGGGGTGAGGCCCTGTACAAAGTGAACCCGTGTACCCGCATTCCCCCGTTCAACACCCCTCCTGTGCCAGGCAGCGACACAGACCAGACCTTGACAGTGAAGGCATTTGGAATCGGAGCCGTATATCAACAGCCACAATAGAGTCTAGCAAATCGCTTTGGGGCTGCGTTATTCATCCGGGAACAGGGAATCAAGTACCCCTGCCTATCAGACCCTGTTCTAGGCCCTGGATCACAGGAGTAAACAAAGTCAACGCACACCTCCCAGAGAGAATGGCTCATTATACCCAGGTTGGGAAAATCCTCACAGAGGGGGTGACATTGGAGCCAGGTCTAGAAGGCTGAATAAGAGTCCACCAGGTGGGACCGGGGAGGGGGAAGGGCCTTCCGGGCAGAAGGAACAGCACGTGCTAAGGGTCTGAGGCCAGAGGAGTGGTTCCAGGTCTAGTGTGGCTGGAGTCTGGTGTGATCAGAGACTGAATAGGCGGATGAGGCCAGGTTGAGGAGGGTCTCCAGTGCTGAGCTAAGGAGTTTTATAGGTAACAGGGAGCCATGTAAAGCTTCAGAAGAGAGTGAAAACACAATAGGACCCTGGCTTTAGGAGGCCAACTGGGGTAGCTGCATGGAGAGGAAAAGGAGGGCAGAGACTGAAGGGACAGAGCACCACTGGGACGCCCTGAAGTGGTCTAGCTGAGAGATGATGTGGCCTTGAGCCAGACAGTGGGGACAGAGGAGAGGACAGACACAAGGGACACCACCCTTGGCAGACACTGTTCCATTTTTGTGTCCCCTGCTTCTTCCTGCTAATCAAGCTCCAATTTTTTTCAGGGTGGCAATGCCTAGCCCCAAGGTGATAGATCACTACTGGTCTGAGCCAAGCATGCTAATCCCGTTGCTGTTTCCCAGACCCCCTTGCAGCTAGGAGCAGCCATATGAGCAGTTCTGGCCAATGAAACCTAAGAGGAAACCTAGAGCCTGTAGGAGCCTCTAGGAGAGTGTTTGCTTCAAGATCCAGAGGATTGGACAAGGCTAGCATGGTCTCCTCCCCTTTCCCCTTCTGCCTGCCTGGAAAGCAGGTGAGACATTTGGACCTGCAGCAGCCACATTGCATCCCTGAGGCAAAAACATGAGACTGATCACAGGAATCTCTGGAACGCTGGTACTGAAGTCACTGAGCTGCAGAACCAGCTGTGGTCTACGTCTGGACTTCTCATTATGTGAAAACATAAACCCCTGTTTGTTTCAGCCACTATCAGTTCCTCTGTTCTCTGCAGCCTTATGCATATCCGACAGACACACTACTACTTTGTGAGTCATTCCAGAGTTACGACCAGCAGGGTTTGGAGACCGTTTGGATGTGGAGGTGAAAGAAAGGGCAGTGTCAGGAGTGACATCCACATGTCACCCATATTCTGACCAGGATGGGTGGGGGGAGGGAGCCTGGTTGATGGGCTCAGTTTGGGGCATGCTAATCTGAGAGGTCCCTTGGGCACACAGGTCGAGGTCTGGCAAAAGGTGGTGTGTGGCTCTGGAGCTCAGTGGGGGTGGGGCTGGGGGCTTCTCCACTGGAGTGGGAGTGGTAAAAACCATCTGCCCTGTGACTGGTGGTTAAGACCCCCAGGGAAGAGCAATCACTGAGCAGAGGAGGGGGCTGAGAGGGACAGATGGAGGAAGAGAAAAGGGACCACCAAGGAGATGGAGAAGGAACAGCTAGGGGTCGCTGAGTCCAGCCGCTTGTGGACAGATGAGGAAATGAGAAGCAATCAGCAATCCTGTTGCTGTTGCGGCGATTGGGAAACAGAGTGGGAGTTGGGGGCAGGGCTGCCCTGTCCGAGCCTCAGAGCTGGCTGGGACCTCAGTCGATATTGGTTTCAAAGTCTACACACCCAGTCCCAGCCCTTGCTGGTCCCCACGTGAGCTGGGCTGCTTGGGATCTCAGGCTACCTTAGGACTCTGGAGGCTGGTGGGGAGGTGACTCAGGGTGGCAGAGGGCGGGAAGAGGAAACCCCCAGCACTCCCAGAGCAATTTGGTGGCGGCTGGCAACCTCCCCACTCACTTTCCCCACACGATCCTGTGGTAACACCCATGGGAGAAGCTTCCTCCTCCACTTTCTCCCCTGACACTGTGCATTTCCTGGGTATTTCACCTGCAATAGGATGGGGTGGGGCAGGAAGAAATCCGAGAGGTAGAAATGACCCTTTGCGGGGAATCAGGAGGGTTGGGTAATAGTAACTACAGCTAACGATTTCCTGAGCACACCGAGCACCAGATGCCCTTCTAAGACAGCGTCACCCTTTTCCAGACAAGGAAACTGGGGCACAGAGAGGTTAACGAACTTGCCCAAGTAAGTAAAGAAGCTGGGATTTGGCTCCAGAATTTTGGTCCCAAACACTGCTGCACTGGCCCTGGTCTGAAAGCTCCCAGCAGCTTGCTGTGTGAACTCAGATAAACCCCAGCCCCTCCCAGCCTCAGTCACCCCATCCAAAATAATAATAATAACACTGTTAGAACCTACTGTAGCTCAGACCCTGTTCTAAGAACATTAGGACATGGCCTCTGCCTTCCTGGGTCTCATAGTTGAGTGGAGGAGCTGGACAAATAATTACATAATTTCAGTGGTCCTAGAAACTGTGAAGGAAAAGCCCATGATGTTTCGAGCTGCAGCAGGGGCCTGGCCATTATTATATTCCCTCAACGATTTGGTAGTAGTGGGCAAAAAAACTTGGCAAGCAGACAATTCTAAGATGAGGGTGACGTTTATCAGAGAGAGAGAAGCAGGGGTCCTGTGTATGTAGGAGGGCAAGGTGCTCTCAGATCGAGGGTGGTCAGGGAGGGCTTCCCAGAAGAAGTGGCACCAGGTCAGGGGGAGAAGTAAAGAGGACCTGGCCCCAGGATGACAGGCAAGGGAAAGAGCGAGTGCAAAGACCCCAGCCATGCAAGAGGAGGCAAGTTATGAGGGACGAAGCCAGCGAGACAGGCAGGGCCTGCTCACGAAGGGCCCTTGAGCCTCACCCTTTGGTGGTGGGGCGAGGAAGGGGTTACGTCGGGAGACCTGTGTGTCATGGGGTGGGAGAACACAGGTGAAAGATGAAGACCTGAATTCCCGCTCTGCCGTCACCAAGGTCAGCAGGCTTGGGGAGACTCCTCTCTGCACTCTGGCCTCTCCCCGACTCCAAAATGGGGACCATGGAAGTATTTACATCCCTGGAGGGTTCAGAGGTCACATCTGTAACAAACACAGCTGGAGAATCCCCACGAGAGCAGGGACCCTGCTCACTGCTGCATCCCCAGGGCCCAGAACAGCCCCGGCACATAGTAGGTGCTCAGGGAGACACAAGGCCACTCCCTGTGTCTGTCTTTCAGCAAGTCCACTTTGGGCCACATGGAAATAGCCTGGCTGCCAGGGGGTTTGGTGCGGGGAGCTGAGCCTGGAAGTTGCTGCATCAGGGCGACACCAGGGGTGCAACAAACCCGGCTGCAAGTCCCACTAGAATAGCTTCCCCCTAGACACCTCAGCCGGGACCCCTCTGAGCTGAAGTCAACTCAGGGCCCATAGATTCATATCGTTCATGAGAAGTCCATTTTGGGGGCCTGCACGGGAAGGGCTGAGTAAGGGGTGGAAAGACCCTGAGGCGGGAGCTAGTTCAGGTTTTGTGCTGCCTGCACACAGTAGGTGCTCAAAACATGTCTGTGGGAAGCAAACTCCCTCCCCCCATGGCAGTCCTTTCCATCTTTAGACGTCTTGGGTCTTAGAAAGTCCTGCTGCCAGAAGTCTACTGCCCTCCCATCACATCCTCCGCTTCGGCCTCAAGCATCAGGGGCTCACTTTCAAACAGGCATCCAGGTGCAGGGAGGCTGAGAGACCCCAGGGCCTGGCTCTACAGCCCCATGAAGGAGGGGAGCAGGGAGCTTTTCCTCCGTGGAGGGCCAAGGACATCTGCAAAGGGACGGGGAGTGGGAGGGAGGGGACACACTGTCCGGCTGGCCAGCTCTGGGCATCCTCTCTCTGACCCACATGCTCTGAGAAATAGGAAGTGCCACCAGCCTCAAACAGCAGCTGTTTTCCGAAGGTTTGGGTTTGCGTGCCAGGCCCAGTCTCCAGTGAGGACTCGTGGGCTGGAGGGGCTGGGATCTGGCGGGAGAACTTCACCCCAGCCCCGAGCACCACCCTCTGTGGCTCTCAAAGGCCATTCTTGAACAACCCTCCAAGCATTTGCTTCTGCTTCCCCTCCCGCCGTATACACAAGCCTTCCTTCTGACCTTCTCGACCTTCGGGAATTCCATCCCGGGTTCCACTTCTAGCCACAGACACCACCACAGGCCCTCTGCTGCTCACTTCTGCTGCCCAGACCAGCCTGACCCATCTCCGGCGACCCTCGGAGCCACCTCCACACTGTTACCACACTCTTTGTTGTTGTCACCTGCTGTTCCAATCCGGGAGGGCAGGAGCCAAACCCTGTGTCCTCAGGTCCCCCCAGAGCCCGGAGCACAGGCCTGGCTACTGAGGAAACATTCAGAAAGTGCTTCCTGAGAAACGAGGCGAGGCCTGACAAGGCTGTGCTCTGAGCCCCAGCCTTGCCATTCATTCCATGTGACCCTGAGTAAGTACTTTATTCTCCTTGGGGCTCAGTTTTCTCATCCATACAGTGACAGGATTGGACCAGAAGGATCTAAGAACATTTTCCAGCTCAGTGGTCCATTCAGTCCTTTATTCCTTCATTCATTCACTTACCAGCATTTACTGAGGACTTAGTCTGTACTGGCATTGTTCAAATCCTGGGGATATAGCAGTGATCAAAAGAGATAAATACCCTATGGAACTTGCTTCTAATTGGGGTGCCAGTGATAAAGAAAACCAACGAGTGAGTATAGACTATTATGCCTGTAATGTAAGGACTACACAGGAAAAGGAAACAGGGCAAGTGTTCAGAGGGGGCTATCAAGGAAAGCTTCTCGGAGGAGGTGATATTTGAGACAAACCCTGGAAAAGAGCCAGATTCTATGCCTCTGTCTGAACAGAAAATGAAAAGCCATTATTGAACAGTGTGGAGCAGCAAGGCCCAGCCTGGGCCCCAGGACACCTGAGTTCCCGTCCAGACTCTACCACCCACTCCTGCGTGACCCTGGGAAAGTCACTCCCCGTCTCTGAGCCTCAGTGTCTTCATCCGTGCCTGAGGGAGGTGAGCCATGACTTGGAGTTTCCTTAAAACAGTTCTCAGAGTCTGCATTTCTGAGTATTTGGGTTCTGACTCAACTCCAGCCTCTCAACTTTCGACGTTGATAAGGGGCTGCAGGAGGGCAGGCCTCCATCCCCCAAGGCCTGCCAGGAAGAGTGAGGAGCCCCCGGGAGGGCAGCGCCCCTGCACTCACCTCTCAGCCCGCAGCTGCTGGGCCACGGCCATGGCTGTCAGTGGTCCAGGGGCGGGGGTGGCGGAGGTTCTCTCCCAGCCAGGCCCAGGCTGAGTTTGCCCCTCACTTCCCTCCAGCCACCCTGAGTCTCGGCTGTGGTCCCAGGAGTCCTCAGGAGCCGCCTTTAGGGAGGCCCCAGCCTGGCTTCTCTCAACTCTAGAAGAGGCTCCTCCCCCAGGCCCTCTGGGGCTGGCCCGTGGCCCACACTTCCTCTTCCCCACCTCCCAGCTGTACCACAAGTGGGGAAGTGCGCACCCGCTGATGTTGGGTATACAGGACTGCACTGATATGGAGGGTGCCGGGGACTTCCTCGATGTCAGTTCTTGGGGCCAGGCCTCAGTTGGGCATCAGAGACCCCCTCTCCATCAGAGGTCGGGTCCCAGTGCTGGCTCAGCCACCATGGGGACTTATAACCTTGGGGAGTCACTTCACATCCACTGACTCATCAAATCCAACCTGCACCCCTTCACTGTTGAGACTTTACCCAACCTATTCCCTAGGCCTAGAGTGCTGGCCTCCACCTTGCCTGCCTTCCCAAAGGCCCAGCTCAGAAGACACCTCCTCCAGGAAGCCTCCCTGGTTCCCCCAACGAAGTTAGTGCTCACAGGTGCTTGTGTCATATTTGAGTGTGAAGGTTGGTTTATGCTTCCATCTTCCCCTTTTCCTGGAGCTCTGGGCTGTACTTTCCTCATCCCTAGCTCCCCGGGCCTACACGGGCCTGCCATAGCCAATCCTCCCTACAGGGCTGCCAACCAGAGTGAGCTTCACAGTACAAACCTGATCACACCATTCCCTGCTTAAACTTTAACTGCTTCACCCTGCACTTAGGAGAAAGTCCAAACTTCTGGTCCTGTCTGCCTCCAAAGTTCTGAACACCCTACTGGCTTCCCCAGCCCCCTCTCCCAGGCTGTTTCCTTCCCACACTGGCCTCTAGTCCATTTCTAGAATGTTCCAAGATGTCTTCTCCTCTGGGCCTTTGTGCATGCTGTTCCCCTGCTGGAATGCTCTTCCCTGTCTCCTTTAGGGCTCGACTTGGAAGTCACCTCTTTAGGGAGACCTTCCCTGAACCCTCACCCTAAATATGCAACACTCTCTGATATATTCTCTCCCAGATCCCTGTACTTTTGCTTTAGAGCATTCAGAACTATTGTAACTTCATATTTGTTTGTGTATTTATATGTTTGACCACTGTCTTCCCAGCTAGCGTAGTGCCTAGCACATTGCAAGTGCTTACCCAATATTCAGGAAATGAACACAATGCTTCTAGTTGGTGATTCTGTGGCCCCTCTAACATGTCTGGCTATTGGATTCCGAGGGAGCTCACCCTAGAAGTTCACAGCCACACCCAGGAACCCCCAACTGGTCACATACACACACACGCACACACACACACACACACACTCACTCATATTTACATTCATATAAACTCATGCATCACAGATGCAAAGTAGAAAGGCAGCAGGAAGAGGATATAGATGATGGGGAAACCGTGCCTTGTGCCATCACAGAATGGGCCCTTCTGACTCCCTCTGCCCCAAACCCATGCTGAATTAAGACCCCCCAGGACTGGGACAGGGTTCTGCGGGTTCAAAGCCGGCTGGGTGTAGCCTGGAACCAGGATTTCCCACTGCAGTTCCTTTGTTATTTCCCAGACACAGGGACTGGTAATACGAGCCATTCTCAGGATCCCGAGGGCCGTCTGGCTCCAAGAATGAAGGGCAGCTGGGAGCCTCAAGCCCTTCCTCTGAACCTCATCCCGCTCTACCCAGCCACCCCAAGGGAACTTCTGCCCCAAGTAGAGTTCAGGGTGGAGGCAGAGTCCGCAGGAGGAAATATGCTCTGGGCCCAGTACTACAGTCCTGACCCAGTGGGGATCTCCCTCCCTCTCTTCAGGGCCAAGGGCTCTTCTGAAACCAAGATCCTTTATGGACTCCTTGGGAGGCAGGGACTGCTTTGGAGAAGGACAGAAGAGAAGACAAGAAAGGAGAAAAATGGAGAGAGATACCCAATCAACAACTATTTACCAAGAAAGGCATTTACAATATAGATATAAACTAACATCGCAGGGTGAACACAAGTTGAAATTTCCCATCCTACTCCAGGCATATAAAAACTGCTAGATAATATATTTTTAAGTATTTTAAACATAGAGAGTCCAGCTCAAAAGCAAGAAAGTGTAATTTTCAGATTTTAAGAGAGGGGAAACCTATACCAGTGAGAGGCACGCCACACCCAATGGGAAAACCAAGGGTGGAAATGGGTTCATAGGGCTGAGATTTTAATGCCTAATCTGGGACTAGGTCCAGGCTATAGGTCCTGCTCTGTTGGCAGGAAGTCAAATCTGCACTCCCAGTGTGAAACTGAGTGTCAGAACCGATTAAAGGAATAGAACGTCTCAGCTATCAGCCTGGGGTCACTGCAGGAATTGAGATACTCTCCCAGGCCATGGGTGGAATGAGAGAGACATACACCAGATCAGAGCCTCAAGCCTAAAACGTGCACTGATCTAAGATCTAAGCTGCCCACACGGTATAGAATTCCCAAGCTGAAGCATTACATCAAAATACTTTGGAGGGGCTTCCCTAGTGGCGCAGTGGTTAAGAATCTGCCTGCCAATGCAGGGGACACGGGTTCGAGCCCTGGTCTGGGAAGATCCCACCTGCCGCGGAGCAACTGGGCCCGTGAGCCACAATTACTGAGCCTGCGTGTCTGGAGCCTGTGCCCCGCAACAAGAGAGGCCGTGATAGTGAGAGGCCCGCGCACCGCGATGAAGAGTGGCCCCCGCTCGCCGCAACTGGAGAAAGCCCTCGCACAGAAACGAAGACCCAACACAGCCAAAAATAAATAAATAAATAAATAAATTTACTTAAAAAAAAAAATACTTTGGAGTCCGTGAGCCTGCAAAGCAATAACAAAACTGCCCTGTGGGCTCACAGACCAAAATTACAAATTGTGGAAAGAACCTCTCCACTATGAAAGATAGCTTATAGACCGAACGTACAGAAGAATTCACACCCAAAGAGCCAGAAATAATACAAACAATGACTCCGACCCAGTCACTGGTGTCTCAGGGTTCCGCTCATCTGGAGGATGAAACAACTAAATGAGCAGTAACAGGACAGGGTTACTTGTGAAGGATGTGGCCATTGTCTGTGAGTTCCAAGAGGTGCAAGCGCTGAGCCGTGGCTGGGGACCAGGAGGACATTGGCCTAGAGTTGGTCAGGAAAGACAGGAAGTGACAACAATTTTAGCCAGAAAAGTATGATCCAGCACTGGCATGTGATTGTGTGTATCATCATATGTGTATACTTAAAAACACATATTGTATATAAACGTGTTTATAAACACATACGAGTCTGTGTAGACAAGTGTGTGTTTGTGCTGTGTCTATCCAAGCATGCGATGTGTGGAGTAGTGACATTGTGAGTCTGAGAGGATATATTTATTTATTTATTAAAAAAAATTTTATTGCGGTTGATTTACAGTGTTGTGTTAGTTTCTGGTATACAGCAAAGTGATTCCATTTTATATATATACATATATATTCTTTTTCAGATTCTTTTCCATTATAGGCTAGTACAAGGTATTGAATATAGTTCCCTGTGCTATACAGTAGGACCTTGTTGTTTATCTATTTTATATATAGTAGTGCATATATGTTAATCCCAAGCTCCTAATTTACCCTCCCCTTCCCCTTTGGTAACCATAAGTTTGTTTTCTGTGTCTGTGAGTCTATTTCTGTTTTGGAAATAAGTTCATTTGTACCATTTTTTTAGAGTCCACATATAAGTGATATCATATGATATTTGTCTTTCTTTGTCTGACTTACTTCACTTAATATGATAATCTCTAGGTCCATCCATATTGCTGCAAATGGCATTTTTTATGGCTTAGTAATATTCCATTGTGTATATATCCCACATCTTCATTATCTGTTCATCTATCGATGGACATTTAGGTTGCTGCCATGTCTTGGCTATTGTAAATAGTGCTGCTATGAACACTGGGGTGCATGTATCTTTTCAAGTTAGAGTTTCCATCTTTTCTGGATATATGCCCAGGAGTGGGATTGCTGGATCATATGGTAACTCTATTTTCAGTCATTTAGGGAACCTCCATACTGTCCTCCATAGTGGCTGCAGAGAGGATATATTTAAATGCTGGAATCTAAGTGGGCACAAAATGACCATAAACATGAATACATTTACAGCATGTGAACCTGGGTGAGCTAATATGTCCTTTTTCATCCTTTCTTTACTCATCTGTAAAATAGGCTTACCGAATGGGGTTGTAGTAAGAATTAACAAGAAAAAATGTGTGAAAAGTACCTAGATGTGGGAATTTCTCAATCTTATTCAAAGTTTTCAATGTGTACGTGTGTGTGTGTATGTGTACGTGTGTGTGTGTGTGTATGTGTGTGTAGGGTAGAACAAGCCCTCAAATTCACCTTCCCAGGTTTCTCAAGGTCTTCCCTCCCCATCCCCGGCCCCCTCCACCCCCAGAAGCCTCCCGTGGCCCTGACTCAGCCACTGGGCTGCTGCCTCTGCCTCAGCGGTAGCGGGGCGGGGACAAGGATGTCCGGGGAAGGGCCAGGGGCCTGCGGTGGGCCAGCTCTTTCCCTTGCCAACTCCTTCTCTCCCTTTCTTCTGTCCCTGCCCGTGGATCTGCTGAATATGGGTATTTTCCCTGGCTCCTCACATACAGAACACTGCTGCTAATTATTATTATTATTATTTTTTTAATTTATTTATGGCTGTGTTGGGTCTTCGTTTTTGTGCGAGGGCTTTCTCTTGTTGCGGCGAGCGGGCGCCACTCTTCATCGCGGTGCGCGGGCCTCTCACTATCGCGGCCTCTCTTGTTGCGGAGCACAGGCTCC
Source organism: Eubalaena glacialis (assembly GCF_028564815.1). NCBI lineage: Eukaryota > Metazoa > Chordata > Mammalia > Artiodactyla > Balaenidae > Eubalaena > Eubalaena glacialis. The sequence continues at coordinate 11,493,324 of NC_083726.1, forward strand.
AGACGCGCAGGCTCAGTAATTGTGGCTCACGGGCCCAGCTGCTCCGCGGCATGTGGGATCCTCCCAGACCAGGGCTCGAACCCGTGTCCCCTGCATTGGCAGGCAGATTCTCAACCACTGCGCCACCAGGGAAGCCCACAATGCTGCTAATTTTATGCCCGAGCTCTGACACTGTGTAATTTGAGGCCAGACATTGTCAGCAGCGGGCTCCGGCCCTGCGGCTGCCGCGGTTCCGTGTCCCTCCACCCCTACCGTTGGTCTTCCGCTGCTCCTACTGCTGTAGGGGGAGAACGAGGCAGAGGAATAGCCAGGAAGGGGAGCCAAACCCTTCACACATTCCAGCAAGCACATCTGTATCCAGCCTTTCTGGGTAGATACAAAGAAATGCCTGAAGTGACCTCCTGCATCTCGAGAACTGACTTGTGATAACCTCCCCCTCCCCCTCCCCCCGCCACAGCCTGTGAGTAAAACTCACACACAAGTCATCCAGCTGTCCAAATTGGTAGCTCCCGGTCCAGGCAGCAAAGCTCACATATTTTATTCACAGAAGCATGCACGCCGGCCCTCCCTTCCCGCCAGGTTACTTTGAAGGTACACCCAAACCTAACAGCTCAGAGGTTGGAAGCAGAGAATCAGGAGGAAGAAGACTGCTAGGGGCAGTCGGAAGCAAATGACAGTAAAGTGACATTTTGACAGTGGCAGAGAGGATGGAATATGAAAAATAAATAGGCTCAAGGACCAAATGCCGGGGGCCACCCAGAGAAGGGGCATCGCTGCATTATGAAGGTTTACTAATGTCCATTCATAACCACGTCTCCAAGGAAAGTTTCAATACACTCAGAACACACCTGAGGGATTGCCAGAGCCTGAATGAGGGTTGGATCTAAATGTCACAAAATGCACAGCCTTTTTCAAACCTTACTCAGGCAGGGTGCCCTGCCCTCCTCTGTGACGCGCCAGCAGCAGAGCTGGGTCTGGAACTCAGGTGCCCTGGCTCTGGCACACACGAGCTCTGTGACCTCTCTGACCATCAGTTTCCTTGTTCATTTTTCTAAATGGAGATAATATTTGCTTCATAGGATTATTGCCTTATGCATTTGTTCAAAATGTAGTGAGCACCTTCTACATCCCAGACACCTACTGTGTGCTAAGTTCCATTGTTCTTGTGATACATACCTTCTGGAAGTGTGTTAGATAAGGTGGTGAACGCCAAGGACTGAGTACAATGCCTGGCCCGTGGAAGGTGGGCAGTAAATCATTGATGTTAATGTTATTATTGATGATCATTTCCTTAGTATGTCTTGGTGCCTTCTTGGTCTGTCTCTCCCTGCACACCTTACTCCCCTCTGACTTAAAACTTATCACATCAAATTCTGTTTTTTCCCCATATATGTCATCCACTATCACTGCACTTGAGTTGTGGAAACGGCTCTGCACTTAATCAAAATATTTACGAAAATAGACCACCAGGGGGCGCTGCGACCGAGAAGCCCAGTTCCCACTCTGCAGCGCTACCTAGAGGAAGAATGTCGTAAACCGCAAGAGAAGGACCGGTCCGACCAGAGGGTCAAATTGTGTGAGATAGCCTGGCAGAGCGCTGCCTGCTGGATCTCATAACCCTCTCCAGACGGCCTCATCAGTTAGAATCTGAGCAGGATTCATGAGAAGATGCTCCCTGAGGCTTAAGGATCCTGAATCTCCTCTCCTTTGATCATAAATATGATAACGGCCAAGATGCTCTGAGTTTACTGTTTAACTAACCCTCCACCATAAAATTGCAGGAGTGGGGCTTCCCTGGTAGTGCAGTGGTTAAGAATCCGCCTGCCAATGCAGGGCACACCGGTTCGAGCCCTGGTCTGGGAGGATCCCGCGTGCCGCGACGCGGCTAGGCCCGTGCGCCACAGCTACTGAGCCTGCGCTCTAGAGCCTGCGAGCCACAACTACTGAAGCCTATGCACCTAGAGCACGTGCTCTGCAGCAAGAGAAACCACGGCGGTGAGAAACCCGTGCACCCAGTGAAGAGTGGCCCCCGCTCGCCGCCACTAGAGAAAGCCCACGTGCAGCAACGAAGACCCAACACAGCCAAAACAAAAATTGCAGGAGTATATGAGTTAACACTTGCAAAGCCCTTCCAACAGCGTCTGGCTCATAGCCCAGCTCCGTACATGTTGGCTCTGATTATTGTTACTTAATCCTCACACCAACCCCCATAAAATAGGTCATATTTTTATCCCCACTCTGAAAATGAGGAAACCGAGGCTCTATGGGATTAGGAGACTGGACCAAAGTGACCTAGTGGGTGAGTGGCAAAGTAAGATTTTGACCTTAAATCTGGCTGACTCCAAACTCACACTGTTAATAACTGTGCTATACTGGCCCATTCATTCATTTATTCATTCCACAATCATTTAGCATCCACTCTTCACAGGTAGAAAGGATACAGAGATGAATCTGGCACGGGTGCTGCCTTCAGGGAGCTCACACTCCTGTTGAAGTACACATGTAAATATGCATGCATGCATACACACGTGCACATGCACGCACACGCATGCATATGCAGGGCATGCATGCACCTGCACACACATGCACATACACAGACGTGTGTGCACACGCACACATGGAGACATACATACACACGCATGCATGCATGCCCACACATTAATACGTGCATACAGAACAAAACACAATATGGGGAGAAACCAGGAGACACACGTTAAGAATCCAGTTTCCCTGATTCCATGCCCAATGCTGTCTTCAGCCCCCAGGGGGTTGCAAACACAAATGTCTCCAGGGACCTGGCAGGTATCCTCAGTTTCTGATGGAGCCAGGGTGGAAAGGCAAGGGGGTGGGCAAGCTGTGGCTTAGGGTCTGCCTTCCATGCCATCACCTTCTGGCACAGAACTCCAAAAGACTCCAAGAATTCTAAATTTGAACCTGGCCTTCCAGCTTGCCGTGAAGGTCTACTTGTCAAGGTAGAAGGGCAGAATTGTTTTATTTGCGGTTTGTTGGCTCGTTCTGCAGCTTTAGGTATTTAGACACATGGTACCTGGGCCTCCATTTGTCCTACTGCTCCAGTGCCCGTAGTGTTGGGGTCAGTAAGTAGGGCAGAGGGACTTGTAGGCCACAGTAATCCTCTGGATTTCATTCAAAGGGGAGAGAGAATCCATGAGAATGTTTAAAAAAAAAATGATGTAATCTGATTAACTTTTTTTTTTTAATTTATTTATTTATGGCTGCATTGGGTCTTTGTTGCTGCACGCGGGCTCTCTCCGGCTGTGGTGAGCGGGGGCCACTCTTCCTTGCGGTGCACGGGCCTCTCATTGCAGTGGCCTCATGGGCTCTAGGCGCACGGGCTTCAGTAGTTGTGGCACATGGGCTCAGGAGTTGTGGCTCGCAGGCTCAGTAGTTGTAGCGCACGGGCTTAGTTGCTCCACGGCATGTGGTATCTTCCCCGGATCAGGGTTCGAACCCGTGTCCCCTGCATTGGCAGGCGACTCCCAACCACTGCTCCACCAGGGAAGCCCTGATTAATGTTTAAAAGATCCCTTTGTCTGCTACTTGGACGGTGGCTCACGGGAGGTGGCCTTGCAAGTTAACAGACTATGTGCCCCCTTCTAACAGCATTGTTTTTAAGAATTGGCTTTATCGAGGTATAATTTACATATGATAAAACTCACCAACTTAAAGTGTAATTCAATGGGTTTTGACAATTGTGTAACCACCACATCGCAATATAGGAGATTTCCATTATTCCTAAAAGGTCCCCTAAAAGATCGTGCCCCTTTGCCATCAATCTCCTCCCTTCCCCACCCCAGGCCCCGGCAACCACTGATCTGTTTTCTATCATTCTATTTTGCCATTTCTCAAATTTCATACAAATGGAATTAATTATAGAGTATGTAGTCTTTTGTGTCTGGCTTTTTTCACATGGTATAATTCATCAGAGTTGGTGTGTACATCAGTAATTTATTCTTTTTATCGCCAAGTAGCAGTCTATTGTACGAATATACCACAATTTGGTATCCATTCACAAGTTGATGGACATCAGTGCTGTTTCCAAGTTTGGGGTTGTTAAAACAAAGCCGCTACAAACATTCACGTACAAAGGCTTGTGTGGACATGAGTTTTCATCTCTCTTGGGTAAATATCTAAGAGGGAGATGCTGGGTCGTATGGTAGGTGCATATTTAACCTTCTAAGAAAACCATTTTAGAAAGTGGTTGCAGCATTTTGCATTCCCGGTAGCCAGCCAACAGGAGGCATATACGTTCAACGTTCCAGATCCACCGTGGCTCAGAGACAGGGGCACCGGGTCTGTAAAGACCAGGGGTCTAAATGCATTCATAGCCTGTGGGCTAGTTATTATCTCCTCTTAGCTCCAAACCTACCCTTCTATGCTCAGCTTTCTTGAGCTGGGGTTGGGTCTCCAAACCACATTTCTGCTTTGCCAACTGATTCCCAGTAGTCTCTGCCACTAGTGGGCACTAGAGGGAGGCCAGAAGGATGGAGAGTAGGAAGGCATTTACTCCTTTATATTCGTTCACTGTACCCAGCGGTGCTGCCCCGGAAGCCGTAGGTTGTCCCAGTAACAATCGATTCTAGTTTCTAGTTTTTTCCACATTCCCAGTATGAGGCTCACCTCACCCCCTCCTCAGCGATCTGAAGTTCTGAGTCCCAGCTCCCTGAGGTCTCTTCTCCAAGTTTCTAAGGCACCAGCACCAGCTGGGCAAAAACACCCCCTCCACCATCTCCCTCCTTCAAGCTTCTAGATTGTGACAACCCTACTCTCCTTCTCCTGTTCCCACAGTCGTAGGAAGCAGTTACTGTCTGGTCACCTCAGTGTCCCCTTTTGCCTTTTCAGTCTTCTGAGATCTGTTCAACCAATCCCCTATATCAAATTCTCACTGCTAAAATAATTTGTCTGCTGTTTCCCCAACACCCAGCCAGCCTCGCAGGCCACAAGTCTAGCTCCCAGCTAGAATGTCCCCAGGGAAGCAGGATGGTCAGGCAGGAGGAGCCTTGTGCAGGGAACAGAAGGACGGGCCCTTGGACAACTCACCTAACCACTCTGACCATCAGTTTCTTTATCTGTAAAAAGCACCAAGCTAGAGCCTGATCTAATTGAGGGCTCAATAAATATTTGAGGAAGGAAGTGGGGGAAGGAGGCATTTTATATTAGTTACAGACGCCTGCTCAGTTTGGGCATGTTACAAATTTTATTCCAATATCTTACAGGGAATGCAAATTCCTCTCCCTCCTCACTCTGTGCTTTTGTTCTTGACTAGAGAATGCTCTAGAATCCATGTTCCCCTTCTTCCTTTGGTAATACAGTCCAAAGGAAGTTGGGCTGGACTCATGTCCCCCTGGTAAAGGTACCATTTCCCAATCTACCTTGTAGATACATGTGACCACGTGACCAAGGGCTGGTCAGTGGGATGGGAGGGGAAGCTATGGGCACGACTTCTGGGCTGTGCCCTCACAGGAAGAAGGCGTATCCTCCACTTCCCTCCTCCCCTTCCTGCTGGCTGGAGAGGCCCAGGGTAGCAAATGGTTGAACAAAAAAGGCGAGGGAGCTTGGGTCTTTGACCAAGGCTGCACAACTCACATTCAGCCTGTTCATGAGAAAGAAAGAAATCTCTATTGTGTTCAAGCCACTGATATTTTGACCTTCATTTACAGCAGCTGAGCCTGTGTCCTACTTCATGCATTAGAGCAGTGCTGGCAAACGTGATTTGTGAAGAGCCAGGTAGTAAATATTTTAAGCTTTGCAGGGCACCATTCTCAGTCAGTCATAACTACTGGATTCTGCTGTCATAAACAATAAATAATTGAATGGGTGTGGCTGGCTTCCAATACAACTTTATTTACAAAAATAGGCCACAGATGCGGCCCTTGGTCCGTACTTTGCAGATCCCTGCACCAGACTTAAGAGCCAAGAGTCTCCCTGATAACAGTTCACAGAGACTCTACTAAGAGCTGAGGAGAGCTCAGGTGGGGATGAGGCCGAGCAGCTGCCCAAGTGCTTGCCCTGCCCCCCACCCAAGGTCGCCTCCTTCCTGGGGATCTACTTCTGCTTCTTGGTGCCACTATGATGCCACTGCCTTTAATTAAAACTCTGCCCCAGGAAAGAAGGGCTCCTCTGACTGTGGTCTGTACAGCCTGGCGATGTTGGTAATTGATGTTTTTTAATGATTCCATTCATTTTTTCACATTTTTTTTTACTGAGGTAGAGTTGATTTATAATATTATATAAGTTTCAGGTGTACAACATAGTGATCCGTGATTTTTAAAGGTTATCCGCCATTTATAGTTATTATAAATTATTGGCTCTATTCCCTGTGCTGTACAATATACTTTTGTAGCTTATTTATTTTATAGATAGCAGTTTGTACCTCTTCATACTCTATCCGTATCTTGCCCCTCCCCCTTCCCTCTAACTTGACTTTCTTGAAGGCACCAAAAGGGGAGCCTCCCTCGCCCAGGCTCTCCCTCCAGCCCCAGCACCCAGGGCATGTTTTCCTCCTGTTTCCTGCCTTTTCTGTACCCTACAGATCAACTTGGCTTCTCTCCATGCCTTCTCCCCACTTTCCTCCCACTGCTGTGATTCTAGGGCTTTACCTCATCCTTTTAACTCTCTGTATCACCTAAACTGGTCAAAGACTTTCCCTGAAGGCTGGGCGGCCTCTTTCTCTAGCTCCTGGGAGTTGGGGGTCTCTATCAGATCATCTTCTAGACTTTCCACCTCTTCCTGCTGAGGATTATGTACCATGAGCACATTCAGGTCAAGGACTGTGTCATATTCATCTATGAATCTCCAGTGTCCAAAGCAGGACCAACAGGAGTTGGTGGGAGAGAGGAGGTGAAGAAGGGGGCACAGCAGGTGAGGGGCTTGCAGCCGGCTGGGACTGGACTTCCGGTCCCAGGAACTCCCCTCTCCCTGGGCCAGGCTGGGACCCTGGTGACCGAGGTAATGCATTTCCTCTGCCTCATGGCTCTGCCTTCTGTGTTAAAGGAAGCGCTTCCTCTCTCCTAGCCCACAACGTGCAAGAGCTTCCCAGAGTGCCCCGCTGCCCTGGAAATGTACACACAGGAATCGGACAGCTTTGCAACATGAGGTCCTAGAAATTCTGTAGCCGCCCTTCCATCCTCTCCCCCTTTGGCAATCTGCTCTCACCCCTGAGTCCCCGGGACCTCCTGCCAGGGTGGCCGGAGCTGCTCTCGATGCATCCACCCCAGGCCTTACATAGCGCCCCTTCTCCAGCCTTGGCCTCTTCTGATGCCCACGAAGCAGCCTTGGTTCCCTGGCACCGCCTCTCCAGCATCTCCTCCTAGTCTGGGGGCTCCATCCCAGACTCCTCACCATCTGCTTCCTCAGCCCCCTTCTCACCCTTCACACTGTCTCTGGCTGTGGGTTCCATCCACTCCCCGGCCTCATTCCCCTCCTCTCCCAACTCCAGCCCACATTGCAGGTTGGTCCCCGAGCAAGTATAGAGCTTCTCTGCTTGACCAACTCCCACTTCTCCTGAAAGACTCTATGTACCATCTACAGGAAAGGTGTCGCAAGGATTAGAAATGTGGTATCTCCTGGCACACAGTAGGTGCTTGAGATGAGGAGGTTAGGATTGTTATGTGTGGGGGATCCTAGAGCCCTGGGGGTGCTGACAACAAGCATGGTTACCACTTTCATCAGATCCCAGCGTGGGCGTTACCTTCATAATGACATCTGATGCTCTGACCACTCCAGCCAGTGTAGTGGTGAGAGAAGGGGTCACCCTTTCCCCATTTCACTTAATAGCAGGATCTAGACTTTCTCCAGTCCCCAACCCTGATTCTTTCCAAGAGTCCACTTCTCCTAGAAAGAGGAGCAAGAGGGGCCTTATCTCTGCTACTCTGCAGCCATACCCTTCCACCCCTACCCCTGCCCCCTTGGGCCCTGCAGTGTCCCATGTGGGGCATGGGTCTGCCCCTCATTCCCCCCAAACCGCATTTACAGGCTTCCATGGAAGGGTGGAAGGTGTGGGCTTGACCAGAGGGGTGAGAGGCTCCTGGCTGGCTCTCTGTCTTGGGCCCGATGCATGGCCCACTGCAGGAATCTTCTCCCATGTATGATCCTTCCTTTCCAACTCTCCTCCCTACCCAGTGGCTCTGACTGCACCTGTTACTTCTTTTCATTGATGTGTCACCGTTTGAACAAAAGATGCAGACACTTATTTCACAACAAGGAAGAAGATTTTGAAGGATGCATTGGAGGTTAATGCTCTGAGTCCTTGCATACCTGAAAAGGCCTTCATTCCATCCTCATGCTTGATTGGGTTTAGCTGGGTATAGACTTGTTTGTTGAAAATCATTTTCAACAGAACATCAAAGGCAGTTTTCCATTGTTTTCTAGCATCCTGTGTAGGTCTTGGGAAAAACAGAAATACCAACTCCATTCTTATTTTTGTTTCAATGTATTAAAACTTTTTTAAATTTTGGAAGCTTTTGGGACCTTCTCTTTACCTCTGGTCTTCTGAGGTTACATGGTGATGTTTGTGGTGTGGATTATTTCTTGTTCATTTTATTAGTTCCCAGTAAACCTTCTCAATCTGGAAACTCACAATCTTCAGTTTGTGGACATTTTGTTTCTTTGATAATTTTCTTTGCTCTCTCTCTCTCTGTCTTTAATTCTTCTAAGTCAAATGTTAGACCTACTGAGTTGTTTTTCTAAGTCTGTTTCTCCCCCTCATATTTTCCATCTCCATTTCTTCCTGTTATACCCAAAAGATATTTCTGTGACTTATCTTCCAAAGTTGCTACTGAAATACTTATTTTGGCTACCTTGTGTTAAATTTCAAGATCTCTCTCTTGTTCTCTGATTGTTCAGAGTTTCCTATTCTTGTTTTATGAATTGTATCCATCAGCTTTTGCTGTGTAACAAACAACCACAGAAATCTCCGTGGTGCATAACAAGAAGCAATTTATTTTTGCTCATACATCTGTGGCTTGACTGGAGTCATTCTGATCCAACGAATCATTCTTTTTTTTTTTTTGGCCACACTTGTGGGATCTTAGTTCCTCAACCAAGGATCAAACCTGGGCCTCAGCAGTGAAAGTGTGAAGTCCCAACCGCTGGACTTCCAGGGAATTCCCCAATGATTCGTTCTTGAGTCCCATCTAGTGGGACAGTGTTTCTTCCAGTTTCTTTTTCTTTTATCGTTTTAGTTTGGTATCTCTGTTTCACATGGGTGGTTTTCCTCGTGTGTCTAATGCTCTTTGGTTATTCATTAGTATTTAAGACAAATGCACTAATAAGGCTGATCAGAAGCTCTGCAAGGGTGGGTGATGGCATGTGGATTGACAGGTGTCTATTTGGGTGTCAGGGCAGGGAGGCAGCTATGTTGTTGGGAACCCTCACAAAGATAGCATGTATAGGTCTGTTTCTCTAGTAAATTTTCCAGTACTTATCTTGCAGCTGACCTTCTATGATTGCAATGTAGGAGTGGGCAAGTGTGGACTGGGGGTGAGAGTTTCGGAAGGATGTCCTGACCATTCAGAATGTAAATTTCCAATTAATACCATTGTCAGCCCTGGGTCTTGTCCCTGTCCTCTGTCATGCTGGTGGCTTTGGTGTCCTGAGAGTCTCCCCTCCACCGTCTCCAGAGAATAAACCTCCTGCAGGAGGCTCAAGGGTAAGCCCCTGCCTACTGGCTCTCAACTCGCCCCATCATCCCCTCCACCTGCGCCCCTAAGGTCCTGGTCCTTGTTGGGGTTCTGGATGCTCACTCGTTTTCTTCTCACTGGAGTCCCCTTCTGTGTGCTCTGGTTTCTGCTGCCTTCTAAATATGTTACCATCATTCCAAACAAATCCCTCTTCTAAAAGTGTGTTGCAATCTCTCATCTCTTAATGCACCCTTTCTAGTCCCTTTGTCCTTGTGGGATTATACTGTTTGTATTTTTTTCTCTATAATGACAGCTCGTGCTCAGGAGGGAGGAGAATCCAACACTGCTACCTTTTTTCTACAAAGTAGTTTATTGCTTTTTGTGTTTATAAACATCTTTCATCCGGACTTTGCCCAGGGGGCCTCTCTAGTAACAACACAAAAATTAATCAAGGTATTTTCCTGAACTAAGAAGTCATCATCTGCTACCAACTCCTCCAGGAATGAAGCACAACAGGCATTTTTTAAAATTGGCAATGCATATTTTTTTCTTTCATTTGCATTATTCCTCTCATTTCATAGATGAGGAAACTGCAGTTTGGAGAGGGGAATGAATTGCCCAGGTCACAGAGCTGAGCTGGGACTTGAGTTCCATCCTTCTCATTTCAGAGTGCCTGCTGCTTCCCCTACACCACATGGCCTGGGGCCCAGAGCGCTCCTTGATGGAGAACACAGATGCAGGGGCCACACATAGACCAGGTGCTTTACCTGGCTCATTCAGCACTGCCGGCTGCAACGGTCCCCGTTTATACACAAGGAAACTGAGACTCGCCAGAGTTACACACCCACATCCTCAAAGGGCAGTTCCCCTCCACGAAGGGCTGACTTCAACCATTTTCTGATGCTTCTCTTGCAGACATTTCTAACTTTGTCACAAATTCAAAGATGGTTTCCCGACAGACCTAGCTTAGGCATCCACCAAGCATCGGGTGCCATGGAGACCGTGAAGCAACAGAACCATAGGAGAGGGTTTTCCCTTTGGAGACTGTCATCTGCCCTGGCCCGAGGAGACCCAGCGGCCTGGAGAGGCTGAGTACCTGGTACAAGGTCACTGGCTCCCATCAGTCCAAGAGCTCTCGATTCTCACCATATGAGAGAAAACACCCTTCATTCTTAAATGCGGTGACTAAACTGTGTCTCAAAAGCTAATCCAATTTGCAGACCTATTTGGAGGGAGGTCTCAGGTGGTGAATCATTATTTTGCAAGCCCCCCTGCTGTTTGTGTAGCATGTGCTGGGGAAGGGTGAGGGGAGCAGGCTGGGAGCTCCCTGGCGCCCATCCTGAGTGTGTGGCCCCAGGGCCGAGGGACTTTTAGGCTAAAGAACCAGGCCAGATGGGTGTCCACAGTGCCATGTGGGGAGGGAGGATTTCCAAGCCCTGCGGACAAACTCTGGGAAAAAAATGGGTCACCCTAATGCTGTACAGCCTTCAAAATAGAAGTCTCCAAATAGTAATCGGCTGGAGGTGGCCGCAGAGCAATTGGGCAAGGAAGCTGGGGAGAGGGGAGGAAACAGGGCCAAGGATGGGGAAGGAGCTTTCCAGAGAAGCAGGCACAGCTGTGCCACTGTCAAAATATTGATATGCTTCTACACCAGTCAGTTAAAAAGCACTGCTCCTTGGTGCCTGTGCACCGCCCCCCTTCCCAACACTCCCCCCGGACTTCTGGAGCCTCCTCACAATTCAGCAACTAAAGGGTTAATGCCTGGTATATCAGGTGGCCTCCAGGACACTGCTTCGGACCAGACGATTGTGGTGACAGATTTTGAAGAGGACCCCTGAAAAAATAATGACATTAACTGACACGGATGCCACGCTGGCTTAGAGCATTCACTCTCTGCGTTAGCCCACGGGCACATCCATGGACCAAGGAGCCTCTGCCGTGTGCCAGGCCCTGTGCTGGGCCCTGGGGAATCAGGCAGGATGCAGGTGCAGCTCAAAGTCAAGTGAGGCTCAGAGACCTGGGAGTTGGTTCATTTGGCTGCAAATAGAGCAGAAGCGGAGAGAGAGGAGAGGCGAGGCGGAGAGGTCAGCAGGGGACAGACCAAGGAGGGCCTTAAAAGCCAAACGAAGGAGACTGAACTTTATCCAGCAGCCCAGGAACAGCTGGGGAAGGATCTGAGCAGGGAAGGGACCGGATGGGATTTGCGTTTTACCTAGAACATCAAGGAAGCCAAGGGAAAGATGTGTGGGAGCAGGGCAAGACGAGAAGCTGGAAGACTGGGCAGTAGACTGAGTCTGTATCTAGGGGAGGGTCTGAGGAGAAGGACAGACAGAAGGCAGGATCACAAGATCCTTGGCTGATTCCGTACAGCCACATTGTGTATGGAGCAAGGTTCAATATCATCCCCATTTGAAAGGTTGGGAATGTTGAGCCTGCAGAACAATAAAAGTAGCCCACCTATATTGAGTGCTTACTGTGTGTTCTAGCACTGCTCTAGGGGCTTTACATGTAAAGTACCAATAAGGTATCTATTCTTATGATACCCATTTTACAGATGAGGAAACCAAGGCAAAGAGTCAGTAACTGGTTCAAGGTCATGCTGCTAGGAGGCAATGTGAGAAGAGGAGAAATCTCAGAAAGAGACTCATGCTGGCTTTGAAGAGATTTAAATTCATTCTGTGTGTCTTTGAAAGGAAATTCCAGGTAGGATAGAAGGAAATGCCAGCTCCATATAAAGCATTTTCTAACAGGCCAGGCTACCTTGTGAAGCAGTAAGCTTTTGGTCAATGGCAGTCTGCTAGTGCAGTGGGGGGTCCCTGTAGGGTGAACCACCTGGAGCAGAGGGACATCCTAAGAGGGGGCTCTGGATCCAGATGAACTGGGTTCAAATCCTAGCATGCTACCTTCCAGCTGAGTGACTTTAGAAAGTTACTTAGCCTCATTGTGACTCAGTTTCGTCATCTATAAAATGGGGCTAAGAGTAGTGTCTGTCTCCTAGGGTGGTTAAATGAGTTAATACATGAAATAACTCACCATTATCAGCACCCTCATCACCTGAAAACGAGCCCCTCTAAAACCAACTTCCTTTCCCAAGTTTATGATCGCTGTCTCTATCCAAACCCTTTCTTGCTCCCTCTGACCTCAATCTTATGCGAAATGAACACTAATCAACCAGAGTCAGATGACTAAAATTGCTGTTGTTAAGATCATTAATGACTAAAATTGTTGCTGTTGATAACATCGTCGATGTACTAAAATTGCTGTTGTAGACATCATCATTAACATACAAACTCAGGTTGTTTGTCCAGGGAAAAATGGGTTAACAGGCCCTGAGCCATGGACCACCTGGCCAGAGAGTCGTAAACTGGAGACATCCTGACTCCCGAGACTATGATTAAGAAATGTCAGAAGATGACGATTCATCCCAGCTTCTTTGTTCTTCTCCTTTAAAAATACCCCCAACTCAAAGACCAAGTTGGAGGGGATCTGAGACTTGTCTCCTACTCCTTTGCTTGGCGCCCTGCAATAAACCCTTACTTTGCTGCAAACACCCACTGTCAGTGTTTGGCTTTCTGCATCTCGGGCACAAGAGCCCTTGCTTGGTATCAACACCTCAGGGTTGCAGGGTGGCAAATGGCACTGAGCCCAAGGAAGTAGGCCAAGAGCTAGTTAGTGAGGGACCCAAGAAAAGCAAGCTTTCTCTGGATTCTCTTGAGTGACAGGCTGCAAGCAGGTTCCAAACACCAGATAATGAGCTGAGCAAGACGTGCCTAAATTCATGTCCTCTTTGTGTTTACTTCTCAGCTGCTCTCCCTTAGGGTTCAGGGAAGTCTTTTGACAGTTTCAGGATGATTCTGCCTGAATTCCAAGGATAAATGTAGGAAGGAGTTTGTGTCCCTGGTTGTGTTGGAACATTAAGGGATCATAGCATCCCCTTCCCAGCCCTTGAGGCCGGTGTGAAGGTGATGACAGATCCAGACTCCAGGGAAGACCCTGTCCAATGCCTGTGAGGAAATTGGACTTTCTGTGCTCCACCTTCATCTCCTTATGTTCACACTCTTCCTGTCAGGGTTGTAAAAGTAGAAAACCAAAACCAGGAGGAAGGAGACAGCTCAGTAAGTCCTATGAGAAGATCCATCTCATCTCTTCATTGTGAAGAGTTCTTTCTGATGCAAAATGGACAAAAATGCAAAAAAGACAGCTTGATCCTCTTGCGCCTCCTCCTTCTTCTCCTTCCTCTTCTTCTTCTTCTTTTTTCCCAAGACTGGGGTCTAAAGAATGGTTACTGCCCCAAATCAAATCTACCTGGTGCATCACCCAGGGTCCAGCCAAAAAGGAGAAATCACACCAGTTATTTTAATAGAGAGAATTTACTAGAGGGAATTGTTTAGACAGGTCTTACAACCTAGAGGTTCAGAGAAGGGACCCTGGAGAACTGAGATCTGAACCACTGAGAAGGGACACTAGCCAGCTGGCTCTGGGATCTGAAGGAAATATAGTAGGGCTAGTTTTGGGTGCTGGGAAAAACCGGAGATGGTAACAAGTGCTGCCGCGGAGAGGAAGGGCCATTGCTAGGGTGCAGATGTGAGGCCAGGTGATGCTCAGGAGAACGGCAAGCAGAAGGGAAAACCGAAGGCCCTTCTACCTCCACAAGCCCGCAGCCTCCCTCTAGCGCTCACTAGTGGCAGAGCCCTACACGAGGCAGCTGGCAACACAGAACTGGATTTGCAGAATGCCAGCCCCAGCACCACAGAGTGGGACATAGAAAAGGGTGGGTTTGGGCCTGAGATGATAGCTTAATAACCAGACTACCTTCAGCACTGGGGACTTGCAAAGAAATGGGCCACAGGCCTTGGAGCAACTCCCAAAGCACCATTTAGAGGGATAAAAACTCTCTTAGAAATAAATTCTGATTTATCTAACATTTATTGGTCACCTACTATGTGCCAAGCACGGTGCTGGGTGCTCTGGGGAGGCTTGGAACCAAAAAGTTCTTCAGGGTTAAATGCTCACTGCTGACTCTTTATCAAGAAAAATTACAAGGCAAAAGCTGGCTCTACTAGGAGCTGCTGGACGAGTCACAACATTGACCTCTATTTTCTTGATCATCCAAGGCAGATGGAGTGATCACCTTATGTGTAGACCTTATGGCATAATTAGGAGAATTGCATGAGCTAAGAAAGGTAAAGTGCCCACACTCAGGAGCCTCAGATTAGCCTTCCTTTTTTCCCTCCTTTTCATTCACCTCATCTTGGTCCCTCCTCTGCTTCTGGCCTTCTTTTTTTCCTCTTCCACCACCACGACCACCACCACCACCATCATCATCACCATCATCACCCTCAATTGGCCCCTCTCACTTAGATGCTGCATGCATTATTTTATTTACTCCTCACAACCATCCTATAAAGTGAGTAATATTATTATCCATATCTTATAGACAAAGAGCCTGAGTCCCCGAGAAGTAAAATCATTTGCCCAAAGTCACAATACAAAATAGGAAGTATCCCTCCCCTTTTACAAATGAAACCAGTGAGGTCCAAAAAAAATGAAACAACTTACCCAGAGTCATCCCATAGCCTAACAAATGACAAAGCCATTCAGATGCAATTTTCAGACTGCATGTCTGGAATCCGGCTTGCTGGAAACGAGTTGCAGGTTTTTCTATTTTGTCTTATATTATAAATAATAGGGGTTTTTTCAAGTCAGAAAATATAGATGGGTTCATCACCCTGTGATCCAGAAACATTTTTTTAAATAAAAATAAATGATGCGTATGGTAAAAAAACAAAACCAAAACAAACCTCCACAGTATATTTCATTGTATGGCTAATCCATAGGTATCTCCCATTGATGGAAATTCAAATTGTTTATAGTTTATTTTTGCTATCACCAAAACCTTCTGAAACAAACATTCCTTTGAGAGAACCATCATAAGTATCCATAGGGTAACTACCTAACGGTGGAATTTCTGGATCAAGGGGCTTGTGCATTTTTAATTTGGATAGAAATCACCAAATTTCCCTCCTAAAAGGGAAATTTACATTTTCTCTCCTCATTGCCATTGCTGGATAGGATCATACTTTAAAGTTCTTGCCAATCTGATAAAAAAAAAAAAAAGTATTTCATTTTGATTTGTTTCCTTTATGGTTGATGAGACTGAGCAGAATTTAATACATTTATTAGCCATCTGTATTTCTTTCCCTTTTACCCTCCTGTTTGTGCTCAGGACCCTTTTCTCCTATCAGATTGTTCATCATTTTCTCATTGATTATGAGCTCTTCGTAAATCAGCACCAATCAGCTCCTTTTCTATTGTGCGTGTTGCAAATATTTTTCTGTCCATTTTGTTGTTTGCTTTTTGATTGTTTTTTGTTTTGTTTTGTTTTGTTTTTGCCTCGCAGAAGTTCTACATTTTCCTCCAGTCACATT
The DNA here is from genome assembly GCF_028564815.1 of Eubalaena glacialis. Taxonomy (NCBI): domain Eukaryota; kingdom Metazoa; phylum Chordata; class Mammalia; order Artiodactyla; family Balaenidae; genus Eubalaena; species Eubalaena glacialis. Next base: position 11,509,390 of record NC_083726.1, read on the forward strand.
TTCCCGTCCATTTATTTATGGTTTCCGGGCCGCCCGGTGGTTTTAGAGCTGTCCCTCTCCTTGTCAGCAGGTTGCTCTGCGTTGCTCAGTGACTCGGTGACTGGCTCCATCCCTGTGCTCACCCTGCAGCACCCCTACGCAGGGATGCTCCCCCTGAGAAGATTCAGCAAATGCGGCCCCTTGGCCTGCTTTACTCTGGGAGGCCTCCTGCCTCCACTTTCATGGCGAACTTCGGGATGCATCGGCTTTGCTTCTCCCCTGACATCCAGTTCATTTTAAGGAGCTGTGCATCTTATCTGTTCCTTAATCCTCCAACTAAATTTACCAGCTCTTGCTTGCAGCCAAGGCATCAGCTAAATTAAACTTTGGAGTCATGAACACAGTGTGTCAGATGCACCCCAGTGAGGAGTGATGAGAGTAGCCACGGCCCATCTGTCCTGAGGGCTGGGGGTCAAGCCCTGCCTCCTGGCATCTCCCTTCACTCAGAAATGCCATTGTGGTCGGGCTCCCCCCCACCTTGAGCACCCCTGGCCCAACCATGACCACACCCTGCCCAATTTCAGATACTTAGACTCCACCTTTACTTTCACCTACATTGGCGGCCCCGAAAGATGGGCATGTGTAAAATATCTTGAGGAGGACCTTCAAGATGGCGGAGGAGTAATATGTGGAAATCACCTTCCTCCCCACAAATACATCAAAAATACATATACATGTGGAACAACTCCTGTAGAACACCTACTGAACACTGGCAGAAGACCTCAGACTTCCCAAAAGCCGTGTGGCTGACAGGGTCTTTGCGCTCCGGCCGGGCATCAGGCCTGAGCCTCTGAGGTGGGAGAGCCGAGTTCAGGACTTTGGACCACCAGAGACTTCCTGGTGCTACATAATATCAATCAGCAAGAGCTCTCCCAGAGATCTCCATCTCAATGCTAAGACCCAGCTCCACTCAACGCTAACAAGCTCCAGTGCTGGACACCCCGTGCCAAACAACTAGCAAGACAGGAACACAATACGACCCATTAGCAGAGAGGCTGCCTAAAATCATAATAAGTTCACAGACACCCCAAAACACACCACCGGACGTGGTTCTGCCCACCAGAAAGACAAGATCCAGCCTAATCCACCAGAACACAGGCACCAGTCCCCTCCACCAGGAAGCCTACACAAGCCATGGAACCAACCTTAGCCACTGGGGACAGACACCAAAAACAACGGGAACTACAATCCTGCAGCCTGCAAAAAGGAGACCCCAAACACAGTAAGTTAAGCAAAATGAGAAGACAAAGAAATACGCAGCAGATGAAGGAGCAAAGTAAAAACCCACCAGACCAAACAAATGAAGAGGAAATAGGCAGTCTACCTGAAAAAGAATTCAGAGTAAAGGTAGTAAAGATGATCCAAAATCTTGGAAATAGAATGGAGAAAATACAAGAAACATTTAACAAGGACCTAGAAGAACTAAAGAGCAAACAAACAGCGATGAACAACACAATAAATGAAATTTAAAATTCTCTACAAGGAATCAATAGCAGAATAACTGAGGCAGAAGAACGGATAAGTGACCTGAAGATAAAATAGTGGAAATAACTACTGCAGAGCAGAAGAAAGAAAAAAGAATGAAAAGACTTGAGGACAATCTCTGAGACCTCTGGGACAACATTAAATGCACCAACATTCGAATTATAGGGGTCCCAGAAGAAGAAGAGAAAAAAAGGGACTGAGAAAATATTTGAAGAGCTTATAGTTGAAAACTTCCCTAATATGGGAAAGGAAATAGTCAATCAAGTCCAGGAAGCACAGAGAGTACCATACGGGATAAATCCAAGGAGAAACATGCCAAGACACATATTAATCAAACTATCAAAAATTAAATACAAAGAAAAATATTAAAAGCAGCAAGGGAAAAGCAACAAATAACATATAAAGGAATCCCCATAAGGTTAACAGCTGATCCTTCAGCAGAAACTCTGCAAGCCAGAAGGGAGTGGCAGGACATATTTAAAGTGATGAATGGGAAAAAACTACAACCAAGGTTACTCTACCCAGCAAGGATCTCATTCAGATTCAACAGAGAAATTAAAACCTTTACAGACAAGCAAAAGCTAAGGGAATTCAGCACCACAAAACCAGCTTTACAACAAATGTTAAATGAAGTTCTCTAGGCACGAAACACAAGAGAAGGAAAAGATCTACAATAACAAGCCCAAAACAATTAAGAAAATGGTAATAAGAACATATATATCGATAATTACCTTAAATGTAAATGGATTAAATGCTCCAACCAAAAGGCATAGACTGGCTGAATGGATACAAAAACAAGACCCATATATATGCTATCTACAAGAGACCCACTTCAGACCTAGGGACACATACAGACTGAAACTGAGGGGATGGAAAAAGATATTCCATGCAACTGGAAATCAAAAGAAAGCTGGAGTAGCAATTCTCATATCGGACAAAATAGACTTCAAAATAAAGACTATTACAAAAGACAAAGAAGGACACTACATAATGATCAAGGAATCAATCCAAGAAGAAGATATAACAATTGTAAATATTTATGCACCCAACATAGGAGCACCTCAATACATAAGGCAAATGTTAACAGCCATAAAAGGGAAAATCGACAGTAACACAATAATAGTAGGGGACTTTAACACCCCACTTTCACCAATGGACAGATCATCCAAAGTGAAAATAAATAAGGAAATGCAAGCTTTAAATGATACATTAAACAAGATGGACTTAGTTGATATTTATAGGACATTCCATCCAAAAACAACAGGATACACTTTCGTCTCAAGTGCTCATGGAACATTCTCCAGGATAGATCATATCTTGGGTCACAAATCAAGCCTTGGTAAATTTAAGAAAATTGAAATCATATCAAGTATCTCTTCCAACCACAATGCTATGAGACTAGATATCAATTACAGGAAAAAAACTGTAAAAAATACAAACACATGGAGGCTAAACAATACACTACTTAATAACCAAGAGATCACTGAAGAAATCAGAGAGGAAATCAAAAATACCTAGAAACAAATGACAATGAAAACACGATGACCCAAAACCTATGGGATGCAGCAAAAGCAGTTCTAAGAGGGAAGTTTATAGCAATACAATCCTACCTCAAGAAACAGGAAACATCTCAAACAACCTAACCTTACACCTAAAGCAATTAGAGAAAGAAGAACAAAAAACCCCCAAAGTTAGCAGAAGGAAAGAAATCATAAAAATCAGGTCAGAAATAAATGAGAAAGAAATGAAGGAAATGATAGCAAAGATCAATAAAACTAAAAGCTGGTTCTTTGAGAAGATAAACAAAATTGATAAACCATTAGCCAGATTCATAAAGAATAAAAGGGAGAAGACTCAAATCAACAGAATTAGAAATGAAAAAGGAGAAGTAACAACTGACACTGCAGAAATACAAAGGATCATGAGAGATTACTACAAGCAACTATATGCCAATAAAATGGACAACCTGGAAGAAATGGACAAATTCTTAGAAAAGCACAACCTTCCGAGACTGAACCAGGAAGAAATAGAAAATATAAACAGACTAATCACAAGCACTGAAATTGAAACTGTGATTAAAAGTCTTCCAACACACAAAAGCCCAGGACCAGATGGCTTCACAGGTGAATTCTACCAAACATTTACAGAAGAGCTAACACCCATCCTTCTCAAACTCTTCCAAAAAATTGCAGAGGAAGGAACACTCCCAAACTCATTCTATGAGGCCACCATCACCCTGATACCAAAACCAGACAAAGATACTACAAAAAAAAAAATTATAGACCAATATCACTGATGAATATAGATGCAAAAATCCTCAACAAAATACTAGCAAACAGAATCCAACAATACATTAAAAGGATCATACACCATGATGAAGTGGGATTTATCCCAGGGATGCAAGGATTCTTCAATATACGCAAATCAATCAATGTGATACACCATATTAACAAATTGAAGAATAAAAACCATATGATCATCTCAATAGATGCAGAAAAAGCTTTTGACAAAATTCAACACCAATTTATGATAAAAACTCTCCAGAAAGTGGGCATAGAGGGAACCTACCTCAACATAATAATGACCATATACGACAAACCCACAGCAAACAACATTCTCAATGGTGAAAAACTGAAAGCATTTCCTCTAAGATCAGGAACAAGACAAGGATGTCCACTCTCACCGCTATTATTCAACATAGTTTTGGAAGTCCTAGCCACGGCAATCAGAGAAGAAAAAGAAATAAAAGGAATACAAATTGGAAAAGAAGAAGTAAAACTGTCACTGTTTGCAGATGACATGATACTACACAAGAGAATCCTAAAGATGCCATGAGAAAACTACTAGAGCTAATCATTGAATTTGGTAAAGTTGCAGGATACAAAATTAATGCACAGAAATCTCTTGCATTCCTATACACTAATGATGAAAAATCTGAAAGAGAAATTAAGGAAACACTCCCATTTACCATTGCAACAAAAAGAATAAAATACCTAGGAATAAACCTACCTAGGGAGACAAAAGACCTGTATGCAGAAAACTATAGGACACTGATGAAAGAAATTAAAGATGGAGAGATACACCATGTTCTTGGACTGGAAGACTCAACATTGTGAAAATGACTATACTACCCAAAGCAATCTACAGATTCAATGCAATCCCTATCAAATTACCAATGGCATTTTTTATGGAACTAGAACAAAAAATTTAATTTGTATGGAGACACAAAAGACCCCAAATAGCCAAAGCAGTCTTGAGGGAAAAAACGGAGCTGGAGGAATCAGACTCCCTGACTTCAGACTATACTACAAAGCTACAGTAATCAAGACAATATGGTACTGGCACAAAAACAGAAACATAGATCTATGGAACAAGATAGAAAGCCCAGAGGTAAACCCACGCACCTATGTTCAACTAATCTATGACAAAGGAGGCAAGGATATACAATGGAGAAAAGACAGTCTCTTCAATAAGTGGTGCTGGGAAAACTGGACAGCTACATGTAAAAGAATGAAATTAGAATACTCCCTAACACCATACACAAAAATAAACTCAAAATGGATTTGAGACCTAAATGTAAGACCAGACACTATAAAACTCTTAGAGGAAAACATAGGTAGAACACTCTATGACATAAATCACAGCAAGATCCTTTTTGACCCACCTCCTAGAGAAATGGAAAAAAAAAATAAGTAAACAAATGGGACCTAATGAAACTTAAAAGCTTTTGCACAGCAAAGAAAACCATAAAAAAGATGAAAAGGCAATGGGAGAAAATATTTGCAAATGACAAAGGATTAACCTCCAAACTATACAAAAAGCTCATGCAGCTCAATATTTAAAAAACAAACAACCCAGTCCAAAAATGGGCAGAAGACCTAAATAGACATTTCTCCAAAGAAGATATACAGATTGCCAACAAACACATGAAAGGATGCTCAACATCACTAATCATTAGAGAAATGCAAATCAAAACTACAATGACGTATCACCTCACACCAGTCAGAATGGCCATCATCAAAAAATCTACAAACAGTAAATGCTGGAGAGGGTGTGGAGAAAAGGGAACCCTCTTGCACTGTTGGTGGGAATGTAAATTGATACAGCCACTATGGAGAACAGTAGGCAGGTTCCTTAAAAAACTAAAAATAGAACTGCCATATGACCCAGCAATCCCACTGCTGGGCATATACCCTGAGAAAACCATAATTCAAAAAGAGTCATGTACCACAATGTTCACTGCAGCACTATTTACAATAGCCAGGACATGGAAGCAACCTAAGTGTCCATCGACAGATGAATGGGTAAAGAAGATGTGGCACATATATACAATGGAATATTACTCAGGCATAAAAAGAAACGAAATTGAGTTATTTGTAGTGAGGTGGATGGACCTAGAGTCTGTCATACAGAGTGAAATAAGTCAGAAAGAGAAAAGCAAATACCATATGCTAACACATATATATGGAATCTGAAAAAAAAAAAAAGGTTCTGAAGAACCTAGGGGCAGGACAAGAATAAAGTCGCAGACATAGAGAATGGACTTGAGGACACAGGGAGGGGGAAGGGTAAGCTGGGACGAAGTGAGAGAGTGGCATGGACATATATACACTACCAAATGTAAAATAGATAGCTAGTGGGAAGCAGCCACATAGCACAGGGAGATCAGCTTGGTGCTTTGTGACCACCTAGAGGGGTGGGATAGGGAGGGTGGGAGGGAGACGCAAGAGGGAAGAGATATGGGGATATATGTATACCTACAGCTGGTTTACTTTGTTATACAGCAGAAACTAACACAACACTGTAAAGCAATTATACTCCAATAAAGATGTTAAAAAAATTTTTTTTCATTAAATATAAAAAAAAAAAAAAGAAATGCCATTGTCCCGCCACCAGGACATCATTTATATTGAGTTACCTCCTCTCTCTCAAGGATCCATCCATTCATTCAATACATATTTATCGAGTGCTTCATTTTGCCAGGCACCAGTTCTGGGGAAACCTCTGAGGTTTTCTTTCTAGTGGGGGAGACAAATGATGGAAAAATGAATAGGCAATCCGCAGGCAAGCAGCCGAAGAGCCTTGAAGAAACAAAAGCAAGTGAAGACAGAGGGAAGTGGAGGGGAAGGTTGGATGCCACCGTAGACTTGGTGGCCGGGGATGGCCTCTCGCATGAGGCAACATTTGCGCAGAGACCCTGATGAAGCTCTAGAGAGTGCCATGAGGGTAGGATATCTGGCGGAAGAAGGTTCCAGGAGGAGGGAGGAGCTAGGGTAAAGGCCCCAAGGTAAGAACACACGTGGCATTGTGTCCCGAGACCAGCAGGGTCACCAGAGTCCCTGGAATACACAGTGAAGAAGGAAGGGCAGGGTGGGAGGTGAAGTCTGAGGGAGGGCGGGTGGAAGCACCCAGAGCTTGCAGTTCATGGGTCCTGGGAAGGAGTTGGGATTTCCTTCCACATGTGATGGGGGTGTCATGGGAGGGGTGAGCATTGGGAGTCAAGGGATCTAATTTCCATCTTTACTGGATTTGGTTTACATTTCCCCTCTATGGCAGCCTACATGATGGAAAGGCCAGACATGGATTCCCACTAAGAGAGGCCTACCTGGTAGCTACATGTGAGCTCTAATGGCGGTGTTTCTCGTACCACCACCACTCCTGTTCCATCCTGGGGATGTGCACGAGGCCCTTCCTGCTCTGGGCAGAGTCCTAGGCAGCGAGGTCCACCTGGCCCAAAGCAGCATCCTTCCCACCTGGAGGGAAGAGGCCCCTCCATCACTGGAGACTCAGGCCCAGCAAATTCTGTACATGGGCCCAGCTGTGATCCTGCATCCCGGTGCCAGGCACCAGCTGCTCAGCCTAGCCTCTGAGGATGGGGCGGGAGTGGCAGGGGGGCGACCGTCCTGCGCAGACACCACAGGCTGGGTCTGGCCCTCGGTGTTGAAGGCTCCCGAGTTGAATTGACCAATGCAGCCAGAGCTGAGTCAAACGTGCAGCCCTGTGCCAGCTTGTTAGGTTCCTAGGAGGAACAGTTATAAAACACCATAGCACACCTGGTGGACAGCAAGGCCTGGGTAAATACGGCTCCCTCCCTGGCTCCCTCTCCAATCTTGGCCGGTGAGATGCATGGTCACCTCCAGGGGGGTGGCTGAGTTAGGAGTGTCAGGACCAGCCCAGGAGGAGCCCAACCACAGGTTCCTGACTTGATATCAACCATACACACACACACACACACACACACACACATACACACACACACTCACATACACACACACACACACACACACACTCACACTCACATAGTGTCAACTCCATATGAAAAGCCTCCCTCATCTATTTTTGCAGAACGAGGGCTCCCAGGCCCAAGAATCACCCCCATGATTCCATTGTTAAGCCCCAAATTCCACCATTAAATTCCACCTGGACCACCAAACTCTGCACATATGTAGCTATGGCCAAGAAAGACTCACTTAATTTTTTAAAAATTTTTATTGGAGTATAGTTGATTTACAATGTTGTGTTAGTTTCAGGTGTACAGCAAAGTGAATCAGTTATACATATACATATAGCCACTCTTTTTTAGATTCTTTTCCCATATAGGCCATTACAGAGTACTGAGTAGAGTTCCCTGTGCTATACAGCATGCTCTTATTAGTTATCTATTTTATATATAGTAGTGTGTATATGTCAGTCCTAATCTCCCAATTTATCCCTCCCCCTCATCCCCTGGTAAAGCCTCACTTAATTTGACTTCCATTGAACATATAGAGCAGGATATGTCACTCAAAATGCCTCTTGGTTGTTCAGTATTCCAATAAATTGGAGGTAGAAACTTTATGCCAATCAAAGAAAAGATTGCCGTTTGGGGATAAATCATCAAAGTTTTATGTGTCTAGGTCCTACTATTGGAGCATCTGCAAATGTCATATGTGCAAATGAGGCTGAAAATAAACACAGTCACGGCTTCTTTTTTAACATATTCTCTAATCTTCCTGCATAAATCTTCCTCCAGACCAAAATTAGCTTTACAAACAGAAGAGAGCATTCCTCTACAATTTCCACTGCAAGTTAATTCTTTTGGAGTTCCTGGGATGATGGTAAACAGCGAGAAAAGCTCTTAGGAGCTGAAATGATGGCTCAGCATGGTTGGGGCCTTTTGAATGTAATCAGAGGAAGAAGCTGGAAGGTAAAACATCCCTTGACAGAGGAGCCCATCGTGTCAGGGGAATGTGCAGCAAGGCTGAGCAGATTAATTTCCTCCTGGCACAAAATATTCCTTCTGATCATAAAGAAATTTGTTCAGAAGTAACTCCAGCAAAATACGGAACTGTTACAGGAGAGGTGCTGGATGACAAATCACAACTTTGATGGTGACAAAAAATAGGAAAAGTGAGCATCTCTGGATTCAACTTTGTCCTTCCCTGTCATCCTTCAAAGGCGAAATCTCCAACCCCACCCTCCCCTCCACTAGAGAACATTAAGTCTCTCATACCCTAGTATGAATTAGACTGTCTCTGATCAAGAAGGGCAGGCAGCCAGATAACCCTAGGGAGGAAAGAGAGCAAAATGGTTAAGATGAAGACAGAGGATCAAGAATTCAGCCTGGCTCCTTGGCGCTTTTCTGAACGTCCACCATCTTTTGCATCGGGAAACTGGAGTTCTCAAAGTGTGTCACATGGAACACAAATCACATAAGATCCTCCAGTGGAAAAGTTTCCAGAATATTTAGAAAAACAGCATAACAACATACTATAGGCCTCTTTTTGCCCCCTTGGAGAGAAGGCTGCAATTAAAGAATCTTATTTACATTTTGTTTTTTCCACTGTGCCTTTCTCAAGTTTATTTGGCCATCAAAGGCTCTATTTGTCAAACACCTGAAACAGTGTGTTGAAATTTAAGTATTTCCATGTAATTTTTAGGTGAGAGTCCAAGACAAGAGCTGCCAACTGTTCCCACATACCAAAGGGAGATTCTAGATTAGAAAATTTCTCTTAAAGGACCAGATATTAACTATTTTAGGCTTTGTGGCTCATACCTCATGAGCCAGTAAACAAATTATAACTCAGTAAAACTGGGAGAGGAGAGGTGGTTGGCTGGATTTGGGCTATACTTTGCCAACCCCTGTACTAGATCCCTTATGCTGGTCTTGCAAAAATGAAAGGGTCAAAAAACTCTTTTGTGACCCTTGGCCTCTCCTCCACTGGAAGCTATGAGGGTTAAAGTTGGAGAGGCAGAGAAGTTGAAGGTTAAAGATTTTTCTTTAGAGGGGTTTGTTGGAGGATGTGCCCCAACCCCAAGGGGTAATTGCTGGGGTATGTTTCAGTTACCTATCACTGTGGGAAAAACCATCTCAACCTTAATCTTCAATGATATATTATTTCTAATGATTCTTTGGGTTGGGTGGTTGGATAGTTCTCTTGCTCTGTGTGGTGTCATTTGAGGATTACTCACATGGCTACACTCAGCTGGGATTTATGTGCAACTGGGAGACCAAGGGGGTGTCACCCACAAGCCTGGGACATCAGGCTGTACACCTGATGTACAGGGATTGGAGCCTGGCTGGGACTCTCTCTCTCCATGTGGACTCTCATCGTTCAGTGGTTTAGCTCAAGCTCTGCTACAGGGTGGTTGGATCCTAAGAACGCAAAGGTGAAAACTACAAGGCATCTTGAAGCCTAGGCTCAGAAACTCACACAATGTAACTTCTACCCATGCTGTCGGTCAAAGCAAGTCAGAAGGACGTCCCAGAGTCAAGGGTTTGGAGAAACAGATTCCACATTTTGATGGGAGGAGTGGCACGCCCTCGCATGCCCTCGCAGGGTGAGATAGGGAAAAGATAACTTCAGTAGATGCTTCCATTAAAAAACAAGAGAGAAAACAGAAGGTGCACAGCCATCAACGGGCCATAGCAATTTGAAATCCAGCGAGGCACATGTCGCCAGTGGATTCAACATTCGTGTGGGTTCAAATCCCACTTCTGGTAATAACTCCTGTATCAGTTTTCTATTTGCCGAGTTAGTGTTAAGCCCAACATTTAGTGTCTTAAAATAGCAACAACTGTTTGTTTGCTATGATTCTGCAACTAGGCAAAGCTTGGTGGGAACGGGCCGTCTCTGCTCCATGGGGTGTTGGCTAAGTGGCTTCAGCTAAAGCAAGAGGATTCAAGATGGTTTTTCTAACACTCCCTGGCACCACGAAGAGTGAGTGGAACGGCAGGGCTTCTCTCTCACCCTTTGTTGTCATTCATTCTCCAGGTCTTCTCTCTCTGACAGGGTGATCAGATGTCTTTATGTGATGGCTGGCTTTCTGCTGCTTTGTGTCAGTCAAAGCCAAGTCACAGAGCAGCCCAGATTCAAAGAGGGGAATGTAGACTGCACTTCTTGATGAGAGGAGCTGCAAAGAACTCGTGACTATCCTTAATCCACTCTAGTCTGCCCTTTGGCCACAGATATCACGCATATAAGATACCCTTCTCCCTCCCCAGATCCCCAAAGGCTCGTTTCATTTTGCAATTAAGCTTAAGGTCCAGGATCTCATCATCTCCATCAAACAGGCACAGATGAGGCTCCTCAGAGGCAGCTCCTCAAGTTCAGTTTCCTCTTGATTCAGAGACTCGTGAACAAAAAGACAAGTTTTCTGCCCCCCACACCCAGTATCCAAGGGTGAGACAGGGATGAGATCACCGTAATAGATGCGACCATTCCAAAAGAGGAGGAAAGGGAAGGACGTAGCAGTCACTGGTCCATAGAAAATCTGGAAATCCAGCTGAGCACATGTTACCATTTTCCCCTCCTCTAGGACAGTAAAAGCTACTTCACTAGGAAGTAATTCCTTAATCCACTGTTCTTGGCTCTTGGTCTACCCTCTGGGCTCTTGGGTCCACCCTCTGAGTCGTCTTTCCTTTTCCATAAGAAATGGCCAACCATCTGCAGGAGAGTAGCTTTCTTGACTTGCTTCCTAACTATAGAAAGTTGGGATCCCAAAGACCTCTCTTCAATATGAACGATCTCTCTTTCTTTGAGTCCAGGCTGATTATCCTTTCACCAATCACTCTCCTCAAAAACTTTGTAAGTTTCTCATGAATGTTATTGGGATTTACCCTGTGTCCCAAAAGACCCACCCATAATTCTTTCCAAAACAGATTTCTTTTTCCTTTGAGCATGGCAGGGTGTGTGGGAAAACTCCCTTAAGATTTTTGAAAACTTTGGGCTATCTGAGAGGGTCTATAAAGAAAAACCTTAAATGTTTACAAACTCTTAAAAGAGGTCTTACAGCCTTGATATGATCTTTAGCCTGAGGCCGTATTTTACTGGCAGCATGCCCCTGTGTTTTATCTTTGCCCTGATACTATTTCTGACTTTGAGAATTTTTTGCTGACTGGAGAGGCTGTCCTGGGTCCTCTGTTGCCTCAAAATTCTACCTGAATGGGACTTGCCTGGTGGTGCAGTGGTTAAGAATCCGCCTGCCAGCTCAATATCAAAAAAACAAGCAACCCAATCCAAAAGTGGGCAGAAGACCTAAATAGGCATTTCCCCAAAGAAGAGATACAGATTGTCAACAAACACATGAAAAGATGCTCAACATCACTAATCATTAGAGAAATGCAAATCAAAACTACAATGAGGTATCACCTCACACCAGTCAGAATGGCCATCTCAAAAAATCTACAAACAATAAATGCTGGAGAGGGTGTGGAGAAAAGGGAACCCTCTTGCACTGTTGGTGGGAATGTAAATTGATACAGCCACTATGGAGAACAGTAGGCAGGTTCCTTAAAAAACTAAAAATAGAACTGCCATAAGACCCAGCAATCCCACTACTGGGCATATACCCTGAGAAAACCATAATTCAAAAAGAGTCATGTACCACAATGTTCATTGCAGCACTATTTACAATAGCCAGGACATGGAAGCAACCTAAGTGTCCATCAACAGATGAATGGATAAAGAAGATGTGGCACATATATACAATGGAATATTATTCAGCCATAAAAAGAAACGAAATTGAGTTATTTGTAGTGAGGTGGATGGACCTAGAGTCTGTCATACAGAGTGAAATAAGTCCGAAAGAGAAAAACAAATATCATATGCTAACACATATATATGGAATCTAAAAAAAAAATGGTTCTGATGAACCTAGGGGCAGGACAGGAATAAAGACACAGATGTAGAGAATGGACTTGAGGACACGGGAAGGGTGAAGGAGGGAAGCTGGGACGAAGTGAGAGAGTAGCACTGACATATATACACTACCAAATGTAAAATAGATAGCTAGTGGGAAGCAGCTGCATGGCACAGGGAGATCAGCTCCGTGCTTTGCGACCACCTAGAGGTGTAGGATAAGGAGGTTGGGAGGGAGACGCAAGAGGGAGGGGATATGGGGATATACGTGTGCATATAGCTGATTCACTTTGTTATACAGCAGAAAGTAACACAACACTGTAAAGCAATTATATTCCAATAAAGATGTAAAAAAAAAAAGAATCTGCCTGCCAATACAGGGGACACGAGTTCAAGGACTGGTCCGGGAAGATCCCACATGCCGTGGAGCAACTAAGCCCACGCGCTACAACTACTGAGCCTGCGCTCTAGAGCCTGCAAGCCACAAATACTGAGCCCACGTGCCACAACTACTGAAACCTGCACGCCTAGAGCCCGTGCTCTGCAACAGGAGAAGCCATCGCAATGAGAAGCCTGCGCACTGCAATGAAGAGTAGACCCCGCTCGCCGCAACTAGAGAAAGCCCGCGCGCAGCAACGAAAACCCAACACGGCCAAAAATAAATAAATAAATAAATAAAGTTAAAAAAAATTTTACCTGAAAATTGAACAGTTCCTTCTTTAACTTAATTTTCTTTTGAAATGCCTATTATATGTCAGTAAAAGAAGCTAGTTGTCGTTTCAACATTCTGCCTGAAAATCTCCTTAGAAGATTCACAAGTACATGAAGTACGTTTTCTATCATCTGCATTATTGGAGGTAACAGTGTTGCTAAAACTTCTGCTACTACATAAAGGGCTCCACCTTTCTCCAGGCTCCAGGAGAAACTTTCTCAATGCTCTCGTGGCCTCCACTAACAATCTCCTCCCTACCCTTCTCTCCACCTGCTACCAAGTCCCAAGGCCAATGCCATGTGTTTCAGGTCTTGTTCCAGCAGCACCGACTTCTAGGTACCAAATTCTATTTCAGTTTTGTTTCTTCTTTTTTTTTTTTTTGGCCACGCTGTGCGTCGTGTGGGATCTTAGTTCCCTGACCAGGGATTGAACCCGTGCCCCCTGTGCTGGGAGCGCAGAGTCTTAACCTCTGGACCGCCAGGGAGGTCCCCTGTTTCAGTTTTCTATTGTCATGATTAGTGGATTAAAGCAACAATGCTCTATGTCTCATGATTCTGTGGGTCCACTGGGCTTTGACGGGCAGTTCTCCTGCCACATGGTGTCAGCTGGGGTCACTCATGTGACTGCATTTTGCTGAAAGCTGGAGTGGGTGGAATGGTGGGGGTGCTGGCCAGGCCTCTCTCTTCTCACGTGGTTTCTCATCACTCAGAAATCTAGCCTGAGCTTCTGTACGTGGCAACTGGATCCCAAAAGAGCAAAGGTGGAAGCTACACAGTATGTTGAGGTCCAGGCTCCAAACTTGCACAGATCACTCGTACCTTTTCGGTTGGTCAAAGTCAGTCACAAGGTCATCTCCACCCATCAAAAGAGCAGAGGGATGGACTCCACCTCTTGCTGAGGTCAATGTCATGTACATGGAGACGAGAGGAATTGCTGGTAGCCGTCCTTGCAGATTAATCCATCATGGAGTACTTGAGTAGATCCAAGCCGACCAATGGGAAAGGTTGACCCAAGTGTTCTGGATACTCCCGGCCCCATGGATTGTTGTCTGATGAAGTGGCCAGGGGCAGCAGAGTACAGAACTCTGATTGACAAATGACAGTACTCCCAGCTACATAAAGTCTAATGCTGTCTGGGGAGCTTATTTTCTGTAGACGTGGTCACACAAGAGAGCAAGTCAGCATACGATGATCTTAGATCCTGACCTTGACTGCTGCCTGGAGGGGTGAAGAGACCTTGGCAGAAAACTGCTGGAAGGGTAGAGGTGGATACCCAGGGATCAGGAAAGGAGTCTTCAGGGTCCTTCCTGAGAAGTGTCACCCACAAAAGAGGGAGAAGTCCCTAGCAGTGAGAGTCTCCAAAGAACCCACATAAGTGGCCTCCTGAAAGACTTAATTTTAAACATCTGACAAACCCAGAAAGAGCCTACACCACTTCCCAAGAGTGCCAGAGAGGTAAGAACTCCCCTGTCCCCTCACCATCAATTCTTAGCAAGCCAGGGGATGAGTCAGAAGAGTGAAATGCAGGGAACCAAGAAAAGTGGGCCCCATCCCCCTTTCCCACTGCAGGCTCCCCCTCTGGCAGCTAGAGGAGGGGCGAAGCTTTATCTCTGAATAAAATCTGGAGTTTAAATCATTAAATAAAACTGGACATGCTAGTTATTGAACTGATATCTACGGTGGCTACCGGCACGAGAGAGCTATTAATTACCTACGAGTGAGACAATTTCCTCCAGGACCAGAGTAGGAACAAGCCCCATAGCATTGGTGTGGGACAGGAGAGAGAAAATTGCTTCTGGTTATACCTGCTCAGTCGCTGTGACAGCTGTAAATCTATTTCCATGCCAGAGGACACTGCTTGGGTAAGGCTCAGTGAAAATTAGCAGGATGCCCTGGAGCCTCATTAACGCTCGAATGGGGCCTGGTTCACACAGTGAAGTACCTGTTCTCATTTCTGGCTTGATTTTAAAAATTCTATCCCATGCTGACAGGGATAGAGTAGGATCATTAAATAGTTAGTTTAGAAATCCCACCAGGGGATTAAAGACAGAAAGGGAATTTTAAGGGAGTTTGGGAGACTGTTGTAAGCTAATGACCACTCAAGAAAAGAATCTAGTAACCTAGCAACAATCTACTCTACCTTGAAGGAAGACCAGGCACAGTCAAGCACCAGACACACTCAAGCCACCAATCCTGATAGTTAAAACACAAGACAATAGATATGGGGTCTGAATCTTGTAACATGAAGTCACAGTGTTAACGGTCCTTGAAGAATTGCATTTCTGCGTGCAGCTAGTACAGGAATATAGGTGAAAAGTGAAAAAACTCGGGAAAGGGGATATTACACCAAAACCTGAGATGAATTACCATATTTTAGCATATATTATCACCCTTCTGCTACTATACATATGATGTAAATAGCACCATGGTAGTCCCAGTTAGACCATATAGGGTCAAAGGAGGAACTAAGGATGTAAGCCTTGACGTCTGCCCAAAAATGAGGAAGAAGGTTGTCTTCTCCCCTCCCCACTTTTTCTTTGATTATAAAAATGTAGCCCTCTTTGTTCTCGGGGCTGTGCTCCCTTGCCTGCCCGCTTGTGTCTCTCACAAGCATCCTGTGCTAATAAACTCACTCTTTGCCTATCACTTTGCCTCACACTGAATTCTTTCTGCATCGAGACAAAAGAACCTGAGCTTCAGTAAGTCCTGAGACCAGGTGAGAGGTTTCAATTAAAAGACAGTGGGTTCGAGTCCCCTCCTAAGTCAGGGATTGTAGGTTCAAGTCCCAATCTGAGGTGCAGCTGGGTTCGACTCCCATCCGAAGGAGTGTGGTTTCAACGCCATCCCTGTGGACAAAATATCAGAACATCTCCCTGACCCTCCATGCCTGTGCTGCAACGTGGAAGCTCATAGCATGGGTTTTGGGGTCAGAAAACCTAGATTCAAATCCTAATGCTGCCACTTATTATTCATGGGATCTAGAATAATTCACTTAATTTCCTTATAGTTCAGTTTTCTCATCCATGAAATGGGGATATTATGCCTCTCTCACACAGTTGCTATGAGGATTAAAGAGATAATGGGTACCAAGCATTTAGCTGGTGCAGGGGAAATTCTTGATGCATACTTGTGTGTACAGTGGGTTACCTCCTAATAATAATAAAAAGGGAGAAGCCTGCATCTGTTTGGAATTGTGGTTGCCCAGACACAGAATATCTCTTGAAGGAATCATAAGAAGCTGATAACATTGGTTGCCTTTGGGGAGGAAACTGGGTGCTTGGGACAGCAGAGAAGGAAGACTAGACTGTTTAACTTTTGATGCCTTCCAAATTTTGAAGCATGTAAATGTATTTACTATTTTAAAAGTAAATTTAAATTTAAAAATTTTCCAACATTCTATTATGAAAAATTTCAAATGTACAGAAAAATTGAAGGAATTCTACTGAATACCAGGTACCCACTGCAGAGAATTACTCTTAACATTTTGCTAGACTAGCGTTATCTCATATATTTTAATTTTTTGAATAAAAATTAATCAATCCCTAA
Source organism: Eubalaena glacialis (assembly GCF_028564815.1). Classification (NCBI taxonomy): domain Eukaryota; kingdom Metazoa; phylum Chordata; class Mammalia; order Artiodactyla; family Balaenidae; genus Eubalaena; species Eubalaena glacialis. Next base: position 11,526,291 of record NC_083726.1, read on the forward strand.
GGCCTAAGAAAGTCACTTTACTTATTAGAGTCTTGATTTTCTCTCTGAAAAATGAGATGCATGGAGTATTATCCCTGTTTTTCACTATACCAGGGCTAATCTGAGTGGTAGAGCTGTTGACCATCTTGCCCATAAAGCATAAGCACCTGTTGGGGTGGCTCCCTGGTTTAAAACAGTTCCCTCTCCTTGAGAACAGCCCCCTGTCACATGTGAAATTAGATGGGGCCATGTGACTAGCTTTGGCCAATGAAATGTAACGGGAAGTAAGGCGTGTCCTTCTAAGGGAAAGAACTTAAGAGCCAATGTGGTGTACTCCATGCCTGTGTTCACCTGACGTGCCAACCAATCAGAGGCCATGTTCCAGATGGTGCAGCCACAGGATTCTGAAATCTCCCTCAGCCTGGATTGTTGAGTTGCTACAAGGAGATCAGTTGCCCTGGAAAGTTGTCTGGACCCTCAGCAGTCCATATATCCTTTGGATTGAATTCCATCTGAAGTATGTTCAGTTCCAAAATACATGCTAAGGACAAACTATGCATAATGCTCTGGGTTTTGCACTCTGCAAACACTTTCCCTTGCTGTTCATTCAGTCATTCATTCATTGAAAGCAATGTTGATAGAATGTCAAACGTATGCCACGTTCTAGGCTGGATCCCAGGGATATAGCAATGCATATGATACACTTGTTGCCCTCAGTGAGCTCACAATCTAATTTGGGCAGCAAACATGTAGTAACAATAACAACAACAATATGAAAAAGAATAGTTGATACTTAGTGAACATTTTCTATGTGCTAAGCAATTTACATGCACTGTATTACTTAGTTCTAACAGCAACCCTATGAAGAAGTATATTAGTCAGTGCTTCCGTTATCTACTGCTGTGCAACAAGATACACCAAAACACAGTGGCTTAATACAGCAATCATTTTATCATCACTCCAAATACTGTAATCTGAACAGGGCTAGATTGGGTGATTCATCAGGTCTCGCCTGTGATCACTCATATGGCTGCATTCAGCTGGCAGGTTGACAGGGGGCTGGACTCAGCTAGGACACCGGGAAGCTGAGCTTCTAACTCTCTGTGTGGCATCTGGACCTCTCCCTCTTCATGTGGCATCTCCAAAAGGTCTCTCCTTAACTTACAGGACAGCTCAGGCCTCCCGAGAGCACAGAAGCTGTCAGGCCTTCTTCAGGCTTAGGCCCAAGAACTGGCACAACATCATTTCCATCCCGTTCCATTGATTAAAGCAACTTGCAAGCCCTGCCCATAGTCAAGAGGAGTTAACAACACAAGGGCATGAATACTAAAAAGCATGGTTCATCAGGAACCACCAGTCATAGTCAGAATTCTCTTTGGTGTAAGGGAAATAAACTTGACACTTGCTAACTTAAGTTTAAAAGGAAAGGTGTGGGGAAGGATTTATTGGCTTTTGTAACTGGAAGCCCAGGAGTTTGTCTGTCTTCAGGAATGGCTGGATCAAGGGGCTCATATGATACAATCAATGATTCATCTTTCTCTCCATTTCTTAGATAGATTCTTTCTATGTGGTGGGTAAGATAGCTGCCCACCTCTCTAGAACCACATTCTACTTGCTTAGCAATCCCTGAGTGAAGAGACAATCTCTTCCTATTTTCTTATAGAAAGTTCCAGACAGGTCTGGATTAGCTTGTTTGGAGCCACATGCCTATCTTTAAGCCAATCACTGTGACCAGGAGATGGAGCCCTCTTTTTGTCCAGGTCTGGAACACCTGCCCACCACTGTAGCCCTGTCAAACCACATGGGATGGCTACTTTACTTTAAAATAGAGACAAAGGAAGAGAGAAAGAAAGGCTCTGTTATCAGAAAGTCACGTGATGCTGGGAAGACAGTTGGTATGAGCATCCTCATTTTACAGGTCAAGAATCTGATGCTCAAAAATAGTGAAGGTATTTGCTCAAGTTTGCCCAAGTTCACAAAGCTAGAAGACGGTACAGCCAAGACAGAAAACTGGGTCTTGTGGATGCCAAAGCTCCTGTACTCAATGGTCAAATTATACAACAGTGTTTGCAAACAAACGACGATGAGACAGTGTGATGTGAGCAATGGTAAAGAACCGGCCATGGTACAGAGATAATGGAGCAGAGCTGGGCAACGGTGGGGTGATGAGACGAGTCAGGGGAGGACTCCTCAGAGGAGGTGGTGCTTAAGCTGGGTCCTTAGGGAGGGTGACTCCAGGACAAGGGACCAGCATGTTCAAATATGCCTCGGGAACCTGCAAAATTTTGGAAGAGTGGAGGGATAAAGATTCCCAGCTGAGGGATAAGGATCTCTGGGTTCAAGGATTTGTATAGTCTGAGAATTTATCTCTGAATCCAGCCTGGTTTATAAACTGAAAAAATAATACATCCATATCACAATTCATCAAATATATTTTAAAGTATTACTGAATTCGTGGCAGCTTTTTCTGGTAGATGTTTTCTCAACTAATAGATACTGAAAGTAGAACTATTACCATGCTTGGTTCAGGAATTATTTTGACATTATAAAGGAGGTTTACACTGAGAGACACTGATTCTCAAATGCATGTTACAAAAGGGTCACTTCTAAAAATGAGGCAGAGGAGGGCAGCAGGACCTGCTCAAGGGTTTTCAATGTTATCCCAAAGTCAGGGGTGAGGGGTGGGCTGGAGGGTTTTAGGCAGTGGAATGGTCGATTCAGAGTGTGTGGAGGGTGGTTGGAGGGGCTGATTTTGCAGACAGAGGCGCATATAGAGGCTGCTGCTGGTGAGTGTCAGGAGATTATAGGATGAAGAGCACAGGCTCTGGAGCCAGACTGCCTGGGTTCAAATCCCAGCTTTGTTATTTATCTGCTGTGTGGCTTTGGGCAAGATACTTAGCCTCTCTGATGCCTTAGTTTTTCCATCTGTAAAATGGGAATGATGACAGCTTTAGAGGATAGAGGAGCTGAAAAATGCAAAGTGGCTGGAATTACGCCCAAGGTTAACACCATGTAGGAATATTATCACCTCTTATGTGTGTATATATTTATATGGATAATTACTACTATGGTCCAAGAAAGTCTTAGCAGTGGCCTGAACTGTAGGGCATAGAGAGCTGGTGAAGAAATACTTGGAAGCATATACCTATTTACATGTATCTACAAAGTTACATGTATCTACTTCTATTTCAAATACCATATAGATATATTGATATATCTATCTGTATTGTAACTGTATACTCTTTGAGAGCAGAAATATTTTCCTAGGTGTTTTGCTCCCCCTGCTAGGGACCCACTGACTGATTTCTCATCGCGGAGAGAAAGGTTCTGGGGTCTGTCTTTAATGCAGAGAACGTGGACCTGGAGAAGGACACAGAAGACTCCTTTCTTCAGCCCAGGATGGGCAGTCAGCCTGCGGACCTCTGAGGGAGCTTCACAGGAGACAGGTGAGGATGGAGCCAGGCTGGGATCTCTTGTTTCCTCAGAGCTCAAGAGTAAAGGAGAAAGGGGAGCAGACCTGGAGGGCAGCCGTAGGACGAGTGACCGTGCTCTGGGGCAGGGTTGGCTCCTGGGACATTTCTGCCCCTCCGCACTCCCCCCCTCAGCACTTCCTGGGCTCAAGAGGGGACTGGGGAGTCCCAGCACTGCCTTTACAGCTCACAGGCTTCCCTCCAAGGGAAAAGGGGCAGCCCATTTCCCCCATTAGCCAGAGGAGGAAATGGAGGTCTGGAGAGGCAAGTGGTTCCATTCCATGTGAGAGAGAACTGAGGGGACAACCCCGCTGAGCCTGTGTGAACTGGGGCCTTAATGTAGCATCTCAGGAACCTGCTGAAGTGGGTGGATTGCGCCCATTTGACAGGCGGTGAAACCAAGCTCAGGTGGTTAGAGTATTTCCTTGAGTTCTCAGGTAGCCTAGAATTTGCAATACCTTTCCTTCCATCATAATGAGCAGGGAGGGAAGTGAGAGGAGGGAACTCAGGGATCAGCCCACGTGTTTGATTCAGCCTACTGACGTTTCTTTGTCATTTGTGGATCTAAGACTTTAACTGAACTCTTGCCCTGGAGTTTGGAGTCTTTACGGAGCTGCTTGCTGTAGCCTTCTCAGCCTGGCGAGTGGGGCCCCCGCCTCCCCCCTTCTCCAAGGTCACTTAACTATGGGACTTGACTTTCACTTGCCCTGGAGGATAGTCCTGGTCATGCTCCTCGCCCCTCCCTCTCACCCTCCAAAAGTGGAGGGGCCTTAGCCCACATCTGTGATCTGAGGGAATTCAAGCAGGGGCATCACCTCCTGCCTCTGGCCCTTAACTGCTCACCCCTCAGCCTGCAAGACCAGGTACCAGCTGTGCCAACAAGAATGGACCTCTCCTAAAACTCTAATTTGCAAAGATGCATGCACCCCAATGTTCACAGCAGCACTATGTACAATCACCAAGACGTGGAAGCAACCTAAGTGTCCATCAACAGATGACTGGATAAAGAACATGTGATATATATATACACACATACATACATATATACATATATACATACACACACAATGGACTATTACTCAGCCATAAAAAGAATGAAATAATGCCATTTGCAGCAATGTGGATGGACCTAGAGACTGTCATACTAAGTGAAGTCAGACAGAGAAAGACAAATATCATATGATTTCACTTATATGTGGAATCTAAAATATGATACAAATGAACTTATTTACAAAACAGAAACAGACTCCCAGACACAGAAAACAAACTTATGGTTACCAAAAGGGGAAAGGGATGAGGGAGGGATAAATTAGAAGTTTGGGATTAACAGATACAAACTCCTATACATAAAATACATAAACAACAAGGTCCCACTGTATTGTATGGGGAACTATATTCAATGTCTTGTAATAAACTACAATGGAAAAGATTTGCATTTCTCTAATAATTAGTTATGTTGAGCATCTTTTCATGTGCTTTTTAACCATCTGTATGTCTCCTTTGGAGAAATGTCTATTTAGATCAAAATGTCATTTTTTGATTGGGTTGTTTGTTTTTTTTGATATTGAGCCACATGAGCTGTTTGTATATTTTGGAGATCAATCCCTTGTTGGTTGCTTCATTTGCAAATATTTTCTCCCATTCTGAGGGTTGTCTTTTTGTTTCATTTATGGTTTCCTTTGCTGTGAAAATGAATATGAAAAACAATATATATATATATACATATATATGTATATCTGAATCCCTTTGGTGTATACCAGAAACATACAACACAACATCGTAAATTAATTATACTTCAATTTTTTAAAAAAGCAAAAAAAAAAGAAAGGATCTCTTCTCTCTTGCTTTTCTGAAAATCATTTTAAGAATTTGGGTAGGAATTTGGAGTTCCTGAAAGTTCACTGCTGAAGAATCTGTTCAGAACCCAGCAAAGAGTTGAGTATATTTCAATTTCTGGTGTAAGACATCATTCTTCCATCTCCCAGTGATGCTACACAAGCAAGGCAACCTGGTGGTACATGTGCGCATGTGCAGCTATTGAGTGCATGACCCATTCCTATGGCCACTCTCTGCATTAGGTCTTCCCGTTGGTGTGACACTCCAGGGAAGTCCTCTCATGAGTCCCCATGTACACAACCCGAAGTGGAGGCTCAGAGAGGGTGACTCTCTGGCCACGTCACGCAGGAAGAGCTGGCAGCTCAAGCTAATACTAGCCTTTCCTGTCCCCGGGCAATGGTAGCAGGCATCGCTGTCCCCAAACACTCACCCCCGGGACTCACCTCCTCGCTGCCCCAGCTCGACCCTCCTGCACCACCGCAGCCCTCCCTCGTGGACACCAGGCTGCCCATTCTACGGTCCGTCTGGTCAGGGAGATAGTCTGACAATATTCGGAAAGGGCTGAAACTAAGGGAAAAGCAAAAGCAATACAATAATAATGGAGAAGGAGAAGGAGGTGGACAAGGAGAAGGAAAAGAAAAAAGTCTCTCAGGGAATGAGATCATATAATCAAGACACCTTGGCACAGTCCTATAGGGAAAATATCACCTTCATTCTCCAGATGTGAAACTGATGTTCCTAAAGGTTAAGCAATTTGCCCCAAGGTCACACAGCTAATAAGTCTGCCAAGCCAGGCTTTGAACCCAGGTCGATATGGCACCAAGATCTACATAGTTTCCTTTCCACTCTGCCGCTAAAAGGTCCCTGACCTCAACAGGCTCATAGACAGGGTGGGAGCAGACAAGTCAGTGGATAATTGCTCCACAGGAACTCTCCTAGTAAACGCAGGGAACATGAACATGGCGTGTAATCAGGGGGCAGAAGGGAGCAATCAAGGAGGGCTTCTGGAAAGCAGTGACGCCTGAATTAAGTAGTGAGGGATGAGTGGCAGGTGTCATGGGCCTGCAGGAGGGAGAGGGTGAGGAAACATCCAGAGAGGGAGCACGGTGTCAGGTCTGGCCATTCCTACAAGCCGTTGTTATGGTGGCCTAGGAAATCCTTCAAAGCAAACGGAAGGCAGTGTCTCCTGTGAGTGTGAACCCACCATGACTACACCTGTGAAACCAGCTGTCGTGTGATATTTTGTCATCTGCATATTCACTAAAAATCTTGTGAAAGAAATGTTTTTAACTGAGGTGACAGTCACACAACAGAAAGCTACCCATTTTAAAGTGAATCATTCAGTGGCATTTAATGCCTTCACAGTATTGTGCGACCATTACCTCTATCTAGTTCCCAAACCTCTTCATCAACCATAATAAAATCCTTTATCCATTAAGCAGTTACTCTCTATTCTCACCTCTCCCAGCCCCTGGCCACCACCGACCCACTTTCTGTCCCTATGGATTTTATTCTGATTATCTCATATAAATAGAATCGTGCAGTATGTGGCCTTGTGTAACTGGCTTCTTTCACTGAGCGTGTTCTCAAGGTTTCATTTGATAATTTATGTCTTTTCCAGTTAAGGAGGAAAGGACAGAGCCTGGACCGTGGTCTAAATATGACCCAGCATCTCCAGCCCCTGCCTGGGCCCTCTCCCTCCACACCTCTTCTTCCTCTTCCCTTCGGCATGCCCTACCCGCCTTCAGGAGCCAGAAGGCGATCCACAGGCCTGGGTGTGTGTCCTCACTCTGCTGTGTCCCTTGATGTGTCCCATTCCCTCTGAGCCTCAGGCTTCCCATCTGTAAAATGAGATGGTTGACACAACAATGTAATACACTTCACACAACTGAACTTTACACTTTGAAGTGGTTAAGATGGTGGACGTGATGTATTTTTTTATCACAATTTTTAAAAAAGCAATACAAGGAAAGAACTTTAAAAATAAGATGGTTGAATTGATCAATTGATGGCTAAAAGCCACCCAATCCTATAGCACAATAAGACCAAGGACTCATGATTGAGAGTCGTGGAAAAGAAAGGCTGGCCAAGGAGACAAAGGAAGGAAAGGAAAAGTCCAGTCAAGGAAGAGAGAGGGAGGGAGGGAAGGAGGAGGGGATATGGAGAGAGGAGGGATGGGGAGAGAGATGCGGGGAGATAGTAAGAGAGGAGAGACAGGGGAGAGGAGGGAGAGAGGAGAGAAGGAAGGAGAAGGGAAGGAGAGGAAGGGGGAGAGGGAGAGAGGAGATATACAGGGAGAAGGAGGGAGGGGAGAAGGAGGGCTGTCCTGCAGTCTTTCTCTGCCTTGCTTTGCCCATATGTTTATTTCCAGATTCTCAGTTATTGTCAAGCACTGTCACTCTCCAAACCTCAGTCCGATCTCTAATACAATCTGTGGATTAGTCTACAGTACTGGAGCAAGATGGGAACCACTGGGTTTTCAAATAGATTCAGCTTCTGTGATTTACGATATCTTTTCAATAGAATTTGACCCAGAACCAGAATGAAAGCAATACAGAGCAGATAAGAAAAAGCGATGATTCAACCATGTCCTTAAAACACGTTGGTCATGTCACCAAGGGCTTTCCCACTAGGGGCCAACATCGGCCTCCCCCCATTGGCTGAAGGGACACCAAGACGTGTAGGCACCAAATATTCCAGATTTGCTTAGTCTGGTTTCAAATATCCAGTTCCCTGTTGCCCAAAGCACCCTCTCTTATCAGAATATGAACTGCAATTTTTGGCCTACAAGTGAGAGCCCCGTGAATATGAGGCTTGAACCCCAAGGGAAGGCTGCAGTTCCTGAAAGACTAATTCTACACCAGCAGGTGCCCCTGAAGTACAGGCGAATAAGTGGATTTAGATGGCTTTATAAGTAGCAATCCAAGAATGTTTTAGAGAGCAACGACTGTCCACACACAGCCAAAAATAAAAACATCAGTTTGATTTATTCTCCTTGGAGACCCTCCTGGAGAAGCTGGATGCCGGTGTTTATGCCTCAAACTCCCAGCTGAAAAGGCAGCTGGAAACATAGAGAGAACAAGTGGAATAATGGGGCCATTACCAAGGTAGTGATAGACGTCAATGCAGGGGCTAGGAGGGGCATATGGTCAGGGGGGAGAGACCAAGGAGGGCTTCCCGTAAGTGGTGGCATCCAAGCTGAGTCACCAACGGTGATTGGAAGGTGGATGGCCTGGCAGGAATGGGAAGGCAAAAAAGCCTACAGAAATGATAACAGTGGCTGTACTTGGGTAGCAATGGATACTGGTGACTCCCCCACCCTAGCCCCTCTATTTTCCATTGTTTCTGTAAAGAGTATATATCGCTTTTATAATAAAAACATTTTTTAAGAAAGTAAAGGTAACCATTTCAAAAGACTTGGAGAGTTTTCATGAGAACGTGGTCCATGTCTTGGTGGTGGAAATGGAGACCCCTTCTCTCTCGCACCCCTTCCAGCAGCCTCTCTCTGTTGCTGGCGTAATAGTTTGCTGGGGCTGCCACAACAAAGGACCCCAGGCTGAGGGACTTAGACAACAGACATTCATCTCCTCACAGTCGTGGAGGCTACAAGTTCAAGATCAAGGTGTCAGCAGGGTTGTTCCTCTTGAGGCCTCTCTCTTTGGCTTGCAGACGACCATCTTCTCCCTGCGTCTTCACATGGTCTTCCCTCTGTGTGTCCGGATCCCAATTTCCTTTTCCTATAAGAACAGCAGTCACAGTGGATTAGGGTCCACCCGAGTGTCCTCATGTTAGTTACCTCTATAAAGACCCTATTTCCAAAAACAGTCACAGTCTGAGGTCCTAGAGGTTAGGACTTCAACAGATGAATTTTCGGAGGACACAATTCAGTCCATAACACTGGGGTACAGATAAATAGTTCAGGATGAGTCTTTTGTTTTCCCCCATTGCTGTGGGAGAGTTCAGAACGTTAGCATTTACTTGATTTTTATGCAAGGATGCTTGATGCTGGAGAGGATGCATGTGGACTGTTAGAGCTCCTGCGCCCACCTGTGGGGAAGTACCAGGCACCACCGTCCATCCCAAGAGCCAGTTAAGAGCACACTGGATGGGAGTCCTGAAAAACACATGGAAATTTATCACCCATCTCCTGCGGGTGCGCCTGCATGCACGCATTAGTGCGCGCGCACGCACACAAACGCACGCACACATCACATACACACAGAAATACACAACCTCTGTCAATGATCATTCTAACTCTGTTATGGGATGTGGGTTGTTTTGGTGATGGGAGCCAGGACAGACAGAGGTAGAAATGGATTGAGGCAGAGATGATAATGTGAGAAAGGCTGCTGCCTTTAGAACCTAGGATGGCTTTATCCATCTGAGCTGGGCTCAAGACAGGGTGCTGTCTGCTCCCCTGATGTCAGCAGGTGTCTGGGAGCCAAGAGAGCCCTTAAACACTCTGCAGACCAACCTCTCTCTGCTTGTCCACACACATCCCCCAGCACAATCCGAGAAGGCAGAATCCCAGGTACCGCCCATTACCAATTTCTACCAGATTTTCCGACTTTCACAGTCATGAGCTTGGGGTGTCCTGCTCCCCTTTATAACTCCAGCTTCACAGGGACCAAACCCTTCCTTGATTTTCTCTGAGCACCACTGAGATGGGACAGAATTTTCAAGGGAGGGACACAAACTCAGGTGGCCAAGAGCCCTAATCACCTGGGTTTACAGAGCCCCAACCCTGGCTTACTTGCCAGAGTCCTAGCTCCATCTAGGACCACCCTGGCTCTCAGACCCCGCTCTCAGCCCCTTGCACCTTTCACATCCTCCACCTTTCCTTCTCCTTTGTCGGTAGCTCCTGACTTCCCCAGCAAGGACACTGAGTCCGGCCTCAGAGACCTTCCTGGGAAAGCCAGGGGTGGTCAGGGTCCGGCACTCCCTGGTTCCCCACGTTTCCATTCACAAAGCCACTCTGGGGTCCTCTCAGTGGGAGGACTGGGTCAATGGTAAATTCCTCACGATGATAACCACCCTGATTATCATTTCTGTATCCTCCAAACCCCTTACTCAGAGAGGGTCTCATTTAGTATTCAGCACAGCTTCCTCTTCAGCTCCATTTTACAGATGAAGAAACTGAGGCCCAGAGAGGCGAAGCGACTGGCTCAAGGTCACACAGTGGGTAAGTGGCAGGGACCCAGGGCTGTCTATCTTCAGTGGTGAAATTGTACTTAAATACAGGCGGGAGGGGAAACAAGGCCACAGGCTCAAGATCTGGCTCTCAGGAATGGGGCCAAGATTCCTTCTAGTTAATACACATCATCTCACAGGGCTGACCTCATAAATATCATTAGATCCTGCAGCCTCCACCCAGCCTGCCAGGGCCCTGGACGTGAGGAACTCTGTATCCTGTTCCCGGCCACAGCATGTGGAAATAGTGTGAACTAATGAAATATCACCAGCGAAGCTAAAAGCTGAATGCTCGTCTCCTGGCAGACGGCAGCTAGGCGACTGCTGGCCCACACACACTGGCCTCCTTCCCTCCACCAGCTGGGAGGCCAGAGCGGGCTTTAGGAAGAACACTGGATAGGGGTGGAAGCAGACAGACCAGGCTCTGGTCTCTGCATGCTGTGTGACCTTGGGCAAGTGACTTGACCTCTCTGAACTTAAGCTTTTTCATCTATAAAAAGAGGATAATGGGATCCATTTCAGTAATATATACATGGAAGTGTTCAGCTGAAGGCCAGGCACAGTTTGGGGACCAAGGGGATGGAAGAGGCGAGGTCAGTGTGGGGATGTGACATCCATCTATCTACCCAGCCCACCTCATCACTGTTCAGAGTAAGAAACCCTGAAGCTAGGAGAAAATTCCACTAGGCACTGCTGCTGCCTTTAAGTAGAGGACCAAGGGGGTGGGAGTAGCTGCCTGTTAGGCCACACAAGGATCAGGATGGGGTTGGAGATCTCAAGTTCAGAAGGGCCACTTTGGGCCCCAGAGTGAATCATTCTTGAGAAGTTCGGATGTATTCTGTCATCAAACTCACCAAGGACCTAGGGCATAAACCTCCTTAGTGCCTGGCATGCTTGGGCATCCCCCGACCCCAGAGACTAGCTCAGTGAATAGTTCATGGCTTTGACCGCCCAGAATCCTTTACCTCCTCCCCACACAGTTCCTATGGTGTAGACTTGAAGGCGCCTTGCAGCCCAGGTCTGTGCAACCCTTGTAATTGATAGTGACCAGTTCAGGGGTGGTATATGACCAAACCAAGCTAATCACAGCCAGTGAAACTCAACTCTGGGAATTTTGACCAAGATCTTAGGGCAGTGGACTCCCTTTTCCCCACAGGACTTGGACCTGAAAGTTTACAGCACTGAAGGGGAGGGCAGTGCTGTAATCCTCAGGGGGACAGCCAATCTGAGAAGGTGGCCAATGCAGCACAAGACATTGCTGAGAAATAGAGAGAAACAGCATTCTCGTGGCAGCTGAGTTCTGGATCAAGCCATACCTGAACCTTCCTGGCCTTATCAGTCACATGAGTCAATAAAGGCCCCTTTTGCCTTTTTTTGGCATAGAATTTTTCTTTCTGCGCTGTGACCTTAGGCAAGTCACCTAACCTCTCTGAGCCTTGTTCCCTCATTAGTAAAATCCTGAAGGCAGTGCCTACCTTGTAAGGAGCGTTACAAGGACAAAAGCATGATGCAGTGTGCACTGCATAGTACTCAACAAATGACTGTGATTATTTCCCCAGATCCTAGCCAGGGATCTTCCTCTGGGGCTCGTCAAGATGCTGCATTCCCGCCCCCCAGAGCTCAGCTGTGCCTGTGACTTGACCTCCCTGATGACCACCAAAGCTCTGTGTCCAGCCCGACCTCTCTCCAGAGGTCAGAGCTCCTGGGCACGTCCACCAGAATGTCCTCCAGGCGTCCCAAACCCAGCACAAGGTTCTGGCTGGTTCACTACTCTCTGTGTGATTTGGGTCTGTCACCTTGGTCTTGGTTTCTCCACCTATAACATGAGAAGGTTGTAGTAGATGATTACAGAGGTTCTCCCAGCCCTAACATCCTAGGACTCTCACCTCCCCAGCTTGTATGTATCATCTCCCCAGCTTGACACCACTTCCTCCCCAGACTTACCACCTTCAAAAGCAGTGCCGCCATTCTCCAACGAACCCCAGGTTGAAAACTTAGAGTCAGCTTGGTCTTGTCCATCTTGTTAATCACAGCCCCCAGGTCTGGGAGAGTCTCCTCAGAGATGCTGCCCTATCTCTACACCCCTCCCTGATGCCACTACCATCACCCTAGTCCAGATCCCTAGCCCTACACATCCGGTCCAGCACTGGCTTCCCCATCCAGGCCCCCCTCTGCTCCTTCCATCCTTGGAGCCAATCAGTGGTCAATGAAGGACCGGTGCAGCTTCCCTCCCAATCCACCTCTGCATGGAGGCTGGGCCTCCTAATGTCCCTGTCAGGAACTAGACTGCCCTATTGACAACGTCAGTGCCTGGAGATTCTTTTTAAGGCTGGGGACGAGAAGAGGAAGTTTTCATGGTGTTCATAGTAGATACTCAGTAAATATGTGCTAAATTCATTCATTCCCTCACGCTTTCCAAAACACACCTCTTGGATGGTCATCTCCAATCCAAGACAGACCACCCCGGAGACTCAGTCTCGTGAAAGCTGTGGCCGTTCTCTTCACAAAAGAGCACTTGCACGTGACTTTGGGAATATAATTTCAGAGGGTTCTTAGTCCCTCAGTCCATCTATAGAGCCAAGTTTACCCCTGTTTGAGCTCATTTTACAGATGGAGAGACTGAGATGCAAAGAGAGGAAGGAATTTGTTAGAGAACATGCAGACCATGTGTTTCTGGGAGGCACTAGGTCATCTTATGAAAATGCAGGGTCCACTTGCAGCTCCGGGTCCATAGCTTTGAGTAGTCAATCACGGAACCCCTAACATCTCTGTTTCCTCACCCATGAAAGAGGGATCAGGCCTTCACTGCAAGGCTGTAGTTAGATGGTGTAGGAATAGGAACCTAGCCCAGCCCCATGCATGGAAGACAGTTCCTGTTCCATCCCTCTGCTTGCTTTTTCTCTTCCTTTCCTTGTAGGCTTTTGGAGGCTGGAGATGTTATTGCCATCTCGAGTGGTCACAGAAGGCTTTGTGGAAGAGGAGAGCCCTGCCTGAGCCTCAATTTTGGGTGCTGGAGGGAGTCAGGGTCCAAGGGTTATTAATAGGCCTGGCTCGAGGGGCCCAGGGAGGGTGAATGTGATACAGACACTCAGCACCATGGCTGGGGAGTACCTGACACCAGAAGGGGAGGGGGCCGGGGGCAGAGGGGAGCGCCACGTCCCAAAATAGCCAGAGCAGAAGCTTACATAGGTGGCCGTCCTACCGCTAGGCTCACTTCCTGACGGGACCTCCTACTGGGCCAGCCCTTCAGCGCAGGTTCCAGCCCTCCACCGCCACCTGAGGTGAGTGGCAGCTACTGGGGTTGGAGGAGGATGGAGGTATGCAGGGGGGAGGAGGCCAGCTGGAAGGGACAGCCACACGTCCCCTTCCCCCAGTAACACAGGCTGGGGTGGGGGTGGATGCTGAGAGGCGGGCAGCTGTGGAGTCTAGGGCTGAGAGTACAGTTCCTGGGGTCACCATCCTAACTCCTGGTGTGACCTGAAGCAAATCCCTCCCCCTGGCTAAGTCTCGGGTTCCCCACCTATAGAACGAGAGGGGTGGAGCCAGACATCTGTGGGTTCAGGTGAGGAGGCCCCTGCCTGGGCAGAGGAGGCAGGAGGAAGGGGTACGGAGGGCTGATGGGCTGACCTAATGACATCATCTGATGTTCTGGCTGGGTGGACTTCAGCCCAGAGAGGGTGTCAAGTTGATAGGAAGCTTCTGCAGCAGGGAGAGATGGAGGAAGGAGGGAGAAGGATGGGGCCTCTATTGATGTTCCAGTCTCTGCCACAGCGGTCAGTGTTTGGGGACTCTGCAGGAACCGGTCTCTGGCTCAGACATGTGGGACTTGACTAGGCTGGGTCCTGAGCACTGGAGGAGCTCCATGGAGGGGGTCGCTGAACTTGAAGTTAGCACACCCGGGCCTCTCTGAGCCACTGCCTTGCTGTGTGTTTTTAGGCCATTCACTGACTCTCTCTGGCCTCAGTTTCCCCACTAGCATAGCATAAGGATCCTTCAGCTGGGGAAGCAGATGCTCCAACTAGGTCCCTGGAGTGAGCTGAGCCTGGGGGTTGAAATGAAAGCACAGAAGCCCAGCATCTCCAAGTTAACAGCCCAGCTGGGGGCAGGGGCAGCAGGGGCAGCTGAGGGGTCCAGGGAAGGCCTCACACTGCAAGAGATCAGGTTGGGAGCCGCAGCCTCGGCGCCTTGGAAGCCAGCTGGTGGGCTGTCACCTGAAGGAGCTGACTCACAGGGAGGGGGCCAGCTGGAGCCAGCAGCATCCTAAGGTTTCCAGGAAGGGCAGCCGTCCAGGGCCGAGCTGAGGGAGACAGTGTTGACAGCAGCGAGTGAGAGGGAACTTGAGCTACACGGCAGCTGGGCTGCTCTCCCCGGCGCCCCCATCAAGGACCACCATCTCAGCCCACCCACACCTGCCCACACCTTAAGTTGGAGTCTCAAGATCCCGCCACAAGGGACCTCCCATACCATCAACACAGCAGAGGGAGACTGAGGCCCAGAGATGGGGAAGGTCACAACCCAAGGTCACATGGGGACGTAGTGCAGCCCCAGATCTAGAACCCAGGCCTCCTGACTCCCTGTCCAGTGCTCTGCACACTTTCGAGACAGCTGGTTGCAGCCTGAATCCTTTGGAGACCGGGGGAAAGAATGCAACTGGTCTCTGGCTGCATAAAGATTAGGAAGTGTCACATTTCCCAGAAATGAAGTTCAGGCCATAAAACCTGCTTCATTTGTCTAGAAAGTGTAGTCTGAGGGTGCCACCCTCTCCCCAAGCATAGGCCTTCTGGTCTCCAAGTGGGGGGAGGGTGTACAGAGACTCCAAGTAGCCTCTCCCTCCCCCCCCCAGTGGTTTATGGGTGCAGGAGTCTGGACCCGCACTATACTCCTTGGCTCAGGAGACCAGGAAAGCAAGTAGTTCGTGGGGATCTGAGAAGGGTTCTTTGAAAAGTCAGACTACGGAAAAAAAAAAATTCGGTTTCCGTGTGTGCTCCCCTGGCCAGATGTGGGATGGGGCACCCGCAGAGGGCCCTAGCAGCAGCGGCCTATCCGTGCCACCCCCTCCAGTGGGTCAGGTATCCAGACCTCAGCGCTCAGATTTTGCAGCATAAATTTGCATCCAGGACAGACAGAGCGGAGGCTGAGGTAGGAGTGGAGAGGGAATGGGTGCAGGGCCAAGGGGCCCACGAGGGTGTAGGCCTGGCCCCTGCCAGTCCGGTATCCTCCCGGAAGCGGCGGGACATCCTCGGAGGCGCGCTGATCCGAGACCCTGTGCCGCACCAGGCCGGCGCCTCCTGCGTGCCCTTGACGGCAGGAGAACCCTCCAGATCCGGCTGGGGACGCGGGCGCCCGGTAAATTCCAGAGGTTGCCCCTTCCCCTGGCGCCCTGGCCGCAGCCCCTGGGATCCCAAGGGCCCCCCGGCGGGGCGGGGCGGCAGCGGCAGAGCGACGGCTCGCCAGCCCGCCGGCCCGGCCCGCGCAGCTCGGCGGCGCGGCTGGACTGAGCTGCTCTGGCCGCGCGCAGAGCCCCGCGCCCCCTGGCTCTGCGCCAGGCCGGCGGGCGTGCGCCCGGCGCGCGGCACTGCAGCGCAGGTCATATGAGCAGAAACGATGAGAAAAGCACTTTTTAATCTTTTCGCAGTTGCTCTGCCAGCTCAAACAGTTGCAGGATGTCGATGACAGACTTTCTCAACGCTGAGGACATCACGAAGGCAGTGGGGGCCTTTACCGGTGAGCAGCGCGCTCCCCTCCGCATCCCTCTCCCCTCATCCACCACCCTGGCCCTTGCACCCCGTGGGTCCCGCGGCCGGCCAGTCTTCCCCAGCGCTTCTCTGCCCACGCATCCCGCGGGGCGCTGGTGGAGCGTGGAGGGGGGTCCACAGCATTTCCCAAACTCTGCCCGGGCCGGACTTGGCACAGGGAGAGGGCGGGGAGGCCGCGCGCCCTGCCGGACAACCGAAACTCTCAGGGCGCCAAAGGCCGGATGGCCACGCTGCGAGGACCCAAGACAGGGGTGGAAAGCTGCACCTCTGGGTCCTTGTGGGCGCTCGGGGCTTCCTTTGCAAGGCACTTGGAGGGGGCTATAGGCGCATGCTTCTCTCCACGAGACCCCTTTCCAGACAGGCCTCTTTCTTGGCTCCCTGAATGTCCAAGCCCCTTCTCCGGGGCTCAGAGCTCAGCCCCCCTGCAACGGATCTGCGAGGGAGCGAGGTGACCTTCCCGTAGCTGGCGACCCGCTCTGCTCAGCCCTGCGAGAAGCATCCTCCGCGCTTGCAACTTCCAGCCTACTCAGGCACCGAGGGAGGGGAGCCGGCAGTCTCATGTCTCTGAGCTGCCCTGGACTTGAGCGCTTAGCTGCTTACCTTCCTTCTCCCTCCTGTCACCCAGATGGGGAAACTGAGGCAGGGAGAGGGCTAGAAACTTGCCCAAGGTCACCTGGCAGGACAGCAGAGGAATTAGCAGGGGGGTCACCTCCGGATCTTGTCCCTGCCCACTCCACCCCTCCCCCGTCTAGTGTCTGAGATGGACAGAGCCGCTTTCCTCCCCTCCAGCCCAGGGAGGGAACAGTGAGTCTTTGTGGGATCGCCCCTACCCCGCCACCCCCGTCCCACACACACACATAAGCTACTTGGTCTAAAGTTTCCTTTCTCAGGTGTCCTTAAAAAGGAGCTCGGGACATAGAAAATTGGAGGAGGGCTCCCATTTCCTTTCTCTTGGCAACCCCTCCCCTGGGCATGAAGAAACTCTGGGAAGCCACCCTCCCAGGGCACTGCGATAGCCCACCCACTTCTCCTTGACCCATCTTCCTCCCTCTGAGAAGAAACCCAACGGGGAATTCTTGGGGAGCCTTCCAACACCCGCCCCCATTCCCACCAGAATGGATTTCTGCAGCAAAGCCAGGACTTCTGGGTCCTCCCCTTCCTCCTCCTACTGTGTGACCTTGAGAGAAACTTGTCCTCTCTGTGTTGATATTCTGGCGACACAATCTATGACCAAGAAAAAGGTCGACCCTCCCTTCTCCCCTGCAGCATACACACATCATGTTCACAGCGCCTCCAATTCCCCTGCCCACCCCAACTCAGCCGCCACCCAAAAGGCTTCATGGAAACCAGGAAGCCCCTCTGCCTTCAAATGCTACCCCCACCATTAGTGAAGGGTACAGTGGAGGGTGGGGTCCGGTTGGAGAGCCAGGGTGATCTGGGTGCAAGGCCACCTCTGCCACTGTGTGACCTTGGGCTAAGCCCCCTCGCCTGGCCTGGGCTCCCTCAGCCCTCCCGTGGAGGTGTGCCTCCTCCATCCCACAGGACTGGCCCTGCGGAGGCGATCAAAATGCTGTGACACCCACATTCTCCCACCCTTCCCCAGGCCCCTTGTCTGCCCTCATTTTCACGCCCTCTCTCCACCCCCCAACAGCTGTCGACTCCTTCGACTACAAAAAGTTCTTCCAAATGGTCGGACTGAAGAAAAAGAGCCCGGATGACGTGAAGAAGGTATTCCACATCCTGGATAAAGACAAGAACGGCTTCATCGATGAGAAGGAGCTGGGGTAAACTGAGGCCTGCAGGGGCTGCCCAGCCTACGGCTCTGGGGGAGGGGATGGGGGCTGCGGCTCTTGCTTCGGAGTTCCTGTTCATCTGCCCGTCTCTCTGCACCCTTCACAGAAAACAACCATCCGTGCCTGATCGCTGCTGCTTCCGGAAAATAAAATCCTCAGCAGAAAGTGCAACTAATGAGATTAAATTATAGCCACTTAATATTGCTAATGGAATGATGCTACTTAATAATTGAATACCAACCAAGAGGCGGTTTTTCTCGTTGCCTAGCACCATAGGCAAGACAGAGAGCGCTCCCTTGAGTATTACACTGATTTTCATTCCTCTAAAAGGCAACTTCTACCATCCTGCAGACCCTTACCCTTCTGTACCAGCAGCTAGAACAGTTTCTGGGCAAGTCAGGGATGCAGAACCAGCTTTGGGGGTTCAGGAGTCCTAGGAGCAAGACAGAGAAGGTTATGACTAGGAAAATGCAAGATGACATCAGCAAAAAAACCTCCCACCATCACCCTCTTGGCCACCTGGCCCATGTCTGCCAACCCTGCTGTGCTTTATGTAACACTCTGGCCAAGACTGCCTCAAATTTTGTCAGAAAGAGAAGGGAGAGGGTGCAGAGAGGGGGTTCTACCTATCCTCCAGGCATCACCTTCTCCGGGAAGCCTCTCCTGACTCTTCCCCTCACCCCCAGGTGAATGGATGCATCCTTCAAGCACTGCTCTCCACTTCCCCATCATTGCATCCATCACACTGTGTGGTCTCTCCCAGAGTACATGGCCTCCTCCCTGTTTTTTCAGGTGCCTTCCTAAGATCATCTCTGTGCCCCCTGTTTCCAGCATGACCGTGGCACAGAGAAGACACTTTTGTGTTTATTGTGTTGGCTGAATAAATAAACAAATGTAGGTGCCCTGGCTGAAGTGAGGGCAACCCTTCGCAGAGGACAGCCTGTCCTTCCCTGCACACCTACCCGCAAAGCATAGCCATGGTGGGGCTACCTGGCCCAGCATAACTGCACGCATGCTCGCTGCTCGCCCCGTCCCAGCCGCCTGCTTCCCCGGTGCAGACGCCAGCCCACCATCCACACGGTGCTCCTGCAAGGCGACCCTGGCCTGACTCCCTCCCCACTTTCTCCCTTTCCTCCTCCAGAACCATTCTGAAAGCCTTCTCCCCAGATGCCAGAGACCTATCTGCTAAAGAAATCAAGACACTGCTGGCTGCTGGAGACAAGGAGGGGAATGAAAAGATTGGGGTCGATGGTGAGTAGCCATGACCTGGGCACGCGGTGGATCTCAGGATGTTTGGATGCTAAAAGCTCAGAGCTATGTCCCTCCACCATGGGAAGGGGAGATGGAGGGGATGGTCCCCCACTCCCCAAGATTAGAAGAAAAAAGCCAATCCATTAGGTCTGAGAGCTCTCTCATGTAAGCCAGGCAAAGAAAAAACTGGTATATTTTTTTCTAGATTTGAATAACCCAAAAGGAATAGATTCTTTTTTTTCTCCCTGCTGTGTAATGTAAGGAATCCAGGAGAATTTGGGATTTTTCCTGAACTTTGTCTGTACTTTTGCCTGAGTTCTGGTCCCAGCTTTGCCCAAACTGGCTATGTGACTTTGGGCAGTCTCTCTCCTGCTCTGGGCCTCAGTCTCCCATCTGTAACCCAAGGAAATGAGGCCAACTGATCCCCCAGGACCCTACTGACTCTCACATTCTCAGATTCCAGGAATGGAAATTCATTATCTCCTATCCTCCTCAGCATCTTGTCCTGGGTGTCCTGTAACTTCGCCTCAAAAC
Organism: Eubalaena glacialis; assembly: GCF_028564815.1. Classification (NCBI taxonomy): domain Eukaryota; kingdom Metazoa; phylum Chordata; class Mammalia; order Artiodactyla; family Balaenidae; genus Eubalaena; species Eubalaena glacialis. The sequence goes on from NC_083726.1 coordinate 11,546,100, forward strand.
CTGTTTTGGCTTCACCCAAATATACCATTTCAGAATTGCACGAGAGCCAGGAAAAAACAGCCAGCCAGGGATGAGCTGGGAATTAGGAAAAGGAACATCTGGCCTGACCTTGCTTTTCAAGCTTTGCTTTCAGAACAGACGAGGGGCTGGCGGTCCACCATCCCACATCCTTCTCCATTCAGATCTAACCAGCATTCACATCCCAGCATCATTATCTTTCTTAGCATCACAACATCCTTGGGAATCATATCCATTTTGCAGATGGGCAAAGTGAGGTTGAAGGTGCTTGGCCTGTTCAAAGAGCTAGGACATAACGTGGGGGAGTGGGGATTTAGAACCAGTTCTGAATATCTCTGTCCAATATTCTATGCCGTATCAGTGCTGGTCCTCGTGATGGTCCTTTCTGCCAATTTAAGAGAAAACTATGTGTAGGTGCTCGGCCTCTGGGCCCGTGCTGTCTGGGTTCAAATCCCAGCCCAGCCACTTGCTAGCTGTGTGATTTGGGGCGATTCAAGTAACTACTCTGGCCCTCAGTTTTCTCGTCTCTGAACTGAGGATAACGATTGTTCTTATCTCATAGGATTGTCAGAGGATTACATTTGTTAATGTGTGACGTGTGTAGAACAGTGGCACAGAAGAATTGCTGTATACATGTTTGTTAACTACTTTTTTAACAGGGGCTAGGTTGTATTCATCCTTGTATCCCCAGTGTCTAGCCCATACCCAACCCAAAGCAGGCACTTAATAAATATCTGTAGCTTGAGTGTGAAGTCCAGCCCCCTATGCCCTGCTTGCTCTCTGCTCTTCACCAGCTGTGACCTTGACCATCACCTCTCCATACCTAGGTTCCAGTGTCTGACAAACGGGGTGCACAGTTTTATCCTAAGACCTGCTTGGGCTCGTTGTGAAAATTAAGCGGCTGCCGACACAAAATTGCCTTGGGAAATGTACAAGGAGTCTGAACGTGGGCATAGTTCATTAAATTTTTATGCCAGAAATGAGAATGGAGAAACTCTAGAAAGGTTAGATGCAATGAGCCGCCTGACCTCCTGATGCCAGCTGCCCTTCCTGTGGCTGGGAAAGAGGGAGGTGGTTTTAAAGGAGGTGAAGCAGAGGGCGCTGGAGGGAAATGGGTGGCTGGTCTAGGTGATTCCAGCGAGAGGTGTGTCTCTCCCACACCCCCATCCTCACTAAGTCACTTATCGGACAGTTCCACCCCGAGCTCGGTTCCCCCCGTGACCCCAGCTCAGGCCTTTGGACCTCCCTCCCGTTTTTATTTGCAGCCAATAGGCTACAGCTCAGAAGCAACCTACAGGGTGAAGGAAAACCAGGCCAGATCCTGGCCTGCTTCCCTGCCTCCCTAACTGCCCAACTCAGATCTTAAAGCACTAACTCAACTCTTCCATCAGACCCAACAGATATTTACTGAGTAGCAACCCCGTGCTGGGCAGTGGGGGAAGCAAAGTGGAATTAGACCCAACCCTCAGAGGCACCACTTCTTGGCCGGGTGCCCCTGAGCTCACTGGGATTTTGTGAGGATTCCGTGACACGACGTATGGCAGTGTTAAGTGCAGTGCCCAGCGCACAGTAGGTGCTCAGTAAACAGCGGCTGCCACACTATTTCTATTCTACCTGCACGATGTTTACAGCTCTATGATTTATCCACAAACACACAGTAATACCAGGCAGAGGCCAGGAGGTGCAGACGAGCTCTTCAGAGAGGGAGACAGTGGGCACTTGTGCGGATCTGGAGACCACGGGCAGGGCTGCCACAGGCCAGGAGGGCAAGTGGAGGGAGGTCCAGGCGAGGCCTTGGTATCAGTCAACAAAGGCACTAAGGCTGGGAAGTTTAGGGCATGTTTAGAAAGGGGCAAGAAGGTTGGTTTGCTGAGGGTGGGAGGGGAGAGAGAATTACTAGCAGGGCGAGGAACGTGCGCCCGGCCCGATGCTGGACTCTGCACACGTGTCACCGCATTTGACCTTAGGATGACAAAGGACATAGATGCAGATACAGAAAGAGCAGCTCCGGTGCCCAAGGTGACATGGATTCAAACCCAGGTCTGCCTGCCAGCACAGTCCAGGCTCAGGCCAACCTGGTGAAAGTCTGGAAATCAGGGCAGAACAAAACAGGGGGGCAAGAGATGAAATGGGCAATGAGAACAGATCATCCGAGGCAGAGGGGCCCACACCTCATGCTTTTGAGGTGGGAAGATGCAGACACGCCCCCTCCCCGCTTCCGCCCCCAAACACACTACTTTATCTGGAGGGCGACAGGAAGGATGGGTGTGATGGTGCCTAATAAACAGCGGGATGGGAAGAAGAGTCCTTCGTGGGCCCAGAATTTTCTATTTTAGACTCTCTGCTTTGCTGCCCACTCCCGCTAAAGGCCAAAGAGGCTGAGGCCTGTCCACCAGCTGGAGGATGCCTTCAACTCCCGGTAGGACTTGGGACAAGTCACAGAACTTCTCTGACTTCCAGGTGCCCGCTCTTTAAAATCAGGGGTCAGATCACTGGCTGATCACTGGGGTCCCTTCCAGCCCTGGGACTCTCCACGTGCCCCAGTGCATACACCTCTAGACAGAGGACCAGGTTGGCATCTAGGCTCAGCTATGTGACCTTGAATAACGATAGCAATGACAACTAACTTCATGGAGTCCTCTGTGTGCCAGGCACTGTGCTTAGCATTTTACTCATTTAATCTTCCCAGCTTCTTTGAGGATACTATTACTATCCCATTTTATAGATTAGGACGCTGAGTCTCAGAGAGGCTAAGAGTTTGCCTAGGAAGAAACAAGGTCAAGATCTGAGTTCAGGTCTGTCCAAATCCAGAGCACATGCCCTGTGCTGCCTGCTTCATTCATTCATCCATTCATTCAAAGTCAAAGAGCATCTACTGTAGACGATTTTATTTATTGACTTATTGCTTGCTTCTCTCTCTCCCACTGGGTTGGATGTCATGTCCACAAGGGCAGGAACTTTGTTTTGTTCAGCTCTGACCCCAGCACCTAGAATAGGGCCTGGCACATAGGAGGGGCACAAGAAAAGTTTGATGAATGAATGTGTCCAGTTCTGGGGATGCAATGATGAGGAAGTATGGTGTATAGGGAGAGGTCCACAGGCTGAGGGTGGAGACCCACTTGGGCTGGGGCTTGCAGGTGCTAGGGGATTCTAGAACCAGGGATACTGCCTCCGTCTCTAGCTGCTTGCCCTTCTGAAGGTGAGTGATATTTACCAGGTCCTTTAGGATCACAGGTTGTTGGGAGTGGGTAGAAAGACAAAGTTCTAATAATACCCCTTTGCTTTCCCACTTCTGGGCAACTACTTCCAGGAAGCTCAAACACTTTTATAGATGTGGTAGATTGATTCTCGATGGCCCCCCTTGAAAGCCTGGTGTAGAGCTGGTAAAGGGGGGGTTTAAAGCAGAAAAGGAGGGAGAAGGTGATCAAAGGTGGAAGGTGCCCCCAAACCCAGGGATCAGTAACAGGCGAGACTAGTAAGTGGCAGGTTCTCTCTCAAGTACCTGTCCTTCCCCACGGCGGGTCTCCAACAGCACCTGGCATCAGAATCACGGACGGCTTTTCACGACACAGATGGCTGGCTGGGCCCCATCCCCAGAGTTTCTGATTCCTTAAGTCCGGGGTGGGGCCCAAGTGTTTGCATTTCTACAAAGTTCCCATGTGGTGCTCATGGTCCGGGGACGACACTTTGAGAACCACTGCCGTATTATCATCCTAGAAAATAGATGCCATCCCTCTTCCGGTTTGTAGTTGAGGAAACTGAGGCACTGAGCGGTAAAGAAACATGCCCAGGGTCACTCAGCAGCAGAGCCAAAATTGAGACTCAGAGGTCCAGGCAGGACCCTCTGCCACCCTGCATGTGTCCCCAGCCTGGGTTCTCCATACCCAATACCTGCCCGCATGGACCGTGCAGGCTGCTGGGAATAGCGGGTACCATCCGTGTGGCACTTCCTTCCATCCTCACAAGAGCATCAGAATACATGCCCTCACTGTACAGACAAGGAAACTGAGGCTCAGGGAAGTGGGGTGACTTGCCCAGGATCACACAGCTACGCAGCTACACAGCGCACTGGAGCGCTGCTTCAAACCTCGACATTCTCTGCCCCGCCATGCTGTCGACAGGAACTGCATACCCTGCATATACACATGCACACACGCAATCCTAGTTAGTTTCCCTGAAACCTGATCCCAGTGGCAGATCCCGTTTCCTGTGCTTCAAGCCTGTTCCAACTCAAGAGCCTGTGGTTTGCTTTTGTTTCCGTGGCTGAAAAATTTAGTCATGATGATTGCCTGACCCTTGCAGTCGTTTCCGCATGCCTGAAGGCATTTGCTTTTTCTGCTTCCTTCTGGCAAAAATCTGTTCTCTTTTATCCTTAAGTAGCATATTTAACATGGGAGGCAGGAGGGAGGGAGTAAGCCCTCGGGCTGAAACTCCTGAAGTCAGGCAGAAAATACAAACTGTAGAGTGCCGCTACCGGCAGTGTGAATGGCCAAGGCTTCTCCTCTCTCTGGACATCCATGTCCTCATCCCAAAGCAGGGTTAAAAATAACCACCTTCAAAGGTTGTTGCAAGAATTGTGAGTGTTCTGGAAATGGTTCCTTTCCTCTTGTTCTGTGTGCTTTCTCTTGTAAGCTACCTCAAAACCCTTTGGAAATAGTGGAATACCCACTCTCAAAGGAAATGAAATGGAGTCTAAGATGGGAAGAAACTGAGAGGGACAAAAGGAGAGTCATGCCTGCCTCCCTGTAATTCCAGCCCTCCAGCCCCTATGGGGTTTGATTTCCAAGCAAGGCAGGATATGCACATCGGGGCCAGCCCGCAGCCCTGATGGCAGAGCCCCAAGTCATGCAGTGTTTTGTCCTATTTCATTACATCCTCATCCCAGCCCAATATGGTCTGGGGGACAGAGTCTGTGGTCCCCAGTGAGAGATGTGGAAAGTGAGGCCCAGCAGACGTGAAGTGCCAAAGTCACACAGCAAGCCCTTGGCCGAATGGAACCTAGGTCTCCTGAGTCTGCCACTCCCTCCACCAGGCTGAGCTGGGACATTCGAGTTATAAATGGTTTCTGTGCTTAGCAAGATGCGCGTTTTTATTCCCGTGTGGACTCTCCCTAACTTCCGACCTTATGCTGCACTAGATAAGATTTAGCCAAAGGAGGGAAAGCAGCACTCCTTATATAACTGCCCTCCTGAGAAAAGGAGCAGTAGTGAGGGCAGAAAGACTTTCCTTCTCCATTTATCCCTCTCCTGCCTCTGGAGGTTACAGCTTGATTCAAGAACCCAGGGCTGTTCAACTCCAAGCTCTGAGAAAGAGACACATCCTGCCATGAGCCAGGCCTGAGCTACAATCTTCCTGGCTGAGTGACTCTCGGCCTCAGTTTCCCTGTAAGTAAAATGGGGATAAGAGAGCTGGCGAGGATGAAATGGGACAGCTCGCAGGGCGGTGCCTGGCACAGAGTGTGCCCCCAGGACTGTTTACCGGCTCCTTGCGGCCGTCCAGCTAGACCCCAAATGACCCAGCCTCCCTGTTCTCTGGGGTGGGAAAGTGATCCCTGTTTGCAATACCAATTTATAAGAAACCCAGCCTGGGAGCTATTTAGAAGTGAGGTGATAAACCGGAGGCCGGTGCCTTCATCTTGGTCATCACGACAGAGGGGAGGAGAGAGTCTTCCAGGCGCTGACTCAAAGTTCATCTCATTTTCACCTCGGGCTGTCAGCGGGCGAGGCTCTCGTCTGTCAATAGCTTCTAATTTTGTCCAATCCCCACAGCGCCGGGAACGGGGACAGACCTCATTAGGCTAATTTCAGTTTCTTAAGGGAAAGGAGAGGAGTGAGTCCGCCCATCCTCTGACCCTTTGCCTGCTGCACCCCATCCCCATCCCCACCCCTTGTCTCTTCCTGATTGGATGATGAAGATACCAACGAGCTGGCCCCAGGGGCCTCAGATGAGGCTTCCTTGGCAAAGGTAGAGATGTACCTGCATTTTTATAGGAGGAAGGACTCTGGATCCCGCCCCCCTCTACCCAGGAACACTCTCCCTCACACCTCAACAGTAAGACTTGATTTAACTGTGCTCCCTCTGTGTGCCAGGCACCACTGTACCTCGTGTAGTCCTCACTGTTGCCGTATGAGGAGATACTCTTATTGTCCCCATTTTACAGATGCAGAAACTGAGGGGCAGAGACTGAGTGTCCGTGGACAGGCATGTTAGGGATGGAATCCTAACTCGGATGGGATAGACAGTGTCAGAAACTTGCTCTTTGGGCGTCCCGTGTCCTCTGTCTGTTTACATCTTCCTTTCTTAGTTTGGGGATTTTTGTGGCTATTGTTGTTATTATTTCAAAGCCCCAGCCTGTGCCAGTTGTGCTGAGGAGATCCAAGGAACTAACATTTATAAGCCATCTCCTACGTGCCAGGCATCTTTCTGTATTTTCTCATCTGGTCTTCCCAATAGCTGTGCACTTCGGCGTTATCATACCCATTTTACACATGAGAAAATTGAAGCTCAGAGAGGTCAGGTGGTGACCTAAGGCCACCCAGCCAGAAAGTGATGGAACAAGATTCAGATCCAACTCCAGGATTACTGGAACGTTGTCGGCAGGTGCCAGGCAGGACAGGAAATGGTGGGGGATGGCAACAACCAGGCCAAGAAATAAAGGTTACAGTGCCATTGCTGGCATCCTCCCCCTGTGCCGGGCAGCAGCCAGGCATTTCATGGACTTGGTTTTAAAGTGGCTGGAGCAGCAATCCCACTACTGGGCATATACCCTGAGAAAACCATAATTCAAAAAGAGTCATGTACCGCAATGTTCATTGCAGCTCTATTTACAATAGCCAGGACATGGAAGCAACCTAAGTGTCCATCAACAGATGAATGGATAAAGAAGATGTGGCACATATATACAATGGAATATTACTCAGCCATAAAAAGAAAGGTAATTGAATTACTTGTAGTGAGGTGGGTGGACCTAGAGTCTGTCATACAGAGTGAAGTAAGTCAGAAAGAGAAAAACAAATACCGTATGCTAACACATATATATGGAATCTAAAAAAAAAAAAAATTTCCAAAGAACCTAGGGGCAGGACAGGAATAAAGACACAGATGTAGAGAATGGGCTTGAGGACATGGGGAGGGGGAAGGGTAAGCTGTGACAAAGTGAGAGAGTGGCATGGACATATATACACTACCAAACGTAAAATAGATAGCTAGTGGGAAGCAGCCACATAGCAAAGGGAAATCAGCTCGGTGCTTTGTGACCACCTAGAGGGGTGGGATAGGGAGTGTGGGAGGGAGATGCAAGAGGGAGGAGATATGGGGATATATGTATATGTATAACTGATTCACTTTGTTATAAAGCAGAAACTAACACACCATTGTAAAGCAATTAAACGTCAGTAAAGATGTTAAAAATAAATAAATAAAGTGGCTGGAGCTAAAGAAGCATCTTGATAATAACAGCTACCAAATGCTGCATGCTGGCTATGGATCAGGCCGGCGACAAGGGATTTAGTGCTGGTTCCTCTGAACAACCCAAGGAGGCCCACTTTACAGATGAGGAAACAGGCTCAGTGAGGTGAGGTATCTAGTCCCAGGTCACAGAAGCAAGAAATGGGAGTTGAAGGTTGACTCCCAGCTCCCTTGTTCCAAACTCCGGAGGAGAGCTAGAAAGGCATCTTCTAGACCCGAGGCTGCACAGATAAGAAAACAGAGACCTGGGAGTGTGAGGTGTCTTGTCCAGGGACACGAGTGAAAAGCAGGACCAAGACCAGAGCCCCAGCCTCTGCTGCCCATTCTCCATCCCGGCGTCCTACTGCTAAATCACTTGACCTAGACTTTACATGGTCTTTGTATGTTTGCTCATTTGTTTTTCTCTCAGGAGAGACCTAGATGTTTTAGAGGAGACTTTTTTTGATAGGAGGGCATTAGTTAATTGGCTGGTTCCTGAGCTCTGCCCCAAGAGGTGTACAAAAGGTACAAAAGAGGTGACTCCTGCCTTCAATTTGTCTCCAAAGTGCCTTGCTCCAGGTTCTGGGTGGACAAAATTAGAATCCTGTGTTCTCTTCAAAAAACCAGGGCATGTGCCACTGTGACACCCGGCTGCTTCACGGTGGATCCCAAGGGTCTGTTTTTCGAGGCTTTTGAAAACCCCACAGGTCCAAAACCTCTCCCATAGTTAGGCTCCAAAATGTCTGACCTTCCGCCACTGGGGAGTCCCTTGGTTGGTGTCCCTTGGTCCCCTTCATGCTGACTGCCCCAAATGCCATCTGGTGTGAAGGTGATGGTCAGGCTCTTTGCTCAGGAGCAGCCAAGAACCGTAACTTCTAGGGTGAGGACTGGGGGGAGGGGGCAGGTAGATGGAAGTCAGGAAACGGTAAGGACCAACTTCCCCTTTTGCCAATCACTCCATGAGCTGGTGTTGGTGGACAGACTCATGTCTCCTTTATCCCAGGACAGAGCAACTCAGTGCCCAAGGACAGGCTTTACTGGCTCTGGCCAGTTTTCCAGATCAAATGGCAGGTTAAACCTGGAGAGATTTCATGCTTCCAGCCGACCTGGGATGCTAGCGCCATCAGGAATGGCCTCTCCACCTTGATGTAGGGGGTGTTCATGGGACCCCAGGCCAACTCCTGCCCCTGCCCCTTCTTTTCCACGTGACTCTGCCACTTGACCTCTCCAGGCCTCCACTTCCCCATCTATAGAATGGGAATCATCCCACTCACCTCCCGGGGCTGAATTATAGGCAGTAAGTCGGTACTTTTTGAACCCTGAGGAGGACTCACGAGCCATGCCATCCATTCATCCATCTGTCCATCCATCTGTCCACCCATTTGACGTTTGTTTATGGGCACCTGCTGGGGACAAGGTGTGTTCTATTGCTAGGAGAGTGGTGAACAAGATGGACAGCGCCCCCTGCCCTCCTGGAGTTTATGTTCTGGTAGGGGGAAACTGACAAAAAGTAAGTACGTACATAAATAAGATCATTCTCAGAGAGTGCTAAGTACCATGAAGTAATAAAAAACGGCTAATATGACAGTCATGGGGATGGTGATATTTGAGCTGGCTCCTGTGTCACTCTAGACCTAGGTCAAAGTAGGTCGGAAACTTCCAGGGTAAAGAGGGAAGTTTGAATCACGTCCGCTGTGTGATCTTGGTCACGCTACTTGACTCTTGGGCCTCAGTTTCCCGATCTGTAAAACGCAGACAAAAGCGTCTCTCCCATGGAGGAAGTGATTCTTAAAAATAAGAATTTTTTAATTCTATAAAAATCGGCAATACTAATCAAAGTACTAACGATAAAAGACATCTCAAAAGAACCACCTGGCTTAGCGAGGTGCTGTAGGATCAGAGGAGCTTGTGGCTGAGAAAGTGGATGCTTTGACACCTGGCCCGTGAGAGGCATTCTTAATGTTTCGTGTTCGGGTTGCATTCCTGTCACTGTGATCGTTCAGCCAGTGATTCTGAGGCTTTTCAGGGCCAGCAGGAGAACCCTTCGCCTCTCCCACCTTGAGTCGATACCCAGGCCCCTACATCCAGGCCACCTGCCTTTCCTGGCCTCAGGGACTACTTGGGGACAGGAGAGAGTGGTGTCCATTTCCCGGGTCAAACCCCAGAAAGGTGAGGAGCCCTCCACCTGGCGGGGGTCAGTGGCAGGTCATTTCCATGATGATAGCACGTGTTGGTTTGGGTGGTTTTTGTTTTTTCACTTTGTAATTTTTAAATACTTCTAGCTCTATTGACGAGGTCTAACAATAGTACAGCGAGTTCCATATCCCCCTCGCCCGGCATCTCCTAATGCTAACGTTTTACATAACCATGTGCATTGAAGAAATTACACTGGGAGGTTCTTACAATATGTGCTTCATACTAAGCCTGGGGAGGGTGGGACGTACCTCCGGGGAGCCCCAGATACCTCTTGTGGCCTTTCTGAAGCCACTTCACATTCAGTTTTTCGTTTGTCTCTCACTAGGAATTGTTACCGCCCCCTTCCTTCACTGCACGGGCAGATGGGGAGCAGATGCCCAGAGGGGGACCTTTCCCAGCAAACAGGGCCAGGCTGGGCCTCGAAGCCTAGCTCTTGATCCCCACCTGCGCTGTCCCCATATCACAACACTGCGTTTCCAGAGGCGATGGTGACTTACCTGATGCCCCCCAGGCTGGAGACCTGGCATCTCAGAGACACATATTGGAGAGGGTGGCAAACTCCTTCTGTCCTTTCTTGTCCCCTGGAGAGAAAAACAACAGAGAAGACTCTCCTAAAATAAATCTTCCAAATAAAGGTCTCAGAAGACCTGGCTAGTGAGCAGCACCCCTTCTAACCAGCACACGAGGGCCCCGCAGTTGAGAGGACATGGAAGGGGGTGCAGAGGGGTTCCCAAGGCAGGCTGAGGCCTCCTGTGCACCAGCACTTCTCTTCTGACTGTCTCTGGATCAAGAAGCAAAGCCGACTTTCCTTCCTTTTACAGACGATGCTAGTGAGGCTCAGAGAGGCTAGGCGCCTTGTCTGAGGTCACACAGCCCGTCAGGGGAAGAGCCAGATTCGGGGGCCCAGGCCTCTTTAGCTGAGCTCGTCCTATCACACAAGAGGCCAGCCCAGCATGGCTATTGGGTCTTTCCTAAATACACCCCATTGCATCCTGCCCTCTGCGCCTTGACCCCTCCATCTGCTTTCTCCCATGGGAATTCTGCATCTTCTTACAGGCCTGTATCAGAAGCCACCTTTCCTCTGAAGGTTTTGCTGATCCCTTAAATAGAAGGCATCTCTTCTCCTGTGATTGCGAAGTCTCTGTGCCTCTCACGTCTTTTCACAAACACATGTGGTCCCCTCGGTGTCAGCTGTGGAGCCAGGAGGTGGGATGGAGGGAACAAAGCCAGTGGGGGCTGCAGCCTTATGGTCCAATGGGGGAGGCAGACAGCAAGTGAATAAGCAAGAAAATACTCAGAAGTATTTCGAGAGTGGTGAGTGCTGGGAATATAATAAATAATGGTGAGAGCAAAGAGGATCGCAGTAGGGGTGGGTCACTGCTTGTGCCCTGAGAGTGGTCAGAGAAGGCCCCTTGAGGGGTGACGTTTAAGCTGAGACCAGGTAAGTGAGAAGGAGCTGGCTGTGAGGCAGCCTGGAAAGTGTACCAGGCAGTGAGAACGGCAGGTGCAAATATCCTGCGGTGCGAATGCCCTCGGCGTGCTTGAGATTCAGAGAAAAAGCCAGCAGCACAGAGCATTTCCTGATATCATCTTCTTCCAGAAGCTCCTGGGGTGCAGGGACCATCTCCGGCTCCCCTGTGCCTCCCCTCACCTGGTTGGGACATCCCTTTGTTCATTTTTGTGGAGCTGGATTCAATAGAGGGACATCTGATCAACCCCTGGTGCTGACACCAGTCTCTGACCTCCTTAATTAATATTAAGGCTAAGCAGGGCAGATGGACACTGCTGGGGAGATGAGCGGGGGCCACTGTGGCTTGCAGGCAAGCCCACACGGAGGGGCCTGGACCCCAGAGCTTGAATCCTCAGCCACTTACAACCTGGACACTCTGAAAAGTCACTTCTCCTCCCTGGGCCTCAGTTTTCCCCTCTGTAAAATGGGGATAATAACTCCCAGACCCCTGAGTGTTTGTGAAGATTAATGAGGATTCAGAGCCCAGCTCGTTCTGAGCACCTGGACGCGCTCACCCCTCTGAGCTGAGGTCACGGGCTCCAGGGTCTGGCTCCGTCCCCCAGATGAGGAGGAGCACACAGTGGTTCCTGGCTGCTCACCAGATCGCTTTCCCCGGACCTTCTAAATCAGAAAGTTCAGGGCAAGGGGACTCTATATCTTCTTAGATCCTGCTGGTGACCCTCATGGGCTAAGACAAGTGGCTATGAAAGAGCTCAGGGTCCGAAGTCAGACACACCTGGGTCTGAAGCCTGGCTCTGCTTCTTACTAGCTGTGTGACGTCATAGACATTGCTGGACTCTGAGCCTCAGTTTCCTCATTTGTGGAAGGGGAATAATGATAAAATGCACAATATGGGATTATTGTCAGAGTCAAATAAGATATTGTCTATAAAGCACTTAGAAAAGGGACTGACATGATTAACATTCAGAAAACTATCATCACCACTATCATTATAGTTATTATTACTAACAATTTGTGGGTGACATGACATCGTGAAGCAAAAGAAATGGTAGGCTCATCATTTCGCATCTCACTTCATTCATTCACTCATTCATTCATTCATCCCCACGCTCACTTGCTCCATCACTTCAGCTTTCCCTTCTGCAGCAGGTTCAACAATCAAGAGAAAACACCAGTGGGGGGTGAGGGGGCCGCAGTCAGGTCCTGGCCAGTCTCTGCTGCACGGACCACCTCTGACTCACCTCTGTCATTTTCTTTTGCAGACTTCTTTGCTCTGGTGGCTGAAAGCTAAGAGGCTCTGACTGCCCAGGTCTTGTCCTTCTCTGCCCCAAACACCCGATCTCAGCCCCACTTGCTGCCCTCCTGCCTTTCTGTTCAGTTTGTTTATGTTATTTTTACTACCCCCGTCCCTTGTGGCCCTTGAAGGACACCATTCTTCTGGAAAATGATGGAGATACAATAAAGGCTGTACCAATCAGATTCTGCTGCTTGAGAGAAACCAGGCCTGGTGGGGTGTGGCTCCTGCCTTGGCCTTCCAGGCACACCTGCACGGGGATGGGGCAGGATACAGACAGAAAAGATGAAATGGAAGGGAAATTTACTGAGCCCCTCCTTGGCCTTTGGCACGTGGGTTGCCCATTCATCCTTGAAACCACCCATAAGGGAGGTGATGAAACTGTTTTACAGGTGCAGAAACTGAGTCTTGGAGAAAGTGATGTGTCTAAGCCCACACAGCTAGGACTTGTGGATGGTTGGATGGATGGATGGATGGATGGACAGATGGATACTCATTAATACTCTTTTTGTTGCAAATGATAGAAACCCAACTCAAAGTAACTTAAGAAAAAAAGGAAGAAAAAACAAAGACTTGGTTATGTTCCTGAAGAGTCCAGGGGTAGATCTTCAGGAACAGCTGGATCAAGGAACTTAAGTGATTTCATCAGGATTAAGTCCTTCTTTCCCCATCTCTGAGCACTGCTTTCCTTTGTGCTGGATTCATTATCAGGCAGGCTCTCCCTCCTGATGGCAAGATTCCTCCAGCCGCTCAAGGTGCATATTCAGAATATCAGTTAAAAAAAAAAAAAAAAGAGCTTCTCTTTTGCAATCACTCCATCAGAAGGCCCCAAATTTAGTCCTATTAATACCAGTAGCTCATGTTTACTGAGCACTTACTCTGCACTGAGCCCTTTTACATGATTCCATCTATACAACAACACTATGAAATGGGGACTATTATTCTCTCCATTGTATAGATGAGGAAACTAAGGCACAGGAAGTTACACGTTCACCCAAGATCACATTGTGAGTAAGTGGTGGGACCAGGACCCCAACCCCGCAGCCACCTCCAGAGCCTGCATCCCTCCCTGGACCAGTCACAGCAAACTGAAGCATGGGAGCCCTGATTGGCCCATTCTGGAAGGTGCCCATCTATGGACACAGGCAGGGTCAGTGACACAGAAAGCTCAAGTCTGGAGAAGAGTAGGGGAGAGAGGTCCCGGTGGAAATCAGAAGAGGGGAGGGAAGCTGGGTGGGCAAGCATGGCAGCGGCCCTGCAGGACGGCTTCTGCTCTTCCCCACAACAGCCTTGGGGTGGGAACTGGAGCAGTGTTCTCCCCTCCCGTGTCATGTTTCCAGACCCCGTACCCAGTGGTGTCTCTTGACCCTTCCCCTGGGTCCTGAGGTGTTGCCCTGGGTGGAGCTGTCAGGGAAGGTTCTCACTGAGGATGGGGCCTGGGCAGGCAACCCATCAGCATCCAGGCTGAGAGGCAGGGATGGATGGGCCACCTTCCATGGTAGCAGCCGGACAGAGCCAGCACTCCCAGGCCTGGGATGGGACTTGGGGCCAGAACCAGGAATTGGGCCAAAGCAGTGGCAAGCCCCGGAGGGCCACCCTGCCGGGGATCAGCCTGGCACTAGGCCTCGGGGGCTGAGAAGGCAGCAGGTGAGCCAGAGGTCAAGCGGCTGGAAGTGGGCCTGGGTGAGCCTGAGCATGTGAGTACGTGTGAGCAAGAGACGGTGTGTATGAGCTGGTGGGTGTGAGGGCACGTGTGTGCACACGCGCTCGTGACAGCAGTCAGGACCAGGGCCGACCTGGGTTTCCGTATGAAGTCTAACGGGGCCCAATTTTGGACACTGAGGACTGGGCAGATGAAGAGGGGCCGCCCTACACGTGGCCCATGTGGATTACAGGAGAGGGGCTGGGGAGCTGGAGCGTCTCCCACAGAAACCAGTACAGGGCCCCGCGAGAAGGACACGGGTCAGGAACAGTGACAGCTGCCGCTGCCACTGGTCTGGGGTGGCCTTCAGCGCCCCCCGCCCTGCACCCAAACGACAGCCCGCGCATCACGATGCAGACCCGGGGCAGCACGTGGTGCAATCACCAAGCGCGTTTGTTTGACCTCGTAGGGGACACAGGACATTGGCTCCAGGGCCCTGTTTTGGAAAGGATTTGCCTAGAGCCTGGGCAGGACAAGGTCAGGACAAGGTAGGGGTACCTTGCGGGGGCGCGGAGAGCAGTGGTGCAGTCAGAGGAGGTGTCATGATAAGTGACACCCCGGCCATCAGTTGCCAAGTCCACCTCCTCCCTGGTGGCCACCGCCTGAGTCCAGGCCTGATCATGGGCTTGGTAGGGGCGCTACTCCATGGAGCCATGTGGCCTGGGTCTCACACTTGTGAAGAGCCTCCAATTAGCATTTTTGGCATCTCTTCCAGTGAGGTGATTCTGCCAGTCGCTGTTGGTAACTCAGGTTTGGCATTTTTATAAACGGGGAAGTTTACTGTATGACCTGGCTTCAACCAGGCTCTGAGAGACACTGGTGGGAGCTGCCCCGGCCACTGGACCATTGCAGTGGTCTCCTACCCAGTCCTCTGGTCTCATCTCCTGCTCCCTAATCCATTCTCCGCCCAGAACCCCCAAGGGCCCTTTCCAAAACAGACCAGGTCACATCATTCTGCTTAAAACTACCCAGTGACTGCCCCTTCTATAGAACAGAATAAACCTATTTTATTTATAATTCTGTAATATATTTAAAATATATTTATAATAAAGTATTCTATAAATCATTTTATAAGATAAAAAGCCAAGCCCAGCCTTCCCTGCCCCCAGGGACGGCCTGACCTCCCTCTCCCCAACCCCATCCTCCATCTTTGCCTTCTCCCTCCAAGCTGGTCCCTCAGCCTGGACCATTCTACCCTCCCTGCCCTCCTCATCCCTCTTTCCCTGGCTCAGTCCTCTTCATCCTCAGGAAAGCCACCTGGACGATGCCCCCAGCTGGGGTCAGAGCCCCTAAACTCTCCCCATCACAGGTGAAAAGGAGGGGGAGTAGGACCAGCTAATTCACAGCCATGTGTCCCAGAGATGGTAAGATGCTGAGGGCATGTCTGTGGGGTTCCCTGCTGGATCCCAGGGCCTGGCACACAAAAAGATGGCATGACGCAGATGTGGCCACAGAGGCCCAGCGTGGCCAGTGACTCACTCAAGGCCACACAGAAGTGCAGAGCAGAACGGGGACCTGAACTTGTCTCCTGCTTTCCCACCCTGCCATCCAAAGGGTGCCTCATCCAAAGGGACCTTCTAACTCAGCAAGGAGGGAGGGGCACAGGGGAAGTCCCACCTGCCCAGCACCCCCTGCTGTAGGCCGAGTGTCACCAGCCTCCGACCACCCAGCATCCATCGCCCCAACACCTCGTCGTCACCCTCTGAGCCCCCTTCCTCGTTTGCTCATCAGCTGAACGTGACTCCTTTTCTTCATTGCTTTTTTTTTTTTAACATCTTTATTGGAGTATAATTGCTTTACAATGGTGTGTTAGTTTCTGCTTTATAACAAAGTGAATCAGTTATACATATACATATGTTCCCATATCTCTTCCCTCTTGCATCTCCCTCCCTCCCACCCTCCCTATCCCACCCCTCTAGGTGGTCACAAAGCACAGAGCTGATCTCCCTGTGCTATGCAGTTGCTTCCCACTAGCTATCTATTTTATGTTTGGTAGTGTTTATATGTCCATGTCACTCTCTCACTTTGTCCCAGCTTACCCTTCCCCCTCCCCATATCCTCAAGTCCATTCTCTAGTAGGTCTGTGTCTTTATTCCCGTCTTGCCACTAGGTTCTTCATGACCTTTTTTTTTTTTTCCTTAGATTCCATATATATGTGTTAGCATACTGTATTTGTTTTTCTCTTTCTGACTTACTTCACTCTGTATGACAGACTCTAACTCCATCCACTTCACTACAAATAACTCAATTTTGTTTCTTTTTATGGCTGAGTAATATTCCATTGTATATATGTGTCACATCTTCATTGTTATGCTCAGAGCAGCCTTGCTCATTATCTCTGTCTCCCTTCTGTCCGGGACAGGCCGGGAGCAGGTAGGAGGGAGCTCGGGGCTGGGAGGAGGAGCCAGCAAATGGGTTCCTGAGTGCCCTTTGATAAGAGCCGGAGCAGCCTGCACCTGGGCAGAGAGCTGAATGATGCACTGAATGCCCAAGAGCAGGGAGAGCATGCAGATGGCGGTGGGGTGGGGTGGGGGGAGCGAGGAAGGACCAGAGGTGGAGAAGGATGGATGGGGAAAGTTGGGGTCGAAGACGATCTTCTCTTTCAGCCATGGACTTGGAGAATATGACTGTGCCAGGCTCCAGTTTTGGGGCTGGACAGAGCCTCCGTCCACATCTGCCTCTTCCTCCTTTGAGCACTTAATATGCGCCAGACGTTTTGTATATAATATACCACCTCTTAATCCACACCATGACCCTCTAAGGAAGACAACAGGTGAAAAACACTAAAGTTCAGAGAGGTTAGGTAATTTGTCCAAACCAGACAGCTAATAAAAATGAAAACAGAAAATGAACATTGAAAACACTTATTCATCCATTCAACAAATGATTTTTGAATGATTACTTGTGCCCTGCACAGCTAAGCACTTTAGAAGCATTTCCTTGTTAAGTCATCATAGCAACTGCGAGAACTCTTCCCAAAATGTTCAGTCTCCTGGCTCTGTCTCCTACAGTAAAGATGCTGGACCCCCAGTGCCCTGGCTGCCACTCTATGGGGACATTAGCCCACTCTACAGGGCTTATATAGGAATCAGGACGTCATTTGTGAGGGGCAGTTCAGAGTGGGACTCTCTGCCCGTTTTGCACCTTTCTCCATTGGAGCAGCCAGCCTGGACACCAAACCGCATCACAACGGGCCCTCACCTGTATTACCTCTGTTTCTGCTCTTCCTGTACCTTCTCAGGGAAGTAGTAGAAGATGTATCTGCATGTGGGGCTTTATGGGGATCAGCTTTGAGGCTCCCAAGGGCCGAGGGCAGGCTGCCCCCTGCGTGGCGGCACCCAAGCCAGATAACCCTCATTATCCCTATTTTGTAGATGAGGAAATGGAGCGTAGTATCTTGGCTAAGACTCCAGGACCCATTTGCTTGACCCCACTCACTTTTCACCTGATGGGGAACAGAACCAAGATTCAAACCACAAGGAGCCTAGATCCAGAGCTAGAGCCCACGTTTTTCTCCTGCTTCCCCTACATCCAAGCCTGAGGAGGGACTGGGTTCATTTTGTGTGATTCCGCAGGCACAAAACCAGGACCCACCAGGGGGATTTACAAGGCAACAACTCTTGACTGAACCTCAGGAAGCCCTGTCTACCCTTCAAGCTGCTGGGCAGTAAAGCCGGCTGTCCTGTGTGGCAGTGAGCATCCTGTCATGAGAGGCATGCAAGTGGAGAGGAGGGAACTGGCTGAAAGAAGTCATGCATCAGCAGGAGAGTTCCCTAGACACAGCGTTCCTTCCAACTCTGAGATGCTGTGATCTAAGCCGACTTACAGGCCATTAAAAATCCTCTTGCCCGCGCACCGCGATGAAGAGTGGCCCCCGCTTGCCACAACTAGAGGAAGCCCTCGCACAGAAACGAAGACCCAACACAGCCAAAAAAATAATAAATGTAAAAATAAATAAATAAATAAATAAATAAAAGATTACTATTAAAAAAAAAATCCTCTTAATCTCCTGCTGGCTGCTTGCTACCTTGTTAAATCAATCATCCACTGGATATTTATTGAGCACAGATGTCAGGCGGGTGGATCCAAAGAGGGTACCATGTCCTAGAGAAGCAGAGAAGTTTCCAGGTTGCTCTTTTTATTTTCTCCCTCCCGACCTGACCCAGTGTTCAGAACGCCACCTCGGGAAGGTGACATGCCGATGTCACCAGGTCCATTGCAGATTTCTGCTGTCCCTTTGGTGTGCTCACCACCTCCTGGCCCTGGTGCTGACTCCTACTAACAGCACTGCTGCCAGATACAACTGCGCCTGATGCCACTCCACAGGGCTCACCTTGGTCCCTCCCAGAATGCCCACATCCTGGCCCCTCTCTCCCTCGGGGCCAGGCCTTGGTGCAGAAAGGAGGCTGCTGCAACACCAGGAGGGACGAGGTTGAGAAAATTATGGGCCATCCACAAACACACTATAGGGTGTCCTTTAAACTAGACATTGTGGATTTTCCATAATAACATGGGGAGAGATCTGTGATGTGAATTTTAATTGCTTACAGGCAATATATATTATATTATATTATATTATATTATATTATATTATATTATATTATATTATATTATATTATATTATATTATATTATACAGTAAGTCCCCTATATACAAATGAGTTTTGTTCCAAGAGTGCATTCGTAAGTGCAATTTGTTCATAAGTCCAACAAAGTTAGCCTAGGTACCCAGCTAATACAATCGGCTATATAGTACTGTACTGTAGTAGGTTTATAATACTTTTCACACAAATAATACATAAAAAACAAACACAAAAAATAAAGAAAACACTTAAAGTCTTACAGTACCTTGAAAAGTATAGTAGTACCAGCTACATCACCTCTGCTTTTACGTTTGCTTCCGGACTTCCTGGGCTTGAAATAAAGATACTGTACTGCTGTACTCTATATAGTACTGTACAGTAAAGTACACAAAAGCACAACCACTTGTTGTCAGATGCATGCACCTGACAATGTATGCCAGACACACGAACTAACTTACATGACTGGACATTTGAATGCACATCTTCGAAAGTTCGAAGCATCTTTGAAAGTTCAAAACTTGAAGGTTCATATATAGGGGACTTACTGTATCATATTATATTATATTATATTATATTATATTATATTATATTATACTATAATTTGCCTACTCATCATTATAGTTGCCTACTTTTCACTAATTCTCACCTCTTTCTTTCTATCACAATCCGATTTGGGGGCAGGACAGCAATGTACCCTGAGAAAAATACCTGACCTGGGGACACGGTTTTGGTCTATGACAGATAAACAGACATCCCTGGGTGAGGCTTGCAGGGAAGCTTCCGGAGAAGCAGATCCCCTTAATCTTTTGGCCTTTGCCTTCCTCCTTCACCCTGTCTAGGATGCAGCTTTGGTGTCCAAAGACAGAGCTGCGTTCTTACGACCATGGAGATTAAAGACGCAGCTGGTGACGGTGCCATCAGAAAGCTAGGAGTCTGGTCCCTCATGGCTCCTTGAAGCCATTGTACCAGCCTGGAAGTTGTCAACCTTGAGAGTGCTTGTGACAGGAAGAAAATAAACCCCTATTGGTTAAGTTGCTGTGGTTAGTACATGCAGCAAATATAACTCAAACCAATGCAATCATAATTAAAGAAAATTTGTAAAATGTAGTGTAGTGGGTTGCATGTCCACTTGGAACCTCTGAATGTGACCTTATTTGGCATAAAGGTCTTTGCAGATGTAATTAATTTAAGGGTCTCGAGATGAGATCATCCTGGATTAGTGTGGGCCCTAAATCCAATGACAGGCATCATTATAAGAGACAGAAAAGGAGAAGATACTCAGGGAAGAGGCTGACGTGAAGACAGAGGCAGAGGATGGAGTCCTCTGCAGTCCCTGGTTGCAGCCAAGGATGCCAGCGGCCACCAGAAACTGGAAAAGGCAAGGAAGGATTCTCCCCTAGAGCCTTTGGAGGGAACATGGCCCTGCTGACACCTCGATGTCAGACTTCTGGCCTCCAGAACTATGAGAGAATAAATTCCTGCCATTTGAAGTCACCAAGTTTGTGGTCATTTGTTATGGCAGCCCCAGGACGCTAATACATACAGAAAAGTAGGTGCCATAGAAAATGTGACACCTAAGCTGGGCATTTGAAGGATAAATAGAAGTTCGTTGGTTAACAGAGGAGAAGGGCCTTCCAGAAGGACGGGCGGCAAACTATAACGATAATGGCAACAGTAGTGAGCACTTCCTCTGCTGCATGCTTTGCATCTCCTTTCCCTAATGAGTACTGTTATCTGTTTTTAACAGATTGGGAGACTGAGGCAGAGACAGGTTAGAGGACTGTGGGTGGGGGGAGTGGTCACAGCAGTTATTGCAGTGCCCTCACCTCTCACCCTGAAGACCCGAGACTCGCTGTCCAAGGAGTTTTGGTTCCTGGCTGTGGACGTCCAGCCCCCGCACAGGGCAAGGCGGATGTGTGGAGGTTAACAGCTGTGCAGCTCCGACCACTGCCGGATGGTGGGTGGATAAGAACTCGCCAGCTCCCTCAGCCGAGTTGGGGTGACTCCAGGCATGCTCCATGCAGTATCCCTGAGTCCCCAGGGGGCTGAGCTGCCCACAGCGGCAGTTGGCTTAGTGCTGTGCCCTCCTGGTTCCTCTTCCCTCCCTGTCTCATGTCCCCACCCCCCGAGCGGTACTTCTGGGAATCTGTTCACCGTAAAACCCTGTGCTCAAGTCCTTGGTCAGGGTCTGCTTCTGGGCAAACCCCAAACCAAAACAGTGTTGGAGTTGGGCTTCCCTGGTGGCGCAGTGGTTGAGAATCCGCCTGCCAATGCAGGGGACACAGGTTCGAGCCCTGGTCCGGGAAGATCCCACATGCCGCGGAGTAACTAAGCCCGTGCGCCACAACTACTGAGCCTGCGCTCCAGAGCCCATGAGCCACAACTACTGGAGCCCGTGAGCCACAACTCCTGAAGCCCGTGAGTCACAACTACTGAAGGCCACGCGCCTAGAGCCCGTGCTCTGCAACGAGAAGCCACCGCAATGGGAAGCCTGCGCACCGCAAGGAAGAGTAGCCCCCGTTCGCCACAACTAGAGAAAAGCCTGCGCGCAGCAATGAAGACCCAACGCAGCCAAAAAAAAAAAAAAAAAAACCAAAAACTATCCCTGGTTTATCTGACCCCAGAGCCCCAGCTCAGATCCACTACAGTCCTCTGCCCTATGGGATAGATAAATGATGTGTGTCCCATATTTAGGGACACAAATTAAAAAGTAGCTGGCTATCTGCCACCAAGAGCAGGATGCAGCAGGGAAGCAGCAGCCAAGGGACCAGCGTGGAAGCCGCTCTGATTGTGGAGGCCCTTGAACATTCTAGCATTTTCTGTATTCACTGCGGTACCCGCAGTGCCAACTTGGATGTGCTCCAGCGAGAAGCCGGCCCCTCTCTTACAGCTCCAGCTTCTCCAGGTCCCAGGCCACTTGTCACCCTCTCCTCTAAATCTCACACCTGTTAACTCTTGAGAAATGAGCAGAGGGCAGTCAGTCGGGCAGAGCGCTTCAGAGACAATTCTGGGTTGGCTGTGAGACTTGCAGGGTGAGCCAGCGTCAGATGAGAAATTGCTACGCCGCAGTCTTGCAAAATTCAAAGTTTTTTGCTGCAGCGGAGGGTCAGTTATTGGAAGGCTTCCTGCATAATCATCACAAAAGGCCACCTTGTCAGCATCGCTGGAGAGATCATCGCGGATGGTCTGCGCAGCAGGCCAGCCCTTTCTTGGCTTTGGGAAAGATCCTTCAATAAGGTGAATGACATAGAGGAAATGAGGGCCAATTCTTCTGCCACCATACATGGCTTCAGTGGGCCTTTATTTCCATCTAAAGGAAATTGTCTTCATTTTTTGGGTTTCTTGCAAGGGAAGCTTCCTAGGCCCGGGAGAGGGCAGAAGTACATTTAAGTTATTCATTCATTCATTCATTCATTAATAACAGCGAGTCCTAAAGTAGTAATAACTGCCGGTATTTGTTGGGTGTTTACTCTGTGGCTGCATCAAGTGGTTTACATTATCCTGTTTAATCCTCACAGCTCTCTGAGGTAGGTCATTGGTCCCATTTTACAGATGATGAAACAGAGGCTCAGCCGAGTTCATGAGCTCTCCCAAGGCCACTAAGCAGTGGAGCTGGATTTGGAGAGAGAAGATATGAATTCTAATTCCACTCTCCCTTCTCACTAGCCATGTGGCGTCAGACACGTCTTTTAAATCATTTATCGAAGCCTCTGTTTCCTCCTCTGGAAAATGCATGCACTGACTGTTGAAGTTTGAGAGAACAGGGCAGAGCTTTGAGCTTTGAAGTGCGAGCCCTTTGAGGGACGGACTCCACATGACTTGGTATCTATTCTTCATTTCAAATATCCCCAAACTGTTGTTTTCTTTCCTCATGAGATCTTAAAAATCTTTCCCAGCAAGCAAGACGTCAGAACTATCTTTGGGAAAACTGAGGGTCGTCTCACTGAGAGGCGAGACCAGAGCCATCTTTTTGTTCAGATCAGACTCTGAATCCAGATCTGTTGACTTAAAAGTCCATCCCCCTGTCACTCTGGCACCATCAGGCACACAGCCCCCGGGCAGGATAAGTCAAGAGGCTCTGGGTGGCTCGTGTCCTGCCAGCTCTGGGTGGCTCGTGTCCTGCCAGCTCCCTCTTCTAAAGCGAGGGATGCCTGTGTCTCCAGGCGATCACGCCTGTTTACAGCGACCAGAGGCTTGGCAGGTGGGCCTGGAGGCCACCCCGTAGGGCAACATGCTCACTAGCCCGTGTTTAGCCCCGTGGTTCCATCTAGAAAAGGCCCCTCGACTCTGCATTCTGAACGGCTGTCAGGTATTTCCCGTCTGTTCGAAGGCTGCCAGATGCCAATCCACGGATGCCACATTCGGGTGCTGACGACGTGTCCCGAGAATCCTTGGAGCAAGAGATCAGGGATCGACCTCGGAAGGGAGCCGATCACGGTAAGAGTGACAGCGCTTAACTTTGCCCAGCACTTTACAGTTTGCCAAGCATGTCTGAGGCAACAGGCAGAGTCAGTTTTGAGCCGCACAGGAACGCTTTGAGAGCGAGGGGTGAGGAATCGCGAGTCCAGGTCCAGCCATGTCATGTGGCCCGCGGTAGGAGTTAAGTCGGGGCCTGAGCACACTCGCCAGGGAGCGCCTGGAGGGCAGGCTGACAGCCCCGGGGGCCCCCGGCTCGCTGCAGGGAGCAGAGCCTCCGCCAGTGCTTTGGAGAAAGACACTGGGGAGGCAGGTGGAGGGCCAGGAGAAGAGGTGTCACCAAGCAAGGCGGAGAGAGGGCCAGGAGGGAGGAGAGGCCTGCCAAGCGGCAGAGGTGCCCTATCGCAGACAGCGGCCGTGGCTCTTGGCACAAGCCGGCCTGGATCCGAAGCCGGCCCCACTGTTTCAAGCGTGTGATCCTAGGCACATTGCTCCACTTCCCTGTGCCTCGGTTTTCTCATCCTCACCTCACAGGGTACCATGAGGCTTGAGTGCTTATCGCGGGCCTGGCACATAGTAAGGGCACAGCGTCCCCCATTCCTGCAGCCTTGGCATTGCAGTGGACCACTCGGCCATGAGTGACCTTTGACACAGAGGGGGTGTCTGTTTATAGCAGGTTATGGAATCAGTGGGCGGTGAGGGAATGAAAGAGGGACAGGCAAATCCTCCTCGGAGGAGCCAAACTTTGAAGGGAGGTGTGGGGAACGCAGGACTGAGGGATGGTCTCCTCTGGAGAGCTAGGAACGGCTTGAGCTTGTGTAGGCAGCATGGGGGGAGGCGGGTGGGGCGGAAGTGGGCAGAGGAAATAGAGGGCCCAGGAGCAAGAGGGGACAGCAGGGGGCCCGAACCCAGGTGGAGGGACTGGCCACCTTCTCTCTCCAGGAGTCCAGAGGTAGATCAGGACATGGGCTGCCAGGCTGGAAGAAGGAGGGAGTACTGGAGTTGGGTCTCGAAACCTGCCTAGAATTGAAACAGGCAGTGATGGATGGAAGGGTACCCCTGAGCACAGCCCACACTCAGTCACAGAGATGGCCATCTTTGAGTGAAGACAACGTTTTTTAAACGTTTATTGTTTCCTAGAAGGCTTCCTGGGTTTGACTCCTAGCTCTGCTCCTGTGTGATCTCTGGCAAGTTGCTAAACCTCTCTGTGCCTCAGTTTCCTCACCTGGAAAATAGGGCTAATGATGCTACCTACCTGTCAGGATTGCTGTAAAGATGAGAGGAAATAATCTAAGGATGAGCCTGGCACCAGGGCCAACAACCATTGGCTGTTATTATTAACTAGTATCACAAGAGGCGTGGTTCAAAAACTAGTGGGTTGGGCTTCCCTGGTGGCGCAGTGGTTGAGAATCTGCCTGCCAATGCAGGGGACACGGGTTCGAGCCCTGGTCTGGGAAGATCCCACATGCCGCGGAGCAACTGGGCCCGTGAGCCACAATTACTGAGCCTGCGCGTCTGGAGCCTGCGCTCCACAGCAAGAGAGGCCGCGATAGTGAGAGGCCCGCGCACCGCGATGAAGAGTGGCCCCCGCTTGCCGCAACTAGAGAAAGCCCTCGCACAGAAACGAAGACCCAACACAGCCATAAATAAAATAAATAAATAAATAAAATTAATTAAAATTAAAAAACAAAAACAAAAACTAGTGGGTTAAGACAATGATTCCTCCAGAGATTCCTTCTAATATGTAAATACGCCCAGTAGGTTTGGCCCATATTTCTACAATTCTTGCTCTGCACCAGGCACTGGGGTCTGACACCTGAAAAAGAGACACAGCGCTTACTGTCAGGGTTTGCATGCAGCAGGTGAAAGTGAAACAGAGCAGGACCCTATGGTCATTGCCCCCCATGTCCTCCGCCTGCCTTTTGTCTGTGGAAAAACTTTAGCTAAAAAATAAGTTTAATCAGAGAAGTGAGAAAATGCAGAAACAAAGGAAAACAGTCAAAGGAGACCAAATAATAGTAGTTTAGTCATTAAGCGCAGTCAAGGACCTTCAGTTTCTTCTCAAGGGCTATAGATAATATTCTGAGCCATATCCTGTGAGCTGTCTTATAGATACTGAAACTCCCACCAGATGGAAGAAGTTAACTACATGATGACCAGACTGTAGCCATGACACAAGCTGCCACAATTCCGAGAATTGGCCTCAAAGAAATGGGAATAAACTGACCCTGGAACTGAAGATTAACTGTACTTAAAACAATCAAGGGCTTCCCTGGTGGCGCAGTGGTTGAGAGTCTGCCTGCCAATGCAGGGGACGCGGGTTTGAGCCCTGGTCTGGGAAGATCCCACATGCCGCGGAGCAACTGGGCCCGTGAGCCACAATTACTGAGCCTGCGCGTCTGGAGCCTGTGCTCCGC
Organism: Eubalaena glacialis; assembly: GCF_028564815.1. Classification (NCBI taxonomy): domain Eukaryota; kingdom Metazoa; phylum Chordata; class Mammalia; order Artiodactyla; family Balaenidae; genus Eubalaena; species Eubalaena glacialis. The sequence continues at coordinate 11,571,642 of NC_083726.1, forward strand.
AACAAGAGAGGCCGCGATAGTGAGAGGCCCGCGCACCGCGATGAAGAGTGGCCCCTGCTCACCGCAACTAGAGAAAGCCCTCGCACAGAAACGAAGACCCAACACAGCCAAAAATAAATAAATAAATAAATAAATAAATTTATAAAAAAAAAAAAAACAAAAAAAACAATCAAAATGACTGTCAGAGCTGACTGTGCTGTTCTGCATGTAGCCCCCTCCCTCCACCTATAAAAGCTCTTGCCCACTGGTTGTCAGAGGGGGTTGTGGGGGCGTCGGCCTTTGGACAGGAGTCCGCCCTCCCCCTTCCCCCCAGCCCCTGGTTGGTGGCATCTGAAATAAAGCAGACTTTTTCCTTTCCACAAACTTTGCCTCTTTATTGGCTTTTGAGCTGCGAGCAGTGGACCCCACTTTCAGTTACGAAAGAGATGTGCTGCAATCCCCACAGCCATGGAGTCTTGCTCTGTGCTTGCTCATCTAGTCACTGAATCCTCCCCACAAAAGCCCAGGATGAAGGATCTACTGCTCTTATTCCACTTGTCAGAAAGGTGTGGTGAGCTACCCAAGGTCACCCAGGCACAGAGTGGCTGAGCTGGGATTTGAACCTCAGGAGTATGGCCTTAGAGCCCATGACTTAATCACCATGCTACAGTGCCAGTAACTACAGACAGTGGTCACCACTGTAATGGAATGTACAGGACACATGGAGCAAGTGATGTTTGAGCTGAGAAAAACACAGTAGGAGTAAACTAGGTTAGGAGGGGACAGCAGGGGCAAAGGTCCTGGGGCAGGAGAAGCAGGTCAAGTTTGAGGATGGAGAAAGCCAGCCTTCCCAGGGCACAGAAAGTGAGATGAAGCTGGAGATAGGCAGTGGCCTGCTCCCCAGGCTTGGCAGCTCTTTGGGGGAAGCAGACTTTACCCCCCAGGGCAGTAGGAAGCCTTTGAGGGGGTTGCAGTGGCAATATGACAAGATTTAGAAAACCACTTTCTGCAATTGAAGAGGACACCGCGATTAAAAAAAAAAAAAAGAGAACAAGGGGCCCTGTGGGTACAGACACGGAACCTCTCCAAAGTATATGGTTAGATGGAAAAAAGCAAAGTGCAGAAGAGTGTGTGGCAGCTTCTATTTGTGGGGCAAAGGAGAAGAGAAAGGATAAGAAAGAACGTTCATGCATATTTGCTGCAATGTACATAAAATCTCTCTGAAAGGATGTACGAGGAACTGTTAAGAGTGGTAGCCCCTGGGGATGGTGACTGCAGGCCTATGGTCAAGGGTGGGAGGAAATGTTTTCTGTGTACTCTTTTCCATCTTTTAAATTTTAAAGCTAGGGAAGAGACTGTCTGTTCAAAATTTAAAATTTTTAAATATGACCCTGGCTGCTGGGTAGAAAATGCAATGGAGCAGGTCAAGAGTGGACTCAGGGAAATTATGAGAGAATGAGACTCTGGACTGCTGAGTTTCTATGGTGGGGGCAGGATGGGGAACAAGGAAAGATGGCGCCTGAGCATAGGGTGCAGCTGCTTGGGGTGCTTTCTGGGAAGGGCATTGTGTCACTCAGATAAGGGGCAGGATGGGGTGCAGTGAGCAGAGGGGGAAAGGAACATAGAACAACAGGAACCAGTTTAACTTTGTCCCTAGCACAATTTGGCCTAGGTTCAGACTGAGCCATCTGGAAATGGACTGACATGCTAAATGTAGAATGTTCTCCAAAAGCAACTCTTGGCTCCCGCAGATAAACTACCATGGGCTGCTAAAGGAAACCTCGGGTGGCCCTGGAGGGATGATTTGCTCAACTTGAAATAACCTGCAGCAGCGAAGTAAATCAAAACAGCGAGGCAGCCCCCGGCGCCCTCCTGCAGCAGCGGGCATTTTCCCAGCTGCTGCTGCCCCCTGCTGACAGAATTGGGATATCGCAGCCTCTGTGCAATTCCGAGGCCACAGCTCAGGGCTCCACTTTGCATTCTGGGCACACAGAAGGTGAGTCAGTCACATTTCCTCTGCCCTTTACCGAGATGGCCATCGCCGGGTACTGCATCAGCGGAGACATAAACCACCAGGCCCACGTGAACAGTGGAAAACTGAACAGCAAAGGTCATTACCATGAGAAAGCAGTGTACCAGAAGGCAGCTGCGACACAGTGCATTATAGGAAATTGTAAAACAGATGCCACCGCTGCATTATAGATCCCCCTAGGGGGATTCATCAGCATCCCAATGGCTGTTAATAAGAGCGGGTGTTTACTGAATCTCATGACTTGTCAGGCGCTGGTCTAGAACCCTTACTTGTCATGTGTTAACTCGGCTGATCCTCGTGGCACCCAGACGTGCAGCAATGAGGAAACTGAGCTTAAGAGGCAAAGCAGGATTCCAATGCAGAAAGTCTGAGTCCCAATCCTTTCAGATTTCAATTTTAAAATCAATATTCCCTACCCATTGAGTTCATACATCAGTGGTCCTCATCCATGGTTAATTTTGCCCCCCCCAGGGGACATTTGGCAATATCTGGAGGCATTTTGGGGTGTCACAACGAGGGACATGATTCTGGCATCTAACGGGTAGAGGCCAGAGATGCTGCCAAACATCCTATAATGCACAGGACAGCCCCTACAACCGAGAATTAGCCAATCCAAAATGTCAATAGTACCAAGATGAAGAAACCCTGATCCAAATATATAAAATTCCTACAAATCTACTAGCCCTCTCTTTTGCACTGCCCTCTCACATGAGGGCATTAGAGCAAGTCTGCTTTAATGTATGAAAGGTATTCTTCCTGAGGATTCATGCCGGATAACTCTCGAGGCCTTTCCCCACTAATTTCTCCTAAAGCCTCTATGTCCCCAGTGGGATTGCTTTGCATCCAACAGTCCTGCTAATACACTCTACAAGCTTGGGACTCTGAGGAGCAGCCCAGGCAGAGCAGAAACCTCTGGAACCATGGCAGAGGGACTCGCACCCTGAAGTGGGCACGATCAGCCAGGGCACCGTGCGTGGAATACTGCAGGTGTCCCTGGCACCGAGCCGCAGCTCAGATGCATGCTGCTTGTCAGGGCTGTCAGGAAGCATTCAACCCCAGGATGACTGAACATTCCCTGGGAACGACTTGTCAGGAGCTGCCTCTCCGCTTCCTTCTCACCCAAAGCCCTCGCTTCCCAATCAGCCCAAACAGCCTAGTCCTTGGCCTTGGGAAGCAGCGCTGTTAACCCCTCCTCCTCCACGGAGCCCTCAGGTCTGGAAGTTCTGGAAGGTCTGGAGGTTCTACGGGTTGGGAGCTGGCTGTGCAATGCGGGGGAGGTGGGGGTGTGGAAGACCCAGGCATCAGGCTGCCCCCGTCCAAATGGCCATGGCACCCCTTCCAACAGTAAGCCTATTACCTGCACAAGATTTGGTTCTAGAATCGGTGCTTGTTGAATGAATGAAGGAATGACCAGAAGGGTAAACTCTATGAGATTCATTCATTCATTCAAAAATATTTCCTGAGCATCTCGCCATGCTGGGCACTGTCCCATGCTGTGAAGACAAAAGAGACCAAGTCCCTGTTCCCATGAAGCTTACCTTCTAGTGGAGGGAGGCAGATACTAGATAAATAAACAAATTAATACGGAAAGTAATACCAGGTAGTGGTGAATACTATGAAGAAAGTAAAGTAAGACGAGGAGTTGAGTCTGACAGATTGGGGGCGATTCTTTCAACTGGATGCTTCGGAGGGCCTCTCCAAGGAGATGACATTTGAACAAAGAGCTGAAGGTCGTGAGAAAGTTGTGCAGTCATGGTGAGAACAGTAAGTGCAAAGGCCCTGAGGCAGGAAGGGTCTTGGGGAGTTTAAGAAATAGTAAAGCAACCAGAGAAAGTGGATAAAAGTGAGTTCTGGCAGGGACTTCCCTGGTGGTCCAGTGGCAAAGAATCACCTTCCATGCAGGGTACACGGGTTCAATCCCTCCTTGTCGGGGAACTAAGATCCCACATGCCACGGGGCAGCCCGCGTGCCACAACTATTGAGCTGGTGAGCCTCAACTAGAGAGCCTGCGTGCCGCAAACTACAGAGCCCATGCGCTCTGGAGCCCACGCGCCACAACTAGAGAAGAGAAAACCCACACGACACAACTAGAGAGAAGCCCAAGTACCGCAACTAGAGAGAAACCCAAGCGCCGCAACGAAGAGACCACGTTCCGTAATGGAAGGATCCTGCATGCCTCAACAAAGACCCCGTGTGCAGCAACTAAGGCTCGACCCAGCCAAAAAAAGAAAAAAGGAAAATAAATAAATAAAATAAATAAATATTTTTTTGTTAAAAAAGTGGGTCCTGGCATGACCTAAGAGCAGTGGTTCCCAAACATGAGCATGCATCTGAATCACCAGAAAGGCTTATAAAAACACAGATCGTGAGTTCCACCCCCAGAGTTCAGTTGGTCTGGGTGGGACCTGGGAATGTGCATTTCTAACAAGTCACTGTGTGGTCCAGGGACCACAGAATAGAATGTTTTTTCTTAATGCAACTAGTCATTTCCTACTCAACCCTGACCACAAGCAGTCATAGATCATCACTGCTTGATTACCTGCCTCCCCACAGGGTTGGATGCTCCCTGAGAACAGCCACTATGATGGTTCAGTCCCTGGTACTTAGTAAGTAGTACTCAAGAAAATCCTTGTTGAATGAATCCCTCAAAGAAGGTTCTAGGCCTTGCCTCACTTTCTTTTGCCATTCCGCTGTATATTTGGCTTCAAGCAAAGGCCTGGGTCAGACCCATCTCTTACGGTCTCCCATTCACACCTAAGACAAGAGAGTCACCTGCCATTCTCCAAATGCTCAACTCACTCCTACAACTCCATGCCTTTGCATGTGCTGTTCCATCTGCCCAGAAAGTCCCTTCCCCTGTCTCTGCCTCATAAATTCCTACCCACTTTTCAAGGCTCTCCTTCCAGAATATCTTTCCCAACTCCCTCCACCTAACCAGGGTTAGGGGTGCTCCTTGGGGTCTTGTATCGATCCTTGTCAGAGGATTTGTTCACACATTTGTCTGTCTTTCTTGACTACATGTCACAAACGGGCAGCCCCCAGAGTGAACCGGACAACAGAGGTATTCTACGCAGCTGCGGTGTTTTAAATTGAAGTTCGTTGCCAAAATTTGAGAGTCAGGGGAATTCACACAAAAAATCCAGATTCCTGGCTCCTCTAGAAAACACAGGGTCCTGCAGCACTGGGCCGGTATTCCCACGTGTCCATGATCTGCCAGAGCTGCCTGGGTCTCTGTCACCTTCACTTCGTGGCTCCAGCAACTAGCTCAGGACCTGGCCTAGGGCAGGCGCTCAAGGAAAGCTTATTAATGAAACAGGAAAGACTACATCAAGCAATGGAAAAAAAACATCGGTTCCAAGATCAGGAGACCTGCGGTTGGTTCTGATTCTAGCTGGCTTGTTGCACGAGCCTGGGCTCTCTGTGGGCCTCAGTTTCCTTACCTGTGAAATGAAAGGAATGACAGTTTCTACTTCCCAGAGTCACTGCATCCAACAAGAGAGAGGATGTGAAGGGTTTAGTACATGCCTGGCATATCTAATGCTCAATCGGCAGGAGCTATTAGTGCAGTGAACTCAATAAATATTTACTCTCTAGGATGGGAAGAAGTGTGAGAGGATTAGAGGCAGGAGAGGTCCCTGTCAGGGGCAGGAGGTTGATAGTCTACCTGCGTTCAATTCCCAGTTCTGCCCTTCACTAGCCTTGTGACCTTGGGCATTGGATTTCACCTCATTTGGGCCTCAGTCTCCCTGTTTGTCAAACAGGGATGATGCAAGCCTCACAGGGGTTACTGTGACTATCAAATAAGCACATGAATATTAAATTACTGAATTCTTTAAAGCAATCAGAATGAGGCCAGCACTCAGTGTGTGCTCAGCAAACGCCAGCTCTGTTATAGCTGCTCAGGGAGGGGTGAGACTAGAATTTCTCAAGGGCCCTCACGGCTCCCAAACTCTCTGATCACCTAAAACCCAGTGACAGTCATGCTGCTGTCGTTTCGTCATCAACGGTGTATAGAAGGCCCTTGGGATGGTGGAATGGGGTGGTAGAATTCATCGTATGGGGTTTACCACCTCTCTGGGAAGATCCAAAATGCTCTTACAATGGTGCTGACCAAAATCGCACACAGGAGCAGCAAGGAAAGGGCCAGAGCAGATGTGGTGCCGAGGAGGACAGCCCTAGGAGGGAGGTGCAATTATTACCACCCCCGCCCCTCGCAGATGAGGAAACTGAGGATCCCACATCTCAGCATCTGAGTCCCATGGAGCTGCCTCAGGAGGGTGACTCACTCAAGAGGTCCTTTAAGGGATTAACAGGACAGCATGGAGGCAAAGGCAGGAAGACCAGGCAGAGGCTTCGTGACTCACCGAGGCCTGGGGTGTCTGAGACAGACTTGCCCGATGTCTCCAAAGAAGACAAGTAGGTAAGGGAAATGCAGGAGACAGGTCTTAACCACACCACCAGGAATGACTGCCAAGGAAAGAAAATTCCAGACAACTCACATTGTTTCACTCCCCCATTCAAGGCTGAAGCATTCACAGCGATTTATAGAGCATGTGTGTGTTCACTGCCCTGCACGAGGCCGGTAGCCAAATGAAAGGCATGTGATGGTGAATCCTGGGGGCAGGCATCTTCCCTGAGGGGCTGCTCTTCCCTTTCAGCACCAGCCATCCCAGGGGAACCAGCGGGAGTGAGAAGAGGGGTGCATGCATCTGGCCAACAGATGACGGTGATGATAAACCCAATCTGTCCAGATAAATCTCTTCTCATTCATCCATTCGTCACTGCTGAGCACCAGCTATGTCCCAGGCACCTACAGATGTTCTCTCTTCTAAGCCTCAGGACAACCCCAGAAGGTGGGTTCCACTAGCCCCTTTTTAAAATGAGGAAACAGGCTCAGGAGTGAGGCGACTTGCCCAGGTCAGGAAGACAGCAGTGACTGCAGACTGGGGTTCCTGACCGCCAGCAAGAGGGGCCTCCCCGTTAAGTCCACAGATATATCCGGAGCCTCCCTGTGGGATGGGAAGTGTCCTGGAGGCTCGCTTTCATTCCGTATGTGGTATGTGATACATTGTCCATTTTACAAGAGGGGCTGGACTCAAAGTACAGCCTCCAATTCCTGAGTCCAACGGCTCCTCCACATCCCTCACTTGTCCTTGTTCCACAGACATCACTTTTAACACTATCATATTTTACATTTTAAAGCGCATAATATCCCTGGGCTTTAAAAATCAGATTCCCCTGCGAGATTGATGCACCTTACGGCCGCGCTCCCCGGAATCTGGGACTTGGGGGAGCGACAAGAACCTCGGCGAAGTCAAACCAGCTCAAAGCTCCGCCTGGGCAACGGCACCTTGTCCACGGGGCAGGCGCTGCTCCAGCCTCCCGCGCTCCCGACCGGCCCACTTCGTGGGCGAACCCACCTCCAGAAGGGCAGGAGGATACGGCGAGTCCCCATTCCTCCCGAAGATGGGCCAAGCCAGTGTCTGACCAATCAGAAAGCTTCTTTTATCAGCGCTTCTGGATACACGATGTTGGAACTGCTTTTCCCTGAACTTTCAGGCTGTGCGGGGGCGGGAGGCGGAGATGATTGACATCTCCTACAACTATTAGTCAAGCGAGATAAGCTTGAAGAGCAGATACTACTACGAATTATCCGGCGAGGAAATGTTGTTAGCCACGCCCCCTCCTCCCACTGGTCTCCGTGAGCCTTCGGGGTGGGAGCTTTTGATGGCAGCCAATCGACGGTCAACGAGGAGGAGGACGACGATGAGGAGGCGGGGCAGGCGGGGTATGGTTTCCTGGAGAGCGCATCTGTCTCCGTTCTTGCGGCCGGAGGGTTGCTGGGTCACTATTGCCGGACCGCACTGCCAGGGGCTGGGCCGAGTACGAGAGCCGCATCGCCTCGCTGGCACCTTCCAGGCTGCCTTCTGAGGCCTTGAACCTGGCCCCATCTGGCGCTCCTGTGCGCCCCGCTGCGACCCTAGCGCCCGATATCCTCCCCGCGGGCTGTCCGGAGGGTCCAGGCCCCGTTGTCCTTGTCCCCACCGCGGCCACAGGCCCCTTGAGCGCTAGCCCTCCCCACTCCCCTTCCCAGGCAGGGCCACCAACGCCTCCAGCAGCCGCTCTTCTCCTGTCTGGTCCGTGGAGGTTGTTGGTTACCATGGTGAAGCTGGCAGCCAAATGCATCCTGGCAGGTGAGTCTGAAAACTTGCGGGTGAATACAGTCTCCGGAGTCCAGAGACTTCATAAATTGTCGAGAGCTTTTGTTCACGTAAATTGTCTACCCTCTTTCCCTTTCTCTCTCGCAAAGGCGAGTTAATGCAATTACTGATAGAGTAAATTTCATTAGGCGTGGAAGAATTATTTTCCAGAGCACATTTGTAGCTCCAGGTGGTTTCCTTCACTCCCTGTCATACTCTGAGACCACCGTCACCAATTAGAGCTGCACTCAGGAGGAGTAGACTCGTTAAAAAAATCAGGCTAAGCACACCATAAGTGCTTCAACTAAACCAGGTGCTGTACCCCAAAGTTAGGCATCAGTGACTTTGGTGGTCTTTACTTATGGGATTTTTTTCCTGACCCCAATCTTATGCAAACAGGGATAGGAGACAGTAATGTACAGTTGACCAGAGTTTGCAAAAAGCTATGTGTGTTGACTTTAAGACCCAAAGTTACAGTGCTGCCTCATGGTCAGGAGGACATAAATGTTGAATCCCCCAAAAGTGGGAATCTTTGTTTTGCTGACTGATACATCCCAAGCACCCAGAACATATATGTAGAACATAGTAAGTACTCAATAAATATTTGTAGAATGAGTGCCTATGTGGCATGCACATTTGCGGTGTTCCTGCTCATTTAGAAAAACATTTGCCTGGATTATGGACCTGGGACCACAGAGCACAGATGTACTTTCCTGAGTCCTTACTGCTTGTCAGGCACGTGCATTTCATTTAATCCTGTCACAGTAGGTAGCACCCTGGGGTAAGTGCCGGATTGTTCTGACTTTACCGAGGCACCGAGGTGAAGTCTCTTGCCCAAGGTCACCCCCTAGCGAAGGAAGGTCATAGGCAGGATTTCAACCCCGAGATCAGCCTAAAATTCCTAACTTCCTACCTCCAAAATTCTTAACTTGTGTTACTGTTGAAACCTGTGACCTTTCCGGGTTTATCTGACCAGTTCAGGAAAGAAGCAGTGAGAAATTATGCAGAGGAAAAAGAGATCCCTTTTTTTGATTCCTCTCTTCCAGACCGAAAAGGATGGTTTTTTGTTGTTGTTGTTGTTTTTATAAATTTATTTATTTATTTATTTATGGCTGTGTTGAGTCTTTGTTTCTGTGCGAGGGCTTTCTCTAGTTGTGGCGAGCGGGGGCCACTCTTCATCGCGGTGCGCGGGCCTCTCACTGTCACGGCCTCTCTTGTTGCGGAGCACAGGCTCCAGACGCGCAGGCTCAGTAGTTGTGGCTCACGGGCTTAGTTGCTCCGCGGCATGTGGGATCTTCCCAGACCAGGGCTCGAACCCGTGTCCCCTGCATTGGCAGGCGGATTCTCAACCACTGCGCCACCAGGGAAGCCCAAGGATGGTATTTTTAATGACTTTTCCAATTTGGAAATAAAAGGGTCACACAGAAAGATGACTGACCATAGTCAATCAGATCATACTGAGCAAAAGAAATTAATGGTTCTCCAGAGCAGTCTCTAGTTTCCAGAGCACCAGTGGGGGCAGTATTGTGTAACAAAATTAATTCTGCTGTTCCTCAGATTGGCTGTGTCCTCTTGGACAAAGCACTTCTCTGAGCCTCAGTTTCCTCATGGATAAGGTGGGATCGTTTTTTTCTGAAGTTAGATTTTTTTTTTTCTAAATGGGCCTCTCTCTCTGACTATTCTTTCTCCTATTTCTTTTTTAAATCAACTCCCATCACGAGGCTAACTTATTGAGCACCGTCTATGAGTCAGCACTGTGCTAGACCCTCACCACGGGTCATCTCAACAACCCTATGTGGTCAGGATTATTGTCATTCTCCTCTACAGATGGGGCAGCTGAGACCCAGAGAGGTAAGGACACTTGCCCTGGGTCACACAGCTGGATTTGGCTGAGCTGGGATCTAGATTCAGGTGATCTGATTTCCAGGGCTTTGTTCTTAGCCCCACACTCTACCATCCTCAGGCCTCAACTCGAGACTCCTTGCCCTTCTTTATACCCACACCCTCAGGTACTAGTTTTACCTGATTTCATCCACTGCCTGGGAAGTCATTCCTGAACTCCAACCTAGCCCTCAATCTGAAGCCTTCTTTTGAGGCCTCAAGGGTATCTATCTCCTCTTGGAAGTTTTCAGGGGCCAAAAGACCTCAGCAGAGTGAATCACTGCACACAGCCCTACCTCCACCACTCATCAAAACCTCGTTCTTCACCCCACCCTCACCACACAGGCCCCCTCACTGGCCAACTCTTTACAAACACCACATTTTTAAAAATATTTATTTATTTGGTTGTGCCAGGTCTTAGTGGCAGCAGGTGTGCTCCTTAGTTGCGGCTTGTGGGCTCCTTAGTTGTGGCACGTGTGCTCCTTAGTTGTGGATCACCGGCTCCTTAGTTGTGGCATGCGAATTCTTGGTTGCGGCATGCATGTGGCATCTAGTTCCCTGACCAGGGATCGAACCCGGGCCCCCTGCATTGGGAGCGCAAGTCTTAACCGCTGCGCCATCAGGGAAGTCCCCCGACTGTTTAAAATGGAGTCAATCTGCCTTTTTTCTCTCACATAACTAGTCACCGAGGGACCTGATAATTCAAGTGCTTATTCAGTCCACATATTTACTGAGCACCTACTATGTGTGAGTCGCCACGCAAGGTGCACTGGGAGTACAAGGGTGAACCTGGCCAGCCCCCGCACTCAAGGAAGTGCTGAGTTGTGCATAATAGCTTATAACGCAAGAAACAGGAATCGAATGCCCTTTGATCCCAGAGAAATACCTCAAGGCACAGCTGTTAATTGTTCTGATTCAGATGGAGAGAAAACAACACTTAACATTTATCTATATTTTATGTGCTTGCAAATCACGTAAATATTACTTAATATATATCAGGCACTGTACATGTTAACTCATTAAATCCTCATAACAATTCTATGAGATAGAAGCTGTTATCCCCATGTCGTAGATGTGGCAACTGAGGCCCAGAGAGATTACTGACCCAAGGTCATACAGCTCGTAAGCGATGGAGCTGTAGTCTGTGCCCTGAGTACCATGCTGTACTTACTGCCTCTTGACATACATGGGGATGATAAACCTGACTCCCTGGAGGGCCGCTCTGACGTCAAGTCTCATGCCACCAGCAGTGAGCTGCACTAGCCACGCAGGTAAAGACAAAGGAGCGAGAAACGACCTTCAGAGCCTGGGCATGAAGGACATGTTTGAGCTTTGCCTGGCAGAGACTGGGCAGGATTAGGATTTGGATTAGGGTGACCTGAAAGGAGGTTATCTTCGAGGAATTTTCAGGGATCAAGAGAATAGGACTGTAGAGCCCAGATTTTGTGTAAGGGATAGTCAGAGACAGAGTTGGAAGGTGGGGACGGGTGTACAGCAGAAAGAATCCTTTGACAGGCTCTGTGTGAGAGCGTCACCGGAGGAAAGCACTGTTTTATGAAGATCTGTCTGTTGATGCCAAGCTCAGAGTGGGTTAGAGCAGGGAGAAAAACAAAAAGGAGAGAGGGCCAGTTGGGAAGTGTTTTCAGTCCAGACCTAGTCAAGAAAACAGAAAATACATTAGGCATTTCAACAGAGAGAGTTTAGTGTATGGAATTGGTTCAGCGTGTGTCAGAGAGCTGAAAAAGCCAGAAGACAACATTGTGATGACACAGAATTGGTGGGTGGAGGTCAAGGTTGTCAGAAGCTTGAAGAAAAACCTCCCCCAACCCTGAGCTGGGATCCAGACCTCTGAGGAGGGGGCACTGCCTGGCTGGGGTGGTACCCAGTGTGTGATGCCAGCACGTGCCACCCATCACTAGGACCCATTGCCCACTGGCCAGGAGCTCAGCCCCATGTTTAGGGTGAGAAACCGCCAAACCAATTCCAGACCATCCTGAGGGTCTGTGTCTTGAGACCACTCCTGGTACCAAGTGCTACATGAGGCAGGGTCCAGGCAAAAAGCTGAAACTACACAGGTATCTCGACAGTGAGGATTTAGTGTGGGGTGTTCATTAAACAGGTACTGGAGGACTGGAAAGACAAAAGAGGACGGTAAGGCAGCACAGAGAGTAACTTCAGGAAGGAGCCTCATCCCAGGGCTGCGGGACGAGAGGGAAGAGGGCAGGTTGTCAGAACCTCGAAGCGCAGAAGGGTGCTGGGAGCTGAGCTGCAGATCTCTGAGAAGGGGACGCTGCCCACTGACGCTGGTGTCTCTGAGGGGGCATACTCAGGCTGGTCCAGAAATGCAAAAACACAAAACACAGTTGGAGGCAGCAACTAACCTTTGCTGCTGGGCGAAGGCCATCACTAGGATAACACTAAGAGAAACAGCAAGCAAAGGGGAAGGAGCAAGTCCCCCCCCCCGCCCGCCCCCAGGCTTCCCGTCTTGCTCTTGAACTCACATTGGCAGAGCCTGACGGGAAATCCCTGGCAAAAGAGAAACGTGTGCAGAGTCCCAGCTCCAGCATCACAAGGCAGAGCATGGATGGGTGGGTTTGGGGCTGAGACAGGAGCCCAGGTTGAAGTTTGAGGTAACTAGGGCAGTGTTGGTCATGACAACAAAGGAAATGCGGGCTGGAGACACAGAGGATGATGTAGGGAATGAAGAGGAGGCTGACTGGCCTTGGGAGGAAGGAGGAGGAGCCTTCAGAGGTGACCGTGGGTGAAGTCTGGGGACATCGAGAGTGGTGAAGAGAACAAGTAAGATAAATGGGCGGGACTGCTCAGGACCCAGCCTGGCTGTAGGCACTGAGATCGCGTGAAGGCCTGACATTCCAGTGGAAACAGCCACAGGGTGTTGGAAACACAAAGCTTGGGAGAGGGATCCTGGCGCGAGAAGTGACAGTCAAGGTAACGAGAGTAAGTGGGACCGAGTAGATGGGAACAGAGGACCAAGGACAGGCCCACAGGAGTGTCCACATTTGGGAGGCAGGCAGAGCGGCAGGAGGACCAGGCCGGTGCGGGGTCACCAGGGCCAGAGGGCTGCCGGGGACGGGGTGCTGCTTCAAGCCGATTCATCCTTCAGAGACATTGAGGAGCGTGAGAACTGAGGAAAAACCACTGGACTTGGCAATTACGAGGTCACAGGTGACCTTGCATCGTGCCTTTGCAGATGGCACCCTCTCCATCAAGCAGTGCACCCACCCCCCGCCGTCACCCCTGGGCTCAGCCTCCTCCAGGGAAGTCCTCCCCGCTGATGAAACCCCTCGTCAGCTTCTCTCCTCCCTGCACCCTCAGACACCTTGATTCTCAGCTTGTGCTATTTGAATTTGCACTTGTCATTCTGTTGCCCTGCAAATGTGTTTATCAGTGGTCTCCCCTTCCTGGGCTCACTCGGATCCCTCCTCAGCCGACACAGGAGGTTTTCCAGAAGTGTGGGTGACTCTGACTGACAGTCGGAAGCCAGAGTTATGAAATTAACCAGAACAAATCCGTGGGGAATTTCACAAGCGGGAAGAGCCAATTTCCAACCGGATTCAGAAGCAAAATTGAAGTTGGGAGGGTGGATGCAGTCATTGCACCAGATGTGCCCTGTTTGCCCTGAGATGGGTGGGTACCCAGTGAAAGTCCAGCCCACGGTCGTCCCCCCCGGTGTCCCGGAAGGCTGCGGGGATGAGGACCTGCAGGGGCAGTGTTAGAAATGGGTCAGAAGGGTCCCTGAGCTCTAGGAGAGGAGTGGGATCTGGCAGAGAGAGGGCGATGTTGGAATCCTAGGCAGGTCACCCAGCTTCTCTGAGCCTCAGTATCTTCATCTGTCAAATGAGGTTAATGATAGTCCCCGGCGGGGGGTGGAGGCTGGGAAGGAGCGAATGAGATTGTATGAATGGGTCCATGAAAGAGGCTCAACCCATGTTGGTTCCCTTCTAAGAAGTGGTGGCAAATAGAAAAGCAAGACCTGACTAGCTCACTCAGACCTGGAGGAGTTAACGTGAAATAAATGCCACGAGTAGGCAAATAATTGTCTCACAAGAGAAAATTATAGGTGAGAAAAGTCAAAACTGAAAAGTGAACAGAGCGGCAGGCTATCAAGGAGTCAAGTAAAGAGGCGAGTTGAAGCTGCCTGTAAAACGGGGTGAAGGTGAGACAATTACATCAAGGGATGCAAGGCAGAAGGATGCGAGCGTGGTGATTTTGCTGAGGATCAAGGGGGTGAGAAAGCAGCAGACAGGTGTTCTGCCAGGGCGCTGGGTGACGGAGGGAGAATCAGTGTGAGACTCAAGGTGGAAAAGGTCTTGCAGATGAACACAGTGTGGTATCAAAGGAAGCCACGCAGAGCCACCAGTGGGGACGTGGGGAGGGTGCAGGAGAATTAAGGATGGGCACGGAGAGCCTCCAGCACCCTTGGGGGCCCGGGAGGAACTCCAGAATAAATTGCCCCTGACCACCTTGTGAAAGGTCCAGGTCTCAGACTTGAAACTGTGACATAGATCTTTAGTTTCCAGGTACCAGTTTATGGGGCTCTCCACTAACAAAGGAAAGCGGAGGAGATGGAGCCGGTAGGTATGAGATGGGCTTAGAGGAACCAGTGGCTGTTGCCGATAGACTTAGAGGAGAGGCCCTGGGAAGGTGGGCCCGCAGTGGTCGCAGATGGGTTACCAGGAGGTGGAGGTGGAAAATGTCACTTGGAAATGGGCTTCAGGATGGCAAATGTAGCCCCTGACTTTTTGTTTCTCATAAATGTAGAAACCCACCCAACTCTCACCCTCTCCCCCCACCCCAGAAAAGTATGCAGGATTCTCAGGATGGACGCTCTAAACTCAAAGTGGTTCCGTTAGAGAGCTGAACCTGTAAGTCTGTACCTGGTCACACTTCCTTACCTTCAAGACTTCAAAGTAATTTCAAGTTTGAAAGGGACAGGTTTTCCCCATCGGGTGTGTTTCAGTGGAAGAGTGTCAGTTCTATTTCCAGTGCTCAGAAGCCCTCCTTCAGCTCTGTTGCCTTCTGGGTGGGTTTCTGTAGATGAAAGGATTAGCCCGGAAGAAAAGAGACTGGCCGTCATGGGTTTGGAAGATGGGTCTCACGGACCCACTGCCCTGCCAGCGACCCTGGAGCAAGTTCCCATGAGAATCAAGCACCTTTTCCCTGAGAACTCATTGAAGGTTTTCGGTTTCTAGACCAGCGTTCTGTAGTGGGAGAGCCTCCAGTCAGCTTAGGATGAAAGCGGTGTTTTTCTTCTACTCTGACCTCACAGGAGACCCAACTGTGGGCAAGACCGCCCTGGCCCAGATCTTCCGCAGCGACGGAGCCCATTTCCAGAAGAACTACACCCTGGTGAGATGTGGGCGTCGCAGGCCTGGCGGAGGCTTAAAGACAAATGATCAGATAACCCTGGGGCAGTGACTTTCCAAATGTCCTTAAGAAGCCCTAAGAGGCCTGACCGTATGGCCACAAGCCACGGGGCACGGGGCAGTGTGTGGAGCGGCCTGGCCGGTGGTCGGCTGGTCACCGTGTACAGCTCGCTCGTGGGCAGGGGGTTGGACGAGACTAGGGCCTCTCTGACTTCCACACCAGAAGTGAGTCCAGAGCACAGACACTGGAGCCGGGGACATGCGTCCCCTTGGGACCCCTGACGTGTGTGTTCTCCCTTTTCCTCCACAGACAACAGGGGTGGATCTGGTGGTGAAGACGGTGCCAGTCCCTGACACAGGGGACAGTGTGGTGAGTGGTGCCCTCGCCCCAAGGGGGCTCAGTGCTGCCCCAGCTGCGGCCGAGGGCTCCGTGGTCACTGCCATCCTCCCTGGGAGAGAGGCAGTGCTGTCACCGGGGGGGACAGCCATTTCCTCAGTTCTTGCCTTCTCGAGGGAAAGATTTCAGTCGAGAGACGTAGAACGGTTTTAAGTACTAAGAGTTTTATTAAAGCAGAGCAAGAGTACACTCCCAGGAAAGAATGAGAGTGGGCAGTCTGGGAACCAGAAGCAGCCCGCAGTGGGGTGGGGCTGGGCTTTTTAGAGTGGTGGTCCCTCCCTGTGTCCTGCGTCATTTGACTGACAAGTTGATTGACAGCTTTAGGTTCTGTAACTTTTCTCCTAGTGCACAGGCGCTTGCGCACGAGCACCCAAACCGCAATGCTAATGTATTACAAATACGGCATAATGAACCCCAGGTTACCTTGAGACACCTTTTAGGTCTTGGCGCACCTGCAACGACCTGTGCTGGTGGGTTTATCCTGCTTGCTCCTGATAAGGCTGGTGGTCCTTGACTAGAAGAGGGAGGGTCTCTGGGTGGGTTCTGATCACTAGTGTCCAGGTTGGGGAGGGAAAGATGACCCCGTCCAGGATGGGGCGAGACCCACTCATGTCTGACTAGCTGCCTAAAAGTGCCAGGACTTGGCCTAGACGTGTCTGAGCATTCAGGAACAGGCTGGGGGGAACACGGGAAGCATTGTATGGAAGGGATGAGGAAGAGGAAGTGAGGAAGACTGGGCTCTGGGTCTTTACCCTCAGAACTTACCGAGTATTGAGGTTCCTAACCTGGGTCCCTCTGTGGGAAGCCTCGACCCTTGAAATTGAATTGCAAGATGCTGTGTTTACATTTGCTTTTCTGGAGAGAAGGCTTAAGAATTGCTAGATTCTTAAAGAGGTCCATGAGCAAAAAGCAATTTTAAGTACCCCGGATACAGTGAGAAGGGATAAGACGAATGCACCAGCAACCAATGTGCAAAGCAAAGAAGGTTGCTGACCTTCAGGCAGCGTGTGCCAGAGGCCAGAGCCAGCGGGAAGTTAACGGGGAAATTAGGGAAGACTTCCTGGAATGGCAGCATTGGGGAGGGGCTCTCACCTGGGCCGGTGAAGGTTCGGACACGGGCAGCAAGGGTCGTCCTGCGCCCTCTGCTAGAATCACACCTCAGCCATCCAGAACCATGACAGACTGGCCTAATTTAAATGCCTTCCCCAGGCCTCCTCGCTGACCTCCTTTAAAAAGGATCATTTTAAGATTTGAAAATCAATTTGGTTAACAAAGTGCAGAATGACCTTTTGGAAAACAGAGCACTTGTCAGCCTGTCTAGCATTCTGTTCTGCCAGGTGGGAAGTCAGCTTGTTCCTGGTATTTTTGCACTCGGGGTTAGGAGAGGTGAGATGCCACCCAGAAAGAGCCAGTTGGGGTGGGAAACCACTGTACTTGAGTTCGTTCCTCCTCCCACCGTCTTCCTCGTGCCTTGGGCAAAAGACCAATGTGTGTGCACGCGCACATGCGTGTGTCACCCTGAAGGTGCGCTGGGAGTCCTATCGGGGATTTGCAGCCAGGGGTTTCCCCATGTGTAGGCTTTCCTGGGACCTGTCTTTCTGATTCCAGGAACTCTTCATTCTTGACTCGGCCGGCAAGGAGCTGTTTTCTGAAATGCTGGATAAATTGGCAAGTAGCATTCAGTCTTTTTCCTAACTATCACCACCACCTCCCGCCAAAGGTTTGCCCCTTAACAATGCCCTCACAGAAATTTCACTTCACTACAGCCACCAGGAGAAGCTACCATGGCAACATCCTGTAAGGGGCATTCCTCCCAGCCTTGGGGTTTGTGGCCCCTTGGCAGGTAGGAGCAGCTCTTGCATGTGATTCGTGATTGCTTCCCCCCCAGCCCTGGAATGGTTGGCTCCCAATGCGCCAGAGCTGAGCACCTCGGTCCTCGCAGCCCCCCACTCTGGGGCCTCTCTTCTCTGGAGCAACCCCCTCCTGGGGGTGTTCTTTCAGCCCTCCTCCACCTCCTGGGTCTGGAGCAAAGATTTCCTTCCCCTCTAGGGGGTGCCCTAGAGGCCCCACAGTGAGGCTCACCTTCCCAGCCCACCCCCTGGTCCCACCTAGGTTTGCTCTGGGACCTGTCCCTGCTGCCGCCCCAGGCTCATCCAGCCCGCCCAGCCTTCCTCTTAGGATCCAGCTTGCTGTACCTTCCAAGGTAACGGCTCCGCTAATGTGGGCTAGTGAGCTACTTAGAAGGTTTGAGATCTCCAGAGCCCTCCTCTGTCTTTCCAAGAACAGCTACATTTTAATAGAAACTGTTTGCTGCCACCCTTTTTTTTCCGCCTAAGAGAAATGGATCTAATGATGGTAATTTCACACAGGGCTGGCCTCACGCATCAGTTCTTGGTGTTTTGCCACGCGACTCCCATGTCCACTGTCTGGCGCCGCCCAGCGGAGGAGATGATGTGTCTGGACAAGTCAGGGTCACATGCTGCCCATGCTGGGTCCCCTCACTGGGGCCTGGAGGAAGGAGGTCTCTCCTGCATGTGCACAGGGGTGGTCAGTGTGACTCTAGCTAGAGCTCTTTAGTCTGTGGAGTGAAGGTGTGAAGGGATCATCAATTTAGTCCAAGCTCCTCCCATCCTGGACACCTCCAGGAGGGCAGCCAGGGTTGCCTTAGGGGCAGGAGGGTGAGGCCTCCAGAGCCAATCCTGGGCTGACCTTCCAAGGACTGCTGGAGGGAAAAGGATTCTCCCTCACACCCTGGGAGGTGACAACACCCCAGAAATGAACCAGGCTCTAATTGTGCAGGATGGGGGTCCCCAGAGACCAGGGCATCGCCA
The DNA here is from genome assembly GCF_028564815.1 of Eubalaena glacialis. Taxonomy (NCBI): domain Eukaryota; kingdom Metazoa; phylum Chordata; class Mammalia; order Artiodactyla; family Balaenidae; genus Eubalaena; species Eubalaena glacialis. The sequence goes on from NC_083726.1 coordinate 11,590,349, forward strand.
AGAGTCACACGCACCAGGACTAGCCTCACAGCCTAAGCAGGGCTGCCCCACGGCCCCATGCCAGGCAGCAGGATGGCCCAGGACTCAGCAGCCCCTGAAGGTGGCAGCCCCCGAGAGCATAGCCCTGGTTCTTAATTGGGACAGCGAACCCTGTCCAGTTGCTGGTCTGGTTTGGATTAGTGCTGATACACTGCAGGAGAAGCAGAAAGTGCCCTTTGCCTTTTGAAAAGCCGGCCCTTATTAGGAAAATGTAAGCAAACCAGCTTCCAGTGAGTGGCTAATGAAAAAAGGATGCTCTTTCAGGCCTGCAAAGCAGAAAAGCATATCACCTTGCATAATAGTGGGCCCTCTATAAGAATGAGTAGAAGAATGAGTTAATGGAACCGGGGCAGGCAAAGCGTTTCTGGGTAGAGAAAAGCCTCAGCCCCACCCTGGTGTTTAAAGCCTGTGTGACCTGGGCAAGTCAGTTACCCTCTCTGAACTGAGTTTCTTCAGCTACACAGTAGGGATCTTCAGACCAGCCCTGCAAAGTTGGGAGGTTTCACGATGATGCACAGAAAACGCCCAGCAGAGAGCCTGGCACGGATGCGAGCTCTCACCCTCGCCGTCACCATCCCGGGCCTAGGCCTTCCCCGCCACTTCGCCCAGCCCTCGCATTCATTCCTGTGGGTGAATCGTTTTCTTCTGTGGATGTGGCTCGGTTTTCTGATTCACATCCCCTTTAGAATTTTTCACTTCCCTCTGCCCACGTGTCCCTTCCCTTAGAAGGCCACATTTCCTCCCAGTCTAGAAGTCACTTTTGCTGTCAGTGACGTTTCCCCATCCTGTCCCCTTTGCAGTGGGAGAGTCCCAACGTCTTGTGTCTCGTCTACGACGTGACCAACGAGCAGTCCTTCACCAACTGCAGCAAGTGGCTGGAGAAGGCTCGGTCACAGATTCCAGGCGCCACCCTCCCAGGTACGAGCTGCAGGTATCCGGGGTTTCCAGCAGCACCTCTGACCTTCAAGTTCAAGAGCACAAGGTCACTGCAGAAATGGCTGTGGGTGCAGAAACAGGGTGCCATGGTCTTTGAGTGTGATGGTCTGGACTGTACCCTGGCTCTGCCTCAGCAACCACGGAAACCTCAGTGAGTGGCCGCACCTCTGTGAGTCTGTAAAATGGGCCTGTTGACGCCCCCCCGGCAGGGTTATGGGGTGACTCAAGATAATAAGGGGGAAGGTGCTGTGATAGGAATATGAGTTGTTATTTCGGGAAAGCTAACCCCAGGGAAGCAATCCTCATTTTCTCCTGTATGTGGGGCACCAGTAAACATGCAAGGCCCGTTTTCACTTCTGAATGCTCTCAATCAGTTTATTTTTCATCCCTATGTGAGATCAACAAATTCTCCTCATTAGAGACCAGGGAAAGCGATCTCCAGAGACAGGCTCAAAAATTAGCCGCAGCGGATGCAGCTGGCAACAGAACCAAATTACCTCTGAATCCCTGACTCTGAGCCCAGCCCTCAGATTAGTGTTAATGACCGTTTTGAAAGTTTGCTCCATGTGCTAGGAATGATCGCAAATGCTCACATCAGCTTGGTCCTCGCCTTCACGGTTTGCAGCCTTAGGGAGAGGAGGCGGACAGGTACCCGGGAGGTCTAGCAGAGGGGCTGAGCGAAAGCTGCAGGTGCAAAGCGCCGGCCTCCCGCTCTGCTGCGGCCCTCGGGGGCCGGTGCAAGGTCTCCGGTCGTGCCCATCACCTCGGATCAGGGAGCCTCTCTCAGATGAGGTTTTACACACCTCACAATTAGGCTGCTTGCTCTTTTATCTCTCCAGCTGTCCTCCCAGACGGCCACGGTTAAATGCGATGCTCCGATTGTTTCTCTCGAGTAGGTGCGCTGGTGGGGAACAAGACAGACCTGGCCAGCAGGCGAGTGGTGGAGTCGGCCCAGACCCGGGCATGGGCACTGGGCCAAGGCCTGGAATGTTTTGAAACATCCGTGGTAAGTATTTCCGCCTGCACCGTAGCCAAGTCTGGAGCGGACCTCGGCTGGAAGCGGTTTTTCACATGACCTCACATGCATCAAGTTGTTAGTCCACCATATGCAGAGCCTAATTTGGAGCTGATGTTTACATCCTTAGCCCAAGACCTCTTCTCAGTATAGCAAGAGTCACTCGTGTGTTACAAACAAGCAGGCTGGCTGGCTGGCCAGCCCTGAGAAAAGCTGGATCTCAGTTAGTAAGAAACACAAAAGTGTATTGTGTTCAGTTACAGTGATACTTGATGTTGGCATGAGACATCATGGGTTACGGTGTTGTTGGCACATTATTTCACAGACTCTCAAAATCAGCCCCATGATCCAGGAGCTGGCCCCCACTCCCCACTTTGTGTTGGGGTGAAGTGACTGGCCCATGAGTCACGTTGACTCACGAAGGGTTGAGCCAGGACTAGGATCCCTGACTTCTGGTTCCCCTCCGTGCTCCCTGCCCCCGCCTTGCCGCAGCCCCAGGGTGACGCCAGGCCACGGAGTGTCCTCTGGTATATTCAGCAAGAGCCCTTGGGAAGGGGGACGGTCAGAGGAATTTGTTCCCGGCCCCTTCAGTACCCGATAATCATGATTTGGGCATGTTCACAGTATTGTGGGAAGCTCCCTCCTACGTGGGGAGTTCTGAGGTCCCAGCCTCCCTGCACCCAGGGTGCAGGCACGTGACCCAGGCTGCACCAATCAGACACACTCGTGTGCTACTATGGAAGGGGGTCAAGTGAAGACACCCCCCTGCAGGAGCCGCCCAGAAACACCCACTTCAGAACCAGCAGGGACCAAGGTGCCAGCTGCAGTGCCCCTTCCTGGGGTTGCTGGGGAGACTTGCCATATCTGGCACAGCCTGAAACATCCATGGTGGTAACTTGGACTTCATTCCTGGCCTTGTGGCCTCTGACCCCGACTGATTCCTTGGTCCTCCCAGAGAGTCAGTGGGCTAGTTAATAAATAGCCCTGAGGTCGTTTTCTACTCAAACTCTCCTTAAGCTACAGGCACTCTTGTTGTTGCATCTATGAAATTTGACAAATGCTGCTATTCAGTTGCTGTACGGATGTGAATTTCTTAAACCCCCTCAAAGCGGCATGCTTCCTTAGGGAAAGTAGCGAGTGCGGGCAGGTGCTCTGACCTCTGATGGTGAGGGCTGTGGGCCGCTCGGTGTGTTACTGAACCTGTTGGTGCCTCAGGTTCCTCACCTATAAAGTGGGGATAGTAAAATATATCCCTCATTGAGTAATAAGTATGAGAATTAAGTCAGATGGTGAATATAAAAACACTTAGCACAAAGTCTGAGGCATAGTAAACGCTCAGTCAGTGTTAGCTTTTTTAAATATATATATTCCCTCTAGTAATCTCATTTATGCTATTATTACTGACTAAATCCTTGTATTCCTAGATTGTGCAGAGATAAATGTCAGTTTTGCCTCTGGTCCAATGATCACAAATGCTAAATTAGTGAAGTTCCGATTAGCAGGCTTTTACTGTATAGAGGGTTGCCCATCTTTTATGCAGGACGCCTTTGAGCAAAGCAGTAAGCTGTACCACCCACAGCAAACAGTATCTTCCTATTCCCTCCTCCTCCATTCACATTTATGAAGTTGCCTCCTTACCCCAATATCCCACGTTCCCTGGAACTCTTGATGGAACTCAGAAATTAACACCCACTCCCGACACTTCCATCACCAAAGGCCGCTGGGCTGCACGTTTAAACTCTGGTCAGGAGTTTGCCGCTACACGATTGAAACGGGAGGGTATAAATGATGTCTGACGAGGCTGCAGTTAAGCCCTTGGTATTAACTGTGCAAGTTAACTAGTCCCCCCACCCCGAGTTGATGCCAACAAAAGCACCACCGGCAGCTCGGTTAAGAAAGCTGTAATTAAAAAGGAGATATAACCAAATGCCATTTGAGACACAGCCAAGTCCTGACACCAAGCCCATCGCCTCCTCTCTTTCTAAATGCAGCCATAATTGTCCTGCAGACCTAAAGGAGATACCTACATGGCCATTTGACTTTCTTTTTTCTTTATAATTCCATCCCCAGAACGTACTCATTTTAAAACTGGAGGTTTTGTACCCTTTGACCACTTTCACCCGTTTCTCCTGCCCCGGTCCCCACCGCCCCTGGCAACCACCAGTCTACTCTCTGTTTCTGAGTTTGTTTTTTGTTAGATTCCACACATAAGTGAGAACATAACAATATTTATCTTTCTCGGCTGGCTTATTTCACTTAACATAATACGCTCAAGGTTCATCCACGTTGTCACGAGTGGCAGGATTTCCATCTTTTTTATGGCTGAATAGTATTCGTGTGTGTGTGTGTGTGTACCACATTGTCTTTATCCATTCATTCATCAGTGTACGCTTAGGTTGTTTCCATGTCTTGACTACTGTCATGACTATTCTCTTGGCAGTGAAGATGGGGATGCAGCTATCTCTCCAAGGAAGTGATTTCGTTTCCTTTGGTTACATACTCAGAAGTGGGATTGCTGGATCATATGGCAACTCTATTTTTAATTTTTGAGGAACCTCCATACTGTTTTCCATAGTTGCTGCACCAATTTTCATACCCACCAACAGTGCACGAGGGTTCCCTTTTTTCCACATCCTCACCAACACTTATCTCTTGTCTTTTTGATGATAGCCATCCTCTCAGGTGTGAGGTGATATCTCATTGTGGTTGATTTGCATTTCCCTGATGGTTAATAATTATGAGTACCTTTTCATGTACTTGTTGGCCATTTGAATATCTTCTTTGTAAAAATATCTGTTATTCATCCTTTACCCATTTTTTAATCAGAGTGTTTGTGTTTTTGCTGTTGAGTTGTACAAATTCCTTGTATATTTTGGATATTAACCCCTTATCAGATGTGTGGTTTGCAAATATTTTCTCTCATTCTGCAGGTTGCCTTTTCATTTTGTTGATGGTTTCCTTTGCTGTGCAGAAGCTTTCTGGTTGGTGTAGTCCCACTTATTGATTTATGCTTTTGTTGTCATATTCATAAAATTATTGCCAAAGCCACTGACAAGGATCTTTTTCCCAATGTTTTCTTCTAGGAGTTTTTTTGGTTTCAGGTCTTAAGTTCAAGTCTTTAATCCATTTTGAGTTAATTTCTGGGAGGTGTAAAATAGGGCTCCAGTTTCATCCTTTTGCATGTGAATATCCAGTTTTCCCAGCACCATTTATTGAAGAGATTATCTTTTCTCCATTGAGTATTCCTGACTCCACTGTCAAATATTAGATGACCATATATGTGGGGCGATTATTTCTGGGCTCTCAATTCTGTTCCATTGGTCTTTGTGTCTGTTTTTATGCCAGGACCATATTGTTTTGATTATTATAGCTTTGCAATAGGGTTTGAAATCAGGAAATGTGATGCCTCCAACTTTGTTCTTTTTCAGGATTGCTTTGGCTATTCGAGGTCTTTGTGGTTTCTCTTTGACTTTCTAACACCCCTCAATATTTGGCATTTTCACACCAAAAAATTTAAGAGCATTTCTTTAAACAGCAGTTAAAAGTTTAAAATACATTGTTTATTACTGCAAGAAGTTGGTATTAATATTAAATAAAAGTATTAAATAAATACTTTAAATTAATTTAAATACTTTAAAATAATTTAAATTAATTAAATAAATACTATATAAATAAATACCTATGGATCAGGAAAGATCCATAGGGATGGCTTCCCTTGCAGAAAGGTGAGGGGAAGGGAACTGATGTTTGTTGAGCACCTACTGTGTGCTAAGTGTCTTGCACACATTATCTATTTAGGCTTCCAACAGTCCTGCTGCTATCCGTATCTTACTGATGACAAACAGACTCAGAAAGACTGTGTTGCTTTCCCTGGTTGCCCAGCTAACGAGCAGTGGAACCAGAACTAGAACACAGGCTGGCCTGTCCAGCTTGATAACCTTCTAGAAGGGGCTCTGGCCTCCCACAGAGCCTACTTTGGGAGTCTCAGGGGCAGAATTCTAGGCCAGATTAAGCACTAGTCTGAGCCTGCTCTAAAGATTCTTCACGCAAAGCAGACCTACTCTACAGCTGTCAAACGATGTCAGCAAGATTATGATTCATCATTAACAAAAGGATTCCTATCATTGGCAAGCCCTCCTAATGCATTTGGAAAGCGGTTCTGTTTACATCTGCTATTTCAGGAGCACTCCATGTGTATAAAGAGACTTGCCTCCATTGAATTCCCTACTTTTTATGTTGCGTTCTCCGAAGATCTGGCTTTCAAGAGCTTTCAGATTCAGTTAGAAATCCTTGTGCATGTGCTTTGCAGGCCTCATTCTCTTCCCATTCAATGCTTAACTATACTTGCAACCGACGTAACGTTTTGCTATTTGAGTTTGGCGTAGCCTAGGACCTTATGCTCTGTACAGTCAGAAGTGTCTTGCAAATATAACTGAGTTATTCCTCTTATGTCCTGCTGAAGAGTGACAGCCTTCCGGTCCTTGGCAGTCATGAGTTTAGTATAGACGCTCATCTGGGCCACCAGCTGTCCTCTCATTTCTCAGCACCCTTTCAGCACTGCCACCTCTGGTTCTGCTCTTGGTGACTTGTCTCCTCCACCTTTGCGACAGGAAGTCCGGCAACTTTCTGCAGGAATTGGTTTCGTTTTGCGTGCTTCTGTCACCCCAGCTGGCAGAGTGAAAAGGCTGCTCTTCTCAAATTTGGGGCATCTGAATTCTAGACTGGGCTCTGTGTAAACCAGCTGGGCCACTGCACCCCTGGGCCCCGGACTGCTGTCTATAAAACAAAGGCACTGAGCTTGATGACTTCGTTCCATCCTTTGGTTTGGAAATCCTTCCGTTTTGTTGGGCATATTTCATTACCTCTTATCAAGGCTGCACTTTTGCCACCAGCTACGGATTGTTTGAAAACAGGTTCTTGTGCATTCATAGTTTGAGCTACTGTCTTGAAAGTAGTGGGTGCTTTCTTCTGCCAACTTATTTCTTTAAAAAAATTTAAAATACCCATGGATGCACACATAGAGAGTGAGACACGATAGCTAAGTGGAGAGGGTACCATTTTCTTTCTCCCAGAGCCTGTCAGGCTCACCCTGTAGGGCTGGTTCTTCCTACCAGATGAAGAAAATCTAGGGCAAGTTCCAGAACTTTTCTGATCCCTCTCAGATAATAAAAAAAATCCTTTGGGCACCTTTAGTCACAAAATTATTCATTATTTCACTTATTAAAATGCCCAGTCCTGAGTGACTGTCAAAATTCGTAAAGTCAGCGCCACCTCCTGAGCCTGCTGTGGGAAGCAGGGCCAGGCTACTGCGTCTGTGTCTCTGGACCTGTGCTTCCCCACCAGCTCACTTCTGTTGGGACCTGCTGTGGCCCCTCTGGACTTGCCAGGTGTCAGAGATGCCCTCCCTGCCCCCATCAGGGGCGCTCTCTCACCTGCGGCTTCCACCTCACAGGTGACACCTCCTCAGGCTAGGACACCTCCTCACCCTTCCTGCGACCTCAATTCCGGGCCGTCCATTCTTGTTGGGACCCGTCACCCTCCTGGAGGCTGTCCCCGCGGAGTCCCTTTAAGACAGCTCCAGGCTGGGCTTCCGCTGGGCCCGTTGCTGGTCCAGGGAAGCGTTGCTGCAGCCCCAGTTTGACAGAGGAGGCATTGCAGGCCATCCCCAGTCCGCCCTCTCCTGCTTGGCCATCCAGACAGCCAACCCCAGCCTCACCTTGATGCTTCCCAGGCCTGGGTCCAGCACTGGCCTAAGTCCCCGGGCTGCAGGCTTCCTCTTGGGCCCCTCCCACTGACCTCAGGATGAGGGAGAAGCGCCCGCATCCCAGGGGAAATGCCACAGCACTCCCCGACCTCCATCCTGTCTGGTCCTCCCTCCAGAGTGTGGAGGTCCTTGCCATCTGTTGTTTTGCTTTGACCTTTGGGGCCTCAGTCAAAACTAAGCGAGAGAGAGTCTCATTTTAACATCCTGTCACACACAGAGTGTGAGTGGCTAAAAGTACAGGCTCTGCAGGAGCAGGTCTAGGTTCAGACCCAGCTCCATCACGGGCAAGTGTGTCTTTCGGCACGTGACCTTAACCTCTCCACGTCTCAGTTTCCTTCTTGTAAAACGGGAGGAACGGTAGTAGCTGCCCTGCGTGGTGGGAGTGGTGGGAAGGGGCAGTTGGGGCAGAGGGCGGAGCCCTTGGCAGGAGGGAAGAGCGGGCGATGCCAGCTCTCTGTGACAATCCTAAAACCAACCAACTGACTTCTTCAATTTGTCTCTCCAGAAGGAGATGGAAAACTACGAAGCCCCCTTCCACTACCTGGCCAAGCAGTTTCACCACCTGTACCGGGAGAAGCTGGAGGTTTTCCAGGCGCTGGTGTGAGGGGCTGGCTGGACCATTCCCCGCGATGGAACCTGGCCGCGGGCTCCGTCTCCTCGGAAGATGGGAGAAGATGGAGTTGCCTGGGCACTTCCAGTCTATCGTGACAGCTTTAAATAAAATGAGGAGAAAAATGGAGAAGCAGCAGCTCATTCCGTTCTTGGTCGGGGCAGCCCTGGTGCCATTTTACACTTTGGCTGCTGCTTCCAGAGCAGCCTCCAGTGGTGGGAGCTGTTGCTTGTGACAGTGGGTGTCCTGCCCTCCCCGAAGGACCTCCCCGCAAGAGCCCACCCCACAACTTGCCATAGTTGAGGTGTTCAGCTTGGAATCTGCCGCATGGCCAGGGGGCTGATGGCCCTCTCCTTATTCTAGCACATTCAACTTTGCTGCCTGTCCCGCTGTCCAGCTTGCTCCTCAGCCAGAGCTCCCTGGTGATGCCAGAGCCCCCTGGTGATGACTGCTGTCCCTGGCAAAAGCAGTGCCCTCTGCCGGCTGCCCTGGGTGCCTCTTCTTGATGAAGACCCAGCCCCTCCCAGCTGCCGGGAACCCTGAGCACCCAGGGAGCCAAGAACGAGGCCACTTTCCTTTAATGACCCTCCTCTCAGCAAGCCGGGAAGCAGTCATAATTCTTTGCACTGAGCTTGACTCTTTTCCATCCTGTCTCTGCTGCCAGATTAATCTTCCTAAAACACCACTTTCATCATTTCACTCCCCTGATTAAACACCCATAGAAGTTCCTCATTGCACCTTACATCAGGGCTGCGGGCCGAGGTCTGGCATTGAAGCTTGCCTCTGACTGTCACCCTCACCCGGGGGTCTCAGCTTCTTTCAGCTCCAGGGCCCCAGAGGGTCATTGCCCTCTTTGAGTCCCCCTCTTGGTGGGAGTGGGGGTGCTGTGCAGGGTGCTGGCTTTGGCGGTAGACAGATTCTGGGTCTGTCCCGGTGATAGCAGTCATAATGGAAATTAACTCTGGTTCCTGTTTATGACCTGCCATGTCTCTACATGAGCTGAGCACATTACACATATTAGCTAATTTAATCCTTAACAACGTGGAGTCTTGCTGTCCTACTTTTACAAATGAGGAACCAGAGTCAGAATCGTGGACGCCAGACCCCGGCCCACAGCCGCCGCCCTCTCCTGGGATCGCCTGAGCTTGGCCGGGAGCAGGAGAAGGTGATGGCTAGGTTGCCCCTCCAGATCGCTGTGAGAAGTGACATAACATGAAGGGCATCAGGCACGTATCAACCACCTCAGGCCCCTCCCATCCCCCCTCCTGTCACGTCTCAACACAAACTCACTGTAGCCACAGCCATCTTCCCAGTGAGTCATTTCTTTCGGAAGATAGGGGCCTGCAATTCGCCGGGCATTTTCCTAGGCACTGGTCACATCAAGCTGTTGGTCTCTTGGCCCGTGTTCCGGAGGGGAAGATCTACAATAAACAACCAAGGAGACGTGGAGGGGACATTTCCGGTTGCCCCAGAATTGGTTACTGGGACCCACGGCTGTGGCCAAAGAGATGCTAAGAAACCCACTTCCTAAAGAGATCACAAAAGGCTGGGGCCAGATGCCCTCCCCGGGGCATCCTGGAGGTGGCAGAATTGGCCCTGCTACCAGGAGCCACCTCAGCCCCTCCACTCCTTGCTCTTTGCTGTTTATATAAGAAAATCGAGTAGTCAAGAGGAGGAGGGAATGAGGGTGGACAGTGTTGGTGGATGGGTACCACTCCCTCTCCAGCCCCGCCCCCAGAACCAGGCACTGGAGACCCCAGGAGAATCCTCCTAAGACAAGACAGAGGACACTGCCGAGAAGAGGAGGCTGGCACCTTGCTCCCCAGCTGCGTACTCGCAGAGCTGCTGGAGCCTGGTGCCAGCTGCAGGGGCAGGGTGGTGAGGGCGTCCTTGGGGGAGCTTGGCACGCATCCCCTAGCCTTGTGCCTGGCTCCCTCCAGGGGGATTGGGGAGGGGGGCAGAAGCCTGCACCGCCAGCAGGGGGAGCAGGTGCTCCCACCTCCGCTGTTCATGGCCCCCAGGGGGCTCACGTGGGGAGCCACACAGAGGGTGGGACGCTGAGGGCAAAGTGTCGGTCCCTGTTCTAGGAATTGGGGACTTGGAGAGTAAAACAAAAATCCCTACCCTCAGGGTGCTTACATTCTAGTGGGGTAAGAAAGAGGTTCACTTAGGGCAATCTGATGGATGGTAACAGAGCAGGGAGTGCAGAGGGTGTGCCAGGGAGGGGGTAGCGGTATGAAATAGGGAGGTTAGAAAAGATCCCCCTGAGAAGGGGACATTTCAGCAAGATCTGAGAGGGCAGAGTGGCCCCTCTCGGTGTGGTTGATTCATAGGCCCCTCAGAAGTGGAAAGCCCCCCTTCCACTTTCTTTACCTGGTGGCTGGCACTGGGTCTGAGCTGTGTGCATGGACTCTTGAGGGATCTGGAGATGGATGGGACTCAGCCCCTGCCCTAGAATCACCTACAAGCCATAGAAGAGAAAGATGAGCCAACACTTCACTTCTAAACCCCAGTGGAACCCCAAAAGCATAGGCGCCAGGGTCCCCCACTGCTGTGGACGGGCACAGGAGCTGAGCGCTTCTCCTGCTGTCTTTGGGACATTCCCTGTCCTCCACGGTTTCCTTCCTTCTGCGAGGAATGGTCTGAGGCAGGGGCCTGGCCTCTTTCTGTTCACTCCCTGGCTCTGTGAAGCCGACCCTTCTGCGGTACCTTTTGCTGCCTGCTGGCCTCACTTGGGTTCACCCACCAAGAGGGCAGAGAAGCCTGGGTGAGTGGGAGTGTGGGAACACAGCGGGGCCCATCGTGCTTTGGAGTGGTCGCTTAGAAATATAGACCCCAGTTCCAACATGGGCCCTCAGGCACTTTCCCTGCCGAGTTCTTTGTTGGGGTCCCACCCTGGAAGAGTTCCCCATTCAGGTGTGGATGGCATGGGAGGCAGCCCCAGGGGGGTGTCCTGGGCCCAGTGGTTCACCCTGACACTGTTTTTGCCATGAGCACCAGCCCTTAGCTTTCCATGACTGGGAAAGTTGCCTTGGTTAGATGGTCTTCTGCGAGGAGACTCAGAGAGCAGGAGGCTACCTGCTGTAGCTAAAATACATGCATTCTGGTGCTAAAATGTGTATTTTAAAATGGTATATTGCAAACTAAAAATTTCCTGTCCCAAACTGGGATGGCAGTCAGAGCAGATTCAGTGGCGCCCAGGCTGGGAGCTGAGAATCATGCTAACCCGGGTCTCTTGGAGGAGTTTTTGGTTTTGAGAAAAGCTTTTGGTTTTGCACCTGCCGGTCCCATCCCTGGGTCCATCTCGGGGCAGGGGCCCTGCTGCATATCGGGATGGCTGAAGCTGTGCCCTCAAGGAGCTCAAGTCTCACAGGCAAGAAGGGTTTCCAGGGACCTCGCAGGGAAACACCCAGTGTCAACCAGGGAAAAGCATTCCAGACACAGGGAACCACACGTGCAAAGGCCCTGAGGCAGGAAGCAGGGTCCCCCTTGTGGAACTGTGCGTGAAGCACTGGGTGGGGAGTGAGTGGTACCCGGCTGGTGAGAGGTTGGAGAGAAGGCAAAACAAGAGCATGGAGGTTTTGGTACATAGACCAGAGAAGCTGGACTTTTTCCAGAAGGAAATGGGAAGCTTTAAGGCTTTTCACAGAGGTGACTCACCTGGATTTCTGCTTTAGAAAGATCAGCCTGGGGGGAAATCGGTGGAGGCAGTGAGAGAGGAGATGCTTGGAGATTAAGGAGACCAGTTCAGAGACGTCCCAGTATTCTGGCCGAGAGTTGATGGGGAAGATGTGGAGACAAGGCTTCACCCATCTCCAGCATGAACAAAAACTTTGTATTTTCAGCCCAATTTAGAATTGTCTTCTCCCCCACCCCACCCTTTTCCTCAGAACACCAACTGATTTTTTTTTTTAACACATTATCCTTTATTTACTTTAGAGACAGAGAAAACACAGAGAGAGGGACTTGTTTGGGTTGCAACTTGTTAGTGATGGAGCCAGGATTAAGAACTTGGGCTTGCCAGCCCTCGGTGGATTTTATGATATTTATGTATACAATGCCCGCTCACTCTTCTGCTCTGCCAGTAAACAAAGCTGATCAATATGAAGAGGACAGCAACGAAGAGCTCGTTTCCATCCTAAAAAGGCAAGAGGACTGGGAAGATTCATTAGGAGAAAATATCGAACAGCCAGTGTCTGAGTTTTACCTGTGATGTGACGGGGGAGAAAGTGCATTTTTGCAGAAGCCATTATGTAACTGTCCTAGGGACAGAGGGGGTGACTCCAGAATGGAGCATGGTGGCAAGCGACCAGGAGAGCAAAGACAGTGTCGGTTCCTAGCAGGCAGGAACCACATCGGATACTCCTTATTGGTCCTCTAGAAGCATCTGGGGTTTAGTGGAAAAAGCAATGGTTTCACATCAGAAGAATGGAATTAGAATTGCTGCTGTGTGTCTGTAGGCAAGGCACTCACCCTCTCTGATGGCCAGCACCAGCTTCCCTGTTATCAAATGGGAATGTCAGCATCAACCTTACCTATTATTGTGTGTAGATTAAGATGTGTAAAACCTCCTTCTACAAAGCATGGTATATTAAAAAATCCAGGTGATTTCCAAATTTTCTTTACTGGCTTTTTTATGAGCATAAAAGTAATGTATGGTTATTGCCAAAATAAAGTCAGAAACTACTACAAAATATAAAGAAGAAAATGGAAATTACTCAACTCCTTCCATCCAGAAATAGCCACCATTAACATTCTGGTGTGTGTACTTCCGTCCTTTTTCCTCTGCATATAAAAATACATACATATTTTTTTAAACCAGAAATGTGATAATGCCATATATGCTACTTGAAATGTTTCTCCTTTCGCTTAAAATTATCTTGTGGACATCATTTCAGACCAAAAAATACAGTTTTATGTGATCATTTTATTTCTTTTTAAATCATGAAAATTTTAAACATACACAAAAATAAAGAGAACAGTGTAACGGATGCTCCTTTACCCATCAGCCAGATTCAGAACTTGTAAGATTTTGCCTCCCTTGCTTCATCTTTTTCCCCCTTCCATTATTATTATTGTTATAACAGTTTAAACCAAATACTAACCCTCTTGCAGTGTGCCTCTAAACCAATCTCAAGGTCATTATCACACCTGACAAAATTAATAGTAATTCCTTAAGAGCACCAAATGCCCAGTCAGGATTCAAATTTCTCCAGTTAGCTCCAAAGGGTTCTTTTCCAGTTGGTTTATCACATGATCCTTTTTAATGATCCCCTGTGGATGGATACCAGCTTTGCAAGTTGTCACTCGTGAAAAGCACGGAGGGCAACATCTTTTTGCACATATTCGTGGACCCCTGTCCAATTATTTCTACAGGACAAATTCCTAGAAGGGGACTTTCCAGGTCAAAGCCTATGCACTTTTTTTTAAGGCTTTTAATAGCATTTGACAAATTGCCCTCCAGAGAAATTGTACCAATTTACACTCCCACCAGCAGGGACTGGCACCCTGGACGGCTTTGGGTTGTTAATGAAAGGAAATTAAGGGGAGAGAAAGCAGGTAGGGAGGAAAAGGAGAAAGGAAGAGAGGCCTGGAGGGAGAGGATGCAGAGAGCTCCTCGGAGCTCTCGGTAGCCCCCAGGGACCAGCCCTCCCGCGCCTGAGAGCAGCTCGGAGAGCCAAGTGTCCCAGCCCATTGGTGACTGCACCAGATTAAGTCCTAAAGCAACGATTCAATCGAGACGGAGAACAAAGCTAGAGCAAAGACTCTTCGATCCATTCTAATTAGGAGCTGCCTTTCCAGAGAAATCAGGAACAGGCTGCCACGGCTGAAGGTGGAAAAAAAAAAAAAAAGAAAAAGGAAAAAAAAAGCAAAGCTGCAGCCCAGCTGTGCTTGAAGCTTGTCTGTTTTCTGAAAATCCCAAGAAAGAGCTCCATCCATTGTGCACACAATCCAGGGACCCTGTTCTGAAGGTTATAGAATTCAGCTTGGGCCAAGGATCTCCATCCCCAAAGTGTGTGCTGGGCAGGGGGCACTTTCTGTTCTTGCCCTTGCTAAGGGCAGGGGGAGGAGGGCAAGGAAGTAGTAGGCACTTACCTTGTTTCTCCTTCATTTTTGCTGTAGCTTAAAACCTACAATCTATTTCAGGTTTGAGAAGAGGAACTAAAATTAAGATACATTTGAGGCCTGGCTCTACATGCAAATATGGAGACCAGGCTGGTTCTAGTTCTTGCAGCCTGGGTTTACATTGGAGTTTTGCTCGGTAGGTGGAGGTCATGATGCTTTGCTTGCCTTTGACTCTCCGCCTCCCGTTTGCACTATGCTCTTCCCATGTCGAGTACAAGCACTCAAAGAAGGACTCATCCAAGGGTCAGCATTAGCCAAGCTTCAGTGACAAAGCCATTCCAACTGTAAGCATTGAGCATCCTAACATAAGGACTGCAGTGAGTTCATGGTCCAGAACTTCCTCGGGTGCTGTATCATTTGTAAGATGGTATTTAAATTAAGAGCATGCAGGATCCAGGTCATGGTGGATTCTTGCCGATATCGAAGGATGTTTTCAAGCAAAGATCAAGAAACAGCTTCCCAAACAACATATCGGCAATTCACATACATCTCAATTTTATTTTGTGTGCCCACTCTTTGAAGCCGATGTTTTGCACCCAACTTCACATGAATGTGACATGACCTCCTGGCTGGCAGGAGTCAAGTCTTGAACCTGCCTTCCCTCCCACTCAGGTCTCTTTCCATGACCTTGGGCTGCCTTCTCGGCATCTGTGAGCCTTTTTTGTCCCCTACCTTGTACCTCCCCATGGATCCCAACAAAGCAGCTCCCTTTCCCAAGGGTGCTGGGGCTCTGGAGCCGAGAGGAGAGCCTGGCGGGGAGACAGCCCTGTGAGCCCCGCTTGGTGCCAGGATCACCCCAGTCCCCTTCAAGCCCGTTTCCTCTCACCCAACCTTCACACAACAAACCAGGAGGCTGAGGCAACGTTCCAATTTCACAGCCGAGGGTACCACAGGCCTGTGACCTTGGTTCTGAATGCAGATTTCCAGGAATGCCTACAGCTGCTTTCGGGGATCTGTGAATCTCAGGATACATCTTGGGGAAGCTTGGGTCCCTCCCATCAGGCTTCCTTCAGCTGTTCTAACAGCTCCCTCTTCTAACAAGCAGAGGTGGTAACAACTGTGAGAAGCAGGGCGTGGAGCCGTGCGCCTGCACGTGGCGTTCTAGGCTCTGGAGTCAAACAGCTCTGGGTTCAGGTGTCCACTCAGGCACTTTGTCACAGAGTGACCCTGGGCAAGTCACTTCACTGCTCCAGGCCCTGGAACATCACCTCCCTTGGATGGTTGCTAAGGGTTCACAATATGGCGGTACTTACAAAACTCTCAGCCCATGTTGGAACAGTACCTGTTCAGGCTTTACTATTATTGTTGCTGTGTGGTCCCCACCCTGGGTAATCCCAGGATGAAGAAGTTGAGTCTGCTGCCCCCCGACCCTTCATCCAAAGGAGCTCTGGGACTGGGAGGCCTGGGTCCCCTATGCGTGAAACCTGGGAAATGGCCAGCCACGGCCCAGAGAAGACTGGAGAGAGACTGAACCAGGGTGGGGGGCGCCAGGAGACCTGGGTTCAAGTCCACCTCTTCCCTGCACTGGACTTTGCCCCTGGGGCATATGTGATGACAAGGTTGGACTAATGATCCCTAAGAGTATTCGCTGTTCTAACTTCTTTGGTTCTCCATGCCCAGCAGGCAGGCGAGAAGGGCTTAACAACCGCTCTGGGCACAGAGCTGATGCATCTCAATCAGCCCTGGCCTTCTGAGTACCAACCATGTGCCAGGCCTTGCTCTCGGTGCAGGGTCTTCAAGGCTGAACAGGAGACGTTAGGCCCCTCTCCTTGTCCCATACAGTCTAGTCGGGGAGAGAGGCAATAGCGAGTTTATAAACAGGTATATAGCCAAGTTGTAAAAGCTGCTTAAAGGAAAAGACCAGAGCCCTCTGAACAAGACTACAAAGGAGTTGTTAGGTTGGGGAGAAGGTTGTCCAGCAAAAGCCTCTCCATTGAAATATGAAGGGATATGAAGGGGTAGGAGCTGGGCGTGAAAGAGGGAAATTGTGTGTCAGCCAGAGGGAGCAGCTTGTTCAAAGGTCCTGAGGCAGAGAGGAGCAGCAGCCCCAATCCCCTAGCACATCTCAGCAGAGCTTACTTCTCGGCCCTCACTCTCCCAGGGTTTCCACATGGGGGGACTCTCACCCCCAAGAGAATCGAATACACCAGATATGGAACAGATGCTCAGATATGGACCTTGAGCTATGGTGGTGGTACCCACTCTTTCCTTTATGGCATGGGCAGCCCTGGGGCTCCACACAGAACTGACCCAGCACCAGGCCCATGCACAGGCTGCAAAATCAGGCCTGAGGGAGGACTCCGCTGAGTCTCAGAGGCGAGAGACAGAGAGAACCATGCGGAGCAGGGGAGGCTCCGAGAGCCCCAGACTATAACTGGGCAGGGTGAGGAGGCACCGTCATCGACCCAAAGCTCCTATTGCATAGATGGGAAGATAAGACAGGCTCAAGTTGCTCCAGCGCACAGCCCAGGCAGCTCACACACCATGTTGCCCTCCCTTCCCTCCCACCCTCCCTGTGAGAGGGCAGGGCATGCGCATTTGAGGGCCAAGGAAATCAAGGCCCAAGGAGGTGAAATGACTTGGCCCAGCCCCACAGCCAGCCGGGGCAGGGGTGGAGAAGGCAGAGGAGCCCCCAGCCAGCACCTCCTCTGTGCCTGGCATCTCACATCCTTCACCTCTCTTAATCTTCACAACCACCTTTCCAGGTGTGCGTGGTTTGGCTCATTTTACAGGTAAGGAAACTGAGGTTCGGAGAGATAAAGCCAGTGACTCAAGTTCAGCCAGAAAGTGGAACCCACATAGAACCTGTGCTCTTTTTGTCACCAAGAAGCAGCCCCGGTAGGCGAGCAGGTACCCAGGAAGGACACCGTGGCTAGGAATGTTTGAGGACAGGCCAGCAGGGAAGCAGCTGTCCTGGAAAACTTGCGAGAAAAACCCACATAATAAACACTGTGAGCTCTGGGAGCTGGGGAGAGGCCCCCCAGGAAGGGCAGAGGTAGAGGGTATGAAGTGTTGGAGAGGGGCGGGTAAGAGACCAAGGTCACACTTACTGAGGGCCGGGCGCACAGTAAGGCCTCAGCAAACCTGAGTTCCCTTGACCGTCCCAAGGGAGGTCCTGCTGCCACCACAGCCACCCACTGAGGGTCATGCACTCCCTGAGGCATCTGTAGGGTGGCCCGCACCCCGCCCCTCCCCCTGCACTCTCCTGCCACCCTCCCACCCTCCAGTCCTGCGTCGGCTGCCCCAGAGCCCCTGGGATCCACGTCTCGAACACCCGGGACTGCTGGGCATCTGGGCCATGTCACATCACACCTCACCATGCTGCGCGGTACCCCTGGGCAGCCGAGCTTGTCGGCTTCTCCAGGACAGCAGCAAGGGCAGCGGAGCCCAGCGGAGGCAGAGGCAGACAAGATGGGACCGGCAGACCCTCCTGACCCCATTCAGACAACGCTCATTTCCAAGACCATCTGCTCAGCCAGGCGCAGGCCACGCAGGGCACTGGGGCAGAAAGAGCCGGCACCAGGCTGGCCATGTGCTGGCCTCCGGGACCTGCCCGGTCAGGAGGCCCGGCTGGCCTTTCCTCTGCAGCTGCCAGCACTGGCCAGCCTGTAGGGGCGCCGGGCTCCAGCCCAGACCCTCCCTGACAGAGGCGCCGGGGGTGGGGGGCAAGGAGGGACTCTGTGACCTAAGAGGGTGGGACAGGGGCCAGGGGAGGGGTGGAGCTGAGGCACCAAGTGTGTGTCCCCCCTTAAGAGACGAACACTGCAGGCTGGGTGCAGGGAACAGAGCCCCTCTGATGCCCAGATACTCCCTGGCCTTCAGGGTGACCCCAGAGCTCCAGAGACCGATGAGTGCCCCCCGAATGACTGCCAGAGCCCCCACCCCTCCCCTTTCATCTGCTCGAGCCCCTCTAATCCTGGTTTGCCTCGGTCACCATGGTGACACTGTCCCGGCATCAATCAGAACATGTCACCCCATCTGCCTAAAGCCCTTCAAAGGCCTCCTGTGTCCCTAAGTTAATGACCCAAATCCTTGTCCTGGCCTACACACCCATCTCACCTTGTCCCATCTTGTCCCATCTCAGACACACACACACACACACACACACACACACCACTGTTGGTGTTTTAGTTTCAAAGACCTTTTTTCAGTTCTGTGTTTGCAACTCTTCCGTGGCTCAGTTTCTTCACCTATTAAATGGGGTACTTAATTGTGTCTTAGTTTTGGTTACTCCAAAAACAGCCCTGGAGACAAGTGTTCAGGAGCAAATAGTTATTTTCGAGGTGACCTCAGAAGCACAGTGTGAGGGGGGGGAGTGAGACAGGGTGGGAGAAAATCTGAGGAGGTGCACACTGATGGCGGTACCCCTGCGACACGGGGCGTCCAATTACCTGGGGCTTCTGAGAGGCAGTGTCAAGCTGCCTCAGAATCGCCCACTAATGGGGAGGAAGCCGGGATATTTATCCTCCAATTCCCATCAGTTATTGGCGAGGGCAGTCCTGGGAAGTGTAGACTCTCTGGTACTTCCAGCCAATAGAAGCTGCCAGCAAATATGAGAACTGTCCTTAGAGGACCCCTGGGGTGGGCAGAAGGAATACAGGCAGGGCATTCATGGCTTCTGCAATTGGGAATATCTCTCTCATAGCATTGTGCAAATTAACTGACATAATACTTATAAAATGCTTAATACAGTGTCTGGCACATAGTAGGTACTCAGTCTGAGCTATAATAATATTAATGTCATTATTGTTGTTGTCACGACTGACATAAAACTCTCTCTGACCTCAGGGCCTTTGTCCAGGCTGTTCCCTGTGCCTAGCACACTCTTCTCTGCTCATCCTCCCTCCACTTGGTTAACATCTGCCTTGCTTCAGGTCTCAGCCCAAATGTCACCTCCTCAGGGAAGCCCTCCCTGACCACTGGATTAGATCGGGTTCTCCCTTAGATGTGCTCAGAGCACCTACTCCACCCCTTTCTTTCAGGGGGTTTAATTACTGTTGTCACTTTAAATTTATTTGCACGACTGTTTGCGATTCTCTGATTCTCTGCTCATTGCTGGTCTCTCCCGTTGGACTGTAAGCTCCCTGAGGACACAGGCTGAGTCTGTTTTGTTCACAGAGACAACCCCAGGGCCAAGCACAGGGTTCCTGCACAGGAGATGCCCCAAAACAGACTGGTGGAGTAGAGAGAGGAATCTGAATGGGGAAGCAGGCACAGAATGAGTAAAACACGATGTCAGTGCCAGATCAGAGGTATTTACGAAGAGCTCTGGGAGCGTGCACGAAAGACAGATTCATTCCTTTCTTCAGTAACTGTCTCTAGAACACCTATTCTGTGCTGAGCATGGGGCAGGTGGTGTTAAACAAAACAGGCACTGTCCCGGCCCTCTGGGATCTTCCCATCCCGTGGGGGTGGGGGGCATTCGTGCAGGGAGCAAAGCGGAGTAGGAAAGGTGTGGAGGGACAAGGCTGTGTGCCAAGCCAACCCTGCTTCATCTTCCTCCTGAGCACCAGAAAGACTACATTTCCCAGTTTCCTTGCAGCTCAGTGGGGTCATGTGACTAGCTGTTACCAGTGGAATGTGGGAGGAAGTGAGGTGCAGCACTTCCAGGGCTGGCCCGTAGAAACCTCCCCCCAGATCTTCCACACTCCCTTCATAGGCCTACAGAGCTCTAGAGCAAGGGTCAGCAAATGTTTCTGTGAAGGCCAGAGGGCAAACATTTTAAGTTTTGTGGGCCATCCAGTCTCTATGGCAGCTATGTAGCTAATGGGCGTGGCTGTGTCCCAATAAAACTTTATTTACAAAAACAGGTCCTCGTCTGCCAGCCTGTCTTAGAGCATAGTAGAGCCACTGGACAGAGGAACTGAACCCCCCCATAGCTGTGTGGAACAGAGCTCACCTACCTCACCCCAGCCAACTTTGACTCAACTGTGCTCTGAGCGAAAAATAAACTCTTGTGTGTTAACCACTGTGGTGCTAGGGTGTATTTGTAACAGTTAGCAAATGCTAACGTACATGGAAGGCTTCACAGAGGAGGTGGCACTCACCTTTGGCTTTGACAGGGGAGTAAGGCACTCTCCAGGCTGGCAAGATGAGGAAGGGCATTCTTAGGGAAGACGGGACCCCTGTGAGCCAACTCCTTGAAGAGTGGAGTGTGGAGGATATCATAGGGCTTGTGCTGCAAAAGGGACATAAAAAGTGGTCCCAAGGGAATTCCCTGGCGGTCCAGTGGTTATGACTCTGCACTTTCACTGCTGAGGGCCTGGGTTCAATCCCTGGTCAGGGAACTAAGATCCCACAAGCCACGCAGCACAGCCAAAATAAAATAAAATAAAATAAGAAGAACTTCTCTTTAAAAAAAGAAAGAAAGAAAGAAAAGTGGTCCCAAGGGACTGAGAAGGAGGAACTGGACGTTTGGAGATAAAGCTAAGGGGAGAGGGATAGGAAGCAACCACACTCTTGGAGCCTTGCTGTTCCCTCCACACTGTGTGTTCCCCCATTTCTGTGCCTTTGTTCATGTGGTACCCCTGCCTCACATCCCCTTCCTTCTCCCACCTGCTTTGACCCCACCCTTCCTTTAGGACTTAATGAAGTCCCTGGGTGCCCCAGTGTTCAAAGCGGCAACAGAGTTTCTCAACAAGAGTGCAGGCTTTTAGAACAGAGAGTCCTGGGTGCAAATCCTGCCTCTGTCAATAAGAGAAGCCAAAGAACAGACTATTCAATATAGAGGAGCCAGGACTTTCTGGGTTTGAAAACTTTTCTCATTCCCAATCTATCCACATGACAAACAATTCTTAAGAGAAGAAATGACTCCCAGGCAAAGATCAAAGCCACTATCAGGAAAACGGTGTAAACATGAATCCAAGGTGTGACTATGAAGTCTTTTTTTAAGACCTGAGAAAAATTTCGAGTGCCTCATAGACCCTCTCAAACCGACAAAGTCCTTTTGAGGATCTTAACGGCATATGCTGTAGACCCTTTCTGTTAAATAATCGAAATTTGAAGAATCTCAAGGGCAGCCTTGCCAGGAGCCCAAATTAAAAAGAAATTTGTGGGTGTGCCTTTTGTCAAATGGAATGAATTACAAATTGTTTCATAGGAAACCCACAAAACTTTGAAAGGAATTGTTTGGGCTATGAATGAGTGGAACAGAGAGAACACCAAATGAAAAGCGAGATCTTTAGACCCTCAAATCTCTATGGGTAGGAGGCAGGCTAAGAAAATTACTCAGCTGCAGACCCTGGTCATTTCTTAAGGAAATACAAGAATGTCTCAGAGAAAAGAAGCAAGAACCTAGAGGGCAGCGTCAAGAGCCACAAGAATAATTCTCAGGTAGGTGGACTGAGCACTAATCAAGGAATTGGCAACATGTTCCCAGATGGATTTCAGAATTGCTATGGTCCAGTGACTGCTGTGTGCCTCCTGCATCCCTTCTTTTAGTGGGAGTGTCTATGATGGTTGTCCTATGCCTGTGTCACCTTTGTTTGCTGGCTGTGGGGCAGAGGGCAGAGAACTTGTTTCTTTAGCTCACAGATCTTCCTATTGAAAGGAGTGGTGCTCAAGGATTTGTACCCAAGGAATTCCACCTAAGGAGACATGTCCCTACCTGCACCTGATTTAGATGACAAGGCCTTGGGAGAGGAGAATAAATATATTTTGCATGTGGAGGTATGTATCAGTTTGCTATAGGGCTGCCATAACAAAGTCACAGACTGAGGGGCTTAAACAACAGAAATTTACTTCCTCACAGTTCTGGAGGCTAGAAGTCCAAGATCAAGATCTTCCGAGGGCCATGAGGGAAGGATCTGTTCCTGGCCTCTCTCCTTGGCTTATGGATAGCAGTCTTGTCACTGTATGTCTTCACATTGTCTTCCTTCTGTATGGGTCTGTGTCCAAATTTCCTGTTCTTATAAGGACACCAGTCAAGCCCTATTGGATTAAGGCCCACCCTAATGACTTCATTTCAACATAATCATATCTTTAGAGACCCCATCTCCAAATATAGTTACATTCTGATGTACTGGGTGTTAGGATTTCAACATATGAATTTTCCAGGTGGGGTGACACAGCTCAACATAACAGCGAGGAATGTGAGTTGTTATGAATCATTCTGGCCAGAGGGTACATGACGGCACATTGTATTTTCCAAAGATCCTCCCACATGATCTTCCTGCAGGTGATCAGCCAACTCCACTACCAAGAGGTGGGGGTCTGTGTCCCCTCCCCCTAAACCTGGACGGAGTTTTGTGACTGCCTTAGACTATAACACTATTGCCAATAGAGTACAACATGAGTGACACTATGTGACTTCTGAAGATAGGTTATTAAAGGCAAAACAACTTCTTAGAACCCAGTCACCATGCTGTGAGGAAGCCCAAGCCACATGGAGAGGCCAAGTACAGGCATGTTGGCTGCCAGCTCCAGGTGACATCCCAGCCCCCAGCCATACGAGAGAGGAGGCCTTCGGAAGGACTCCAGCCGCAACCCAGCCACCATTTGACTGTGACCCCATGAGACCCCAGGCGGGAACTACCAAGCCAAGCCCAGTCACCCCCAGAACCATGACAGATAATAATAATAATTAAGTATTGTTTTTGTTTGACACACATCCCCGCACTAGATTTGGGGTGGTTTTTAATGCAGCAAAAATAACTGATGCAACTGGGGGTGAATATAAGAATCAGGGCAAAAAAGAAGGGAGGAGGCAAAGATGGGAGGAAGGAAGAGGAAGAAAGAAGGAACTAGAAGTGCCACAGGGCAGGGATTTTGTGGGTCTCATTCACGGAAGAGGCCTGGCACAAACTAGGTGCTCAGTTAATACTCGTCAACTAAATAAATGAAGGAGAAACTTCCCTGGTGGTCCAGCAGTTAAGACTCCAAGCTCCCACTGCAGGGGGCCCAGGTTCAATCCCTGGTCAGGGAACTAGATCCCACATGCCGCAACTAAAAGATCCCGCATGCCGCAACTAAAGATCCCCCATGCAACAACGAAGATCCCGCGTGCTGCAACTAAGATCTGGCATAGCCAAATAAATAAATTAAACAAATAAATATTTTTTAAAATAATAATAAATAAATAAATGGAGGAAAGGGAGAGAGAAGGACCATAACTCTGAGAGAGCTGCGTTTTTTTACGCACATTTGGAGACAAACTCCAAGATGGCCCCAGGAGAGACTACAAATTCCCAGACAGAGCCCTTGGCTGCACAAGATCCAATGTGTGAAGGTTGAAGAAGAGAGAAATCAATCAAGCCCATAGTTGTGACCTGGGGCTCAGAGGGCAGATTGCGCCAGGGCAACCAGCAGCAGGACTCCCCGGACTGATGACTTCGGGCAGGATGGGGCAGGCATGGAGTCTGGGAAAGACCCCGTGGAGGAGCCAGACTCTGTGGGCTGGACACGCCTGGGCTGGGCTGCAGCCCTGCCCAGCTCTCAGAGGCTGGTCCACAGCATCGCCCAGATCTTAGAGGCTGGTCCACTCACTCTGCCTAAGGACCCCAACTGCCCCGGACCTGCTCGAACTTGCTTCCTGTCTTGTTGACCAGCCCTTCCTCCCCAGCTCTCTAGCCTTGAGGTTTTGTGTACTCTTGTTCTGTTTCATGTTCTCTGTTTCTATTTCCAACAAATAGCCAATCCTGTCTTGCGGGTGGTCTATTTCATCCACTTTTCATTTCTTTGTCCCCTTCATCCTATTTTTCCTCTTCCAACAACTTTCTCCCAGGACTCTGTCTCTTCTCTATTCCATCCACTTACTGTTCTTTCTAGGACTTCCTTTTGTTCTTTTCAACATTTTAGTCCCTCTAACCCTGTTATCACCCTTGAATCTCTTTTGCTAATTTGTCTTCTCCCCCCTGTTTTGGCCCTTTTCTCGCCCATCTCTCTCATCTCGTCCGCCCTCGCCCTTTCAAATGCGTGAGCATCTGTCTCACTCTCTCCCCGTCCCAGCTCCTCCCTGCATTTTCTCCTCTCTTCAAACTGGGTTGTGAATGCCATCTGCCTCGGAGCAGGACACGCTGTAAAGCCGAGGTTCCCGGAGGGCCAGGTTGTGATCATTTTATTTTTACAACGTCCTTGGATAGATCAAGGTGTTTGTGCAGGGTGGGGTCGCATGCTGGGTGGGAGGGGACCAAGACGGCGAATAGCACTTGAGATTAATATAGGTCACTTGCTGAGCAGTGTCCCAATGGTCCCGGGGAGAGGAGAACCTCGTCATCTGGGGCCGGCTCTGCAGAGGTGGCCGCAGTGCCGTCTCCAGGAAGATGCAAGGAGGGGACCTGGCCCGGGGGCAGGAGACGGAGATGGGGGGGCTGCTCTTTTGGAACCAGAGGGGCTCCTCCTGCTTCTCCCTGGGGCCTGGGAGTGCAGGAGGACCTCCTCCAACGGCTGGCAGGCGAAGGAGCCAGCCTGATCTCACAGGAAACACAGAGAACCCTTGTGCCCAGCTCTGCTGCTGTGTTCTTGGGCTAACTGCTTAACTTCTTTGGTCCTCAGCATCCTCGTCTGCAAAAGAGAGCTATCACCCCCAGAGCCATCAGGGACATTTGTAAAATGGGGAAGAAGCAACATTTTATTTATAACTTCACTGTCCCGGGTACTTCCATACTTTACCACATCTAACCTCCCAGCCTAAGAGGCAGCCCAAGTGACTTTCACTTTATAGATGATGAAATCAAGGTTTAAATGTCCTGAGGGCTGAGCTAAATGAGATTAGAGATCTGAAAAGAGCTCTAGAACTACTCCTGGTTGACAACTGCATGATTCGGTCTCCTCGGCTCTTTCCAGCACAGGACTGGAGCGGGCAGTTTCTGGCATCTTGGGGAAATGGCAGGAAACATCTTCATTTGTTTAACTGAAACTGTCGAGTGCCCATTGTGTGCCCGGCACCGAGCAGGGGGACAGGGATATGATGGTGGGCAGAGCAGACAAGATGCCTGTCCTCACGCAGTCTCTGGAGAGAATTCCAGAAAAACCAAACCACATACACAAGTAAAAACACTATGACAGATTATACAGGGTGAAGGAAACATACGGAGTGCTGCAAGAGAGAAAAATCAGGGGACCTAATTTAGAGAGAAGGCAGAAAGAATCATCCCTGAGAAAGTTTCTGTTGCAGTCTGAAGGAGGAGCTGGTGTTGCCCAGGTGAAGAGCATGAGAAAAGTATGTTCCAGGTTGAGGGGTGAGCATGCGCAAAGGCCCAGAGGCAGGAAAGAGCATAGTATGGTGAAAGAATTGAAACATGGCCAGGGAGCTGAAGAGAGAGAGCTAAAGGCAGGGGCAGTGGCAAGAGGTGGGCCCTGGGGGAACAGGAAGGGCCACGTCACACAGGGTACGGGGGATGTATGTGAGCCTAGCTAAAGGTTTTAAGCAAGGACTTGACATGAACTGATTTCTGTTTCAAAAAAAAAAAATCCCTCTGGCTGCTGTGCAGAAAAGACACTGCAGAGGAAGGAGTGAGAGCAAAAAAGAGAAGACCCCTAAGAAACATCTAAGCACAAGATGACAGCAGCTTAAATAATGAAAATACTCAGACCTTTACAGTTTGTAAATCTCTTTCACTTGCCCCTGGGAGAGCAGCATTATTGTGCCCATTTGACAGATGAGAAAACTGAGTCTTCAAGAGGTTAAAATGGTTCATACAACATGACTCATCTAGTGAGTGCTGGACTCTGGATTGTAGGCCCAGGTATTCTCATGCCGTCCACACCCCTTTCCTTTCTATCGAAGAGTTAAACATGTGTGCCAAGTGAGAGTTCAAAAATCAGCTGTTGGGCCTTTGCAATGTGCAATCTTTGGGCATCCTCCTTGTTATTTTCATATGTTAAGCTTCCTAAGTCTCCTTAAATCTTGGTTTAACCTGTGAGATGGGGATGATGACCTGCCCTTCCTTCCAGGGCTCATTATCATTATCATTGAGAATTATCATTGAGAATTCAATGATAATGGATGTAAAGCACTTAGGAGAAGGTCTGGCACACAGTAGGTGCTCAATCAATGTCAGATTGTCAGATCTCCTTTCCTTTGAAGAGGACGGAGGGTCCAGCCTGCCTGGCTTCAAGAGCCGGTGACACACGCCTGCTGTCATGCCACTGACCCTGGGTGATGGATTTGACAATCAGCCATGCCGCACGCCCAGCACAGGCTCTGAGCACTGGCGGGAAGGCTGAGTCAGTCCTCTGGGTGAGTCCCCACGCTCTGGCCATGAATTTATAGAGGAGGAGCCAGTCCTACAGCTGCCCTCTGGCCAGGATGTCCCTGCGCAGTCCCCAGCAGCAAACCACCCATGGCTGGTTCCAGATCCCATCTCCTCCTAACCACACGCCCAATTCCTGGGTTCAGCCAACTGCCAGGTCTTTCCCAGGCCCAAGAAATGTGAGCAGCAGATGAGAACAGGAAGCCTGTCCCTGCCCACAGGGGACTTCCTCATCAGGGCGCGAGGAGTCCACGCTTCTACAGAGCCTCACCACAGAGTCTACGGGGATAGACTGGGTCGGGGGCTCAGAGCCACCTGACTCGCCCTGCGCTCTACCTCACACTCCTCATCCATGACACCCTCCCTCTCTCCCCACCCCCGCCCCTGCCCAGAGGCACATTCTCCCCTCCCCGCCTGGAACACAGAGCCAGGGTCAGTGACAGCCAAGTGCAAAGAGCCGGTGTCCCTGGATGACCAGAGGGAGCAGAGCCCCCCTCTCCTCGCTGCTGAATGGACTCTATGCAAGCAAAGCAAGTAAAACACGTTCTCTGTGCTAAGCCACTGAGGTTTGGGGGTTTATCTGTTTCTAGAATTACCCCCAGCGAATCCCACTAGCAACTGCAGTCAAAGGAATAGAGAGCTGCTCAGGGAAAGTGGGTAGGTGAGCAGAGAGGGGGTCAGGGAGGGGGTCCTGGGGAGCACAGATGTTTATGGGATGCGCAGAGGATGAGCCATCTGCAAGGGAGGCTGGGACGGAGAAAGCGAGAGGTAGAAGGAAACCTCGAGAGGGTGGTAACACGTAAGCTGAGAGACGCAAGGGGTTCTAGAAAAGAAGAGACATCAAAAGGTCCAGTGCTACCCAGAGCGCCAGTGATTGAGGTCTGAAAGCCGTCCAGTGGAGTTGGTGACATAGAGGTAGCTGCTGTCCTGGCTGAGAGCAGCTTAGTGGAAGGATGAGGAAGTGAGTCTGAACGGAGACAATCGTTGAAAGCCTGGCTTGAAAGTGGTAGCCGCAAAGGGAGATAGAGCGGCAGGGGGCTTGGGGGTGCTCTTGTTAAGACTGGGGCACGTTTACACACCAGCGAGGAAGAGGCAGTTGTAGGAAAGGGATGTGTCATTCGAGATGCAGGCTTTGTTTTTGCCATATCTGTGCCTTTCATCTCAGGCTGCCTCAAATCCTACTTGAAAGTAGAGTATAAATAAATGATCGAATAATAAGACATTGTTCATCCCCTGCCAGCTGGTGACCTTGAAAGGGTCTTCAGCACTGTTTTTGTCCTCTCCTGGCTTGTGTCAGGTGTGCTCCATCGTTCGCAGTAAACAAACACTGACCAAGCCACTGCCACGTGCCAGGCCCTGGGCCAGAGACACAGGACCAGAGCCCAGCCTCCACCCTCAAGGAGCACACGGTCTGATGGTGCAATGGACGTGACCTCAGAAGACAACGCGACTCCCGCACTGAGAAGTGCACTCGAGGTACAGAAGTCATTTGGAGGGAGGAAGGAGTCTCTCAGGACTTAGGAGGGTGGGAGGGTAATAAAGGACCTCAGGGAAGAGGTAACACCTAACCAGGACTTTGAATGACACCCAGGAGTCCACCGGGCAGAAAGAGGCACTGCATGTGCAACGGCCCTGAGGTATGGCAGAGCAGGAGCCTACAAGGGCTTTGACCTTGGAGGAACCTAAAAGTGAAAACCAGAGTAGATGAGATGAGCCTGGAAGTGGGGGCAGGGGCCAGGTCATCAACCTTCCCTGCAGAATCACTTTGTTTCCTGGAGATTTTAACAGTATCTTGTCCAGTGGAATGAACTTATGCTCTCCAGTCCCCAGTTTTAGGGAGAAAGTTGAGGATCAGAGGAAAACTTTAGGGATTCATCACAGAGGGTCCACTCTGAGCCAAGCTGTGTTCCAGAAGCTTGTGGGTGAGCAAAACAGGCAAAGAACTTCACCTCTGAGGAGTTGACATGCTGGTCTCAGGAGTCAGACAATAAATGGCAATCTTAACTCACCTTAAGTAAATTGTGTAAGATGTCAGAAGGTGATACTTGCAATGAAACCAAGAAAAAGTAGGACAGGGTGAGTGGGATTGAGATTTGAGGGTGTGGGATGTGGGTGACGCGATCTTAGTGTGGCCAGGGAGGAAGGGGTTGTCCAGCAGAGATGCAAAAGAGGTGAAGGGTGAGCTATGTGTATCTGGGGCAAGTAAAACCAACCAGTGCAAAGGCCTTAAGGCAGGAGTGTGCCTAGTATGCTGGGGGGCAGCAAAGGGACCCGTCTGGCTGAGCAGAGAGGACGGCGGGGGACTATGAGATAGGAGGCCAGGTCAGTGGCCCTGGAGGCCACTTCAAACCTTTGATTTTACCCAGAGTGAAATGGGGAGTCACCACCCAGGCTCAGGCAGAGAGGTGACACAGTCTGACTTATGTCTTCAAAGGATCATTCCAGCTACTGTGTTGGGGACAGATGGAGGTAGAGCCAGGATGGAAACAGGAAGATCGGTTAGGAAGCTAAAAGGATGATCCAAGCAGGAGAGGATGGTGGTTCAACCAGGGTGAAAGCAGAGAGAAGTGATCGATTCTGAATATAGGATTTCCTAATGGACTCGATGCGGGGTCTAAGAGAGATTGGAGCCAGCGATGACTCCAGGGCTTATGGATGGAGCACAAGAAAGCTGGAGACACCAGGAATCAGGTGGAGGGAGCTGCAGGAGAGGCAGGGTTGGGGATGGAGGAGACCCTGGGTTAGTATGTGTGGCGTTTGAGGTGTCTGCCAGATATCCCAGTGGCGAGGAGAAGCCTGTGGGAGGGAAGTGTCCAGAGTACAGGAGGGGGCTCCAACTATAGGTAGCATCACCCATGGATAGAGGGCATTGGTGAGGGTAACACCGTTTGTCCCCAAAGGATCCAGACGTGGTCCAGGGAGGAGGTGAGGTCCCCATTAGTATCTCAGAGTCAGGATAAGTTTTTACAAGGAGCAGAATCAAAACTGTATTAATAGGAGTGTGTATATTTCCCGTGTAGATCAAACTGTTGTCTCTGGAAGGATCAAAGACTTCTGTGTTTGCCCTGAAGGAAATCAGAAGAAGCCAGGCACAGTCACTGTTGAAGGAGAGACCCTGGGTGGCAACCAAGCACCTTCCACGTCTCCCCAGCAACATCCCTCAGCCTCAACTTACTCATCCACATTATGGGTGTACGTCTCCTCATAGGAGTTCTGGGAAGAGTAACTGTGACAACATATGTTGCTGTTACTTTTATGACTAGGGTTGTCCTTACACTTATAAAGGCACATAGTAGGTGCACAGAACAATCACGATTGTCGCTCTTAATAACCACGCTGATGATGATGTTGGTGACGAGGAGAACAGTGAGTCTGGCCCCTCCCGGCTGAGGCCCCGCCTGCCTATTCGTGAGAGCCGGCAAAACTGGGGGACAAGACGGTCGGCCCCCACCCTAAGGCCCCTGGAACACAGCAGCAGGGATGGCTTCCCACCAACACGCCCACCCGCCAACCACCTGAGCCCACTGCCACGCCATAACACGGTCCATTAGTGCCAGCTGCGGTGAGTGGCCATCTGATGTAACACGAGCATCAGTTCCTGGTAGGAACTGAACCAAGATCTGTCAGTTCAGGCCTCGGGAGGCTCCCCAACAGCCCCGAGGCCTGGGAGGGCCAGGTGTGGCCACACACCCTGCTTGGATCCCGGATGTGAACCAGAGCCCAAGAGGAGAACAGTAATAATAATGGCAACAGTCATTCGCTGAGTGCCAGCCTGCACCAGGCCCCGTGTCCTGAGTGCTTTATATGTCAGAACTCAGACACAGAAAATAGAGGGGTCCCATCAGGCAAAGAGCAAAACCCCCCAACACCACCACACTTAGGGTACCAGACAGGATTATGGAAACCAACTGTGGCTGACTGGAGCAAATAAAATGAGGAGTCCTGCTATATTTAAAATGGATAATCAACAAGGACTTGCTATATAGCACAAGGAACTCTGCTCAATATTCTATAACAACCTAAATGGGAAAAGAATTTGAAAAAGAATAGATACATGTATATGTATAACTGAATCACTTTGCTGTACATCTGAAACTAACACAACATTGTTAATCAACTACACTCCAATATAAAATTAAAAGTTTTTTAAAAATGCGAGTGGAGGGGATTTAGTGGAAAGACGCTGGCTAGTTCGCTGAACTGTCAGGTGAACTAGGGTCTGGAAAAGGGCAGGGACTGCAACGGTTCCATAATCTGGGAGGCCTGAGCTACCTAACAGCTTGTCAGACCAGTGCTGGAGCGAACAGGCTGCAGCTCCTCTTTATCATTTGTCTGTTGCTTTTTTGGGGGGGTTGGGGGATGTTTGTCTCTGCACTCTCTGTTCTAGACTCAAGGCCTGGACAGAGGGTCCCATAGAGTTGAGTTTGGGTCGTGTATCTAAGGGGGTTCAGGGGCAGCTGAATTGACGGTGCCCCCAAGACTGTACCCAATGGGGAAGAGGTAATTGCCCCCAAAGAAGTCAGGGTGCTGTGACCAGAGAATGGGGGATCAATTCTGTGTGGCCCCAAATAACCCATACCTACCACTTCTGGGCTCAGAAGACAGGCAGACCTGGATTCAAATATTGCTTCTGCCACACGCTGCCCATGCCAGTTCAGGCAAGCCATTTCATGTCTGAGCCTTGGTCTCCTCATCTGTAAAATGGGAATAATAAACCCACTGTGAGGGACGTGAGAAGCATCAACAGATAATGCTTATCAAGTACCTGACAGTACCTGGCGCAGCCTGGGTGCTCAGTAAACAGGACTGCATGTAACAGATGCCACGAGTCTAGGGCTCCCCAGCCCACATGCCCTCCCTCCAATGGGCTCCAAACGAACATTGTGACTAAATTCTACAGGGCCATCTCAAAGAAGGTCTGATTCTTGGAGCCCTCAGACTTCCCATAGCCCCAGGGGCAGGAGACACCAAGCTGATAGGGCAACATTTCCCAGCGAGAAATGCAGGGAAGAAGTCTGGGGATGGAGTGAAGAGTGCAGGTACAGCTGCCTCTCTACAAGACCAGGAGTGCCTGAAACGGCCTCATCTACCCCCCTCCCCAGGTAAGTAAGTCTCCTCCTCTGACTGTTCTGAGCCACTGAAACTGCAACGCATCCCATGCCTCCAGGTTTGACAACCCCCGAGTGTATGGAGAAAGGGACAGAGGAGATGGCAGGGCAGAGCAGAGGGTGCCCACTGCTTGGTGTGGCAAAGACTCGTGGGCATCCAGTAGCTTGAATGGACAT
Source organism: Eubalaena glacialis (assembly GCF_028564815.1). NCBI lineage: Eukaryota > Metazoa > Chordata > Mammalia > Artiodactyla > Balaenidae > Eubalaena > Eubalaena glacialis. The sequence goes on from NC_083726.1 coordinate 11,622,315, forward strand.
CAGAGTAGGTGGCAAGGATTTAAGTCAATGTGCTAGCCCATTCCCAAGATCAAGGGCCCTGGGAGTCAGAGCTCTGAGATGGACTCCTACTTGCCAGGGAGAACTGAGAAAAAGAGGGAGAGTCTGAGTCTGAGATACATCCGACCAGCACCTGTTCTCTAGAGAGCCTGCCCTTGGGTACCAGCCTCACAGCTACTGTGTATAGGACAGAAATACAGGCAAAACCATGGTTGGGGGTGTGTGTAGCAAACTCACCATCTCTGACACAGGGCTGTCTGCAGAGGGAGCGAGCAGCAGGTCTGAGCCACCCAGGTGGGCACAGCCCACTCACCAGATGCAATCACATGACAAGGCAACTTTCTCCTGGACCTGACTCCAGACGATGCACACATGCACATGCACACACGCACGTGAACACACACATGCACAGTCATGCACACACACACGTACACACACATGCAACCCCGGGGGGAGCACCGAGTTTCATATGAGATTGACAATTTAAAATGAACAGGATTGAGTCTTACTAACCAAAATGAAATTGTTCTTTTTAATAAAAAAGAGGTTGGAAAGTTATGGAATCGGCCTGAGGTGTCCTGAAGGAAACCAGCAAGAAAGACGAAGCTCAGTAGAGCAGAGTGGGAGCAGTTATTAGAAAAAAAATACAACTTTTTCAGTTTACCTGGCAAACTGAAGCTCCTCACACAAAGAGGCTTTATTAATTACTATCATCGCCCCATTTCAGGTTGGGAAACTTTCTTGCTATCCTCCCAGTACACAGAGGAAGCCTCCCTTAATTTGGGAAACTGATGTGTAAACCAAAAAATTGGTGATTGGGAGGCTTTCTCACTGCAGCCTAGGTGCTTTCATATCGCAAAGTATGTTTACAGAAAAGTTCACCCGTCTGAAGGGTCTAAAGAAATATTATAACCAAGTTGCAATGCAGGGGACCCAGGTTCGATCCCTGGTCAGGGAACTAGAATCCACATGCATGCGGCAACTAAGAGTTCACAAGCCGCAACTAAGGAGCCTGTGAGCCACAACTATGGAGCCCTGGAGCCACAACTAAGACCCAGTGCAATGAAAGAAAGAAAGAAAGAAAGGGAGAGAGAGAGAGAGAGAAAGAAAAGAAAGACAGAGAGAAAGGGAGAAAGGGAGAAAGAGAGAAAGAGAGAGAGGAAGAAAGAAAGAAAGAAAGAAAGAAAGAAAGAAAGAAAGAAAGAAAGAAAGAAAGAAAGAAAGAAAGAAAGAAAGAAAGAAAGAAAGAAAGAAAGAAAGGAAGGAAGGAAGGAAGGAAGGAAGGAAGGAAGGAAAGGAAAGAAAGAAAGAAAGAAAAAGAAAGAAAAAAAGAGAAAGAAAGAAAGAAAGAAAGAAAGGAAAAAAGGAAAGAAAGGAAGGAAGAAAGAAGCTTACAGGTGTTTTTATTTTGCGATCCCCTATTTTGTGCCTGGCTCCTACCAGCTGTTTAGACACCCTGCTCTGGAGAACCCTGTGATAACAAATACTCCCACTTCATGATGAATGTCAGCAGTATTGCTCCAACAGCATCTCTGGGATCTGAGCTCAGATCTGTCTGCCCTGGGCCCAGGAGCGCTCCTCACCTCCCTGGTCCAGCTCCGGATGCTAACAGGCTACTGAGGTCTCCATTAGCATGACCTTCATCTCTCTGGAAGGGACTATGCTGGAAGGACGTGCCACGCAGGCGTTTCCTCTGATTACTGCAGGATGAGCCTTCCCCATTCACTGATCCTCCTGACCATGAATCAAAGCTCGTCTTTTTTTTTCCCTCTGCTACCAGCCTTGAGTTTCCAATTTTGCCATTGGCTCATTGAACGGTAGCAGCATTCCCGATGCTCATTCAGGAAGACACCATCTTCTGCAGGACACAGAGGGAGAGCAAGGAGGCAGAGCCCAGGGGACTGGAGTGGAGTCAGAATCAGACCACTCCCCCGGGGCCACCCCAGAGGCAGGGCCCAGGTGTGACTGGCTCAGCCTCCATGTCCTCATCTGTGTCGAGGGTCAGCATCCCTAAACCCCAGCAGACACTTCATAATGTATACACTGTAAAGAACTAGAGGGGTGTGAGGGAGAGATATGTACTGTGTAGAATAAAGGGCTTTGTACGCTGTGAAATGCTACACCTGTGCCAGCCATTAGTGCTTCTGTAAACCCCGGAGAGCTACTGTGTTGTACCTTTCATGATGTCAAGAAAATGCCCCCAAGTGTGGATCTGGCCTGTGAGGGTGGGAGAGAGGGATGATATAACTACTCCAATTTTGAGATCAAAGACACCGGGGAGTGTCTTTGGGGTCCCTTGTATCCCCAGTTGTAAGAGTTGCTATTAAATGAGGTAATAATGATGATTATGATTACCATTTGCCCTGCTAAATGCTGTATATGCTTTCTCTCATTCTATCCCTGCAACAACACCACTCTGAAGGAAATGGCACAGTCCCCTCCATTTGACAGATGGGCAAACTGAGACCTGGTGAGTGATGCAACTTTGCCAAGGTCACACCACTAGGGCATGGTGATCCCAGACTCAGATTGGCCTGCTTACTCCAAGGAAGCCCCCTTAACCTCTGGCTGGTGTGGGGTAACAGCCCAGAGGATGTGGCTTCCTGCATGGGGGGACAGTGCACGGCTCAAGCAAAGGACGTGAGTTTCGGAATCCTGACTCTGCTTCCCCTGGAGGTGGGCTGCAGACCAGGAACGGGGCTACGGCGGCCAGCAAGGCAGGGAGATGCCCACAACAGATGGTGGCAGCAGGATGGAGAGGAAAATGTGTATTCAGGGGACGTTAAGGAAGCCCCAGATGCTTCAACAAAAAGAGTCCTGTGGTCACATGACACTGACACCCACATTCCACATCCCTCTCTTGGAGATCTTCAGGGCAAAAAGTCCTGCAGCCCTTGGAGCCTGTCCAGTGCCCTTTGATGCAGGTTCTCGAACTTGATTTGCCACAGAACCCTCCTGCTGTCATTTTCATTTTGACACCCTGGTTAACATCCGGTTCCGTAGAATTCACTATGAGGAAGCGAAATATGGGAATAGACTGAACAGAGTGAATACATGGCTCCATAGCACATGCCCGGCACGTGGTTAAGTGCTTATATAAATGTTTGTTGCAGGACTTCCCTGGTGGTCCAGTGGTTAGGACTCCGCGTTCCCACTGCAGGGGACGTGGGTTCGATCCCTGGTCAGGAGATCCCACATGCCTCGCAGCATGGCCAATAAAAAAAAAATTTTTTTTTTAATGTTTATTGGATGGACCAATGAGCACAGATGAAGTCAGTGGCCACCTGCTGCTAAGGTCCAGGGCCTGATGAGAGGCTTTCTGCCACCTCCTTCCTCCTCCCCTCCAGACCTTTTTCACCATGGCATTCATGGTGATGCCATTAGAAGTCTGAATGTGAGAGCTAGAAAGCCATTTTTGCTCCTGGGGTCTATGTTCTGAGAGATGGGGAAACAGAAACCCAGAAGGACCAGTGATTTGGCCAGAGTCGCAAGGCAGAGCCTACCAGGTTACTCTCCCACTGAAATTCACTGTGATTTTCACTTCTAGGAATCTACCCTAAGACAAAACCCAGAAACCATTTATGCACTAAGATGTTCACCTCAGTGTTATTTATAATCATTTAAAATGGAGACATCCTTAATGCCAACAATAGGGAAATTAATCACATTTTTTCCCAACCACACATATCTTAGATCTGAGGTCATTAACCTACTTTCTGCTTTTGGCAGACTCCTTGCCATTTTAAGCCTCTATGTCTCTGCCTAACACCCCCTTCCTTTCATCTCTGTCTGTTAAGCTCCTATCCGCCCTGGCAGTCTAGTGGTTAAGACTCTGTGCTTCCATGGCAGGGGGCACCAGTTTGATCCCTGGTCGGGGAACTAAGATCTCCACATGCTGCATGGCACGGCCAGAAAAAACACCGCTGCTTAAAATCACCCACAAAGATGAACAATTTATCTTTATATGCCTAGCACCTAGCTCAGACCTGGCAGACAGAGCCACTCACTCAATTATCTATTGAATGAAGGAAGGAAACATCTAGTGAAGCAAAGACAAGTATGTAGGTCTCTTGACTCTCTATCTAGAGCTGTTTATTCCTTCTGGCTTTTTTGCCTAACGCCCAAAACCAAAAGACAAATTCTAATGTCTAAATTTATAGTTTGGCACGACCTTTCACCAAATCTTTGGCCAATCTACCATCTTTTCAGAGCAGCTTCCCCTAGCATACTCTCCTTTGAGCCCTGTAGCCTTGTTAAAGCCATGACCCATGTGGCCCAGGCCACAGAGAGGTGTTAGAATCATAGAATCAATCCAACAACCAAAAGCTCAAGAGGACTTAAGCGCCTTGATTATGTTTCTCAAACACTATAAAGGGACACATCCCCTGCAGGGATAGTTCATAAAATCCACCTTTCCATTCCCATCTGCCTCCCTCATCCCCCCTGAAGTTCCTCCAACATGCTTTCCTCCAACACCAGGAAAAATTCCCTCAGAGCCCCCAGCAGACAGCTCCTTGTCCATTTCCCTCTCCGCCTTTCTTGTGGTAGGTAAAGGCTACACTACAAATGTGCTTGTATCGCCAGCCATTTTTCAAGGGAAACACTGTGCTTGGGTGCATTTTATCTACAGAATCCGTTGAACTCGACATTGTCAGCTACCTACAAATACAAACTAGGAGGGATCATGCAAAATATTAAGAACACACAACATGGGTTTGATGCAAGCAGTCACCACCACCTGCGCCTTTGAGAATCTGCATTGTGGATGCTCCTCTGACATTTGGACCTTTGGACCATGGGTAAATTCAACTTATCAGAGGTCATCAATGCCTGGTCCACCCTGGTCCCCAGAAAACACACAGCTTTCTGTCCACACTGGCTGTCAGAAGTCACTAACCCCTTGCTTCCTCTGCTCCCGGTTGATTTGGCATTTTATAAGCAGCATAGATCAATTGGAAAAGTGAATTTTCCCCAGTTAGTGACTGATAATAAGATAATAATGTCATAACCATCCAAAAAAAGTGTGTAGGAGCTGGAGAAAATGTGGCAAGAGCAGAAAAAATTGAATCAAGTTATGCAAAAAAATATCAAAAATGGGTGACTTTGGGACAAGGCAAAGAGCGGTTAATTTGCCTTTGGTATTAAATTATTCCTCTGTTATAGATGAACTTAGCACGGCAAAATGTGGGAAATGTATTTAAATGATCATTGAGCTAATAAATCCAATAAATCATTTTGATCTTACTGAGATATCTTAGTTCTTTTGTTTGAACCTATAAACATTGTTTTACTACCGTCTGCAGTAAGATCTGGTCCGCCACTTTGCTTATATGGCCCTTGTCCTCATCAGGTGGGCTCCAGCCCCCACCAACCTATTTTGATCTCAGAGTCTTTGCATTTGCCGGTCCCTCTGCTTGAACACCTGGCCCAGATCTCCACGCAGCCTCCCCATCTTCATCCTCACTGAAGGAGGTCCCCACCCCCTGTATCCTCAGTCCCACCTTCTCCCACTAAGTCTTTCTCTCCCCTACAATCCTATTTTATATCTTCCATAGCCCTTCCTGATGTATGAAATAATGATGTGTGTGTGTGTGTGTGTGTGTGTGTGTGTGTGTGTGTGTGTATCTTTTTTGGCCCAGATCAGAGCCTACTCCCCACCCTGTCTCTCTCTCTCTGCATTGTGAGGCCACAGTGAGAAGGTGGCCGTCTCCAAGACAGGGTTCTCACCAGGAACCAAATCTGCCGGCACCTTAATCTTGAACTTCCCAGCCTCCTGAATTTGTGAGAAATAAACGTTTGTTGTTTAAGCCACCCAGTTCGTGGTATTTTGCTATAGCAGCTCAAGCTGATCTAAGACAGGGCTATTTTGAGGATTTGATGAATTAATAGATGTAAGGCAATTAGAACAATGCCTAAAACAATAAGTTCTGAATGCATTTTTAAAACTTTTTATTATGGAATATTTCAAATATAAATAAAAGCAGAGAGAATAGTATAATAAATCCTTATTAAACCATCACTGAGCTTCTATAATTATCAATTCACAGCCAATCTTGTTTCATCTATATTTCCATCCTTTTCTCCCACCCCTAGCTTATTTAGAAACAAACTCTAGACTTTATATAATTTTAACTGTAAATATTTCAGTATTATCTCTAAAAGACAGGGACTCTTTATTTTAAGCATAACCACAATATCATGATCACACTGAAAAATAATGAACATAATACCATTGTCACACCTTAAAAATCAAGTTTGTCTTGGCTTTGGCCACCACTATATCCCCAAACCTAAAATAAGGTCTAGTATACAATAGGTGTTCAAGAAATAGGTGTTGAATAAAGGAATGACTTACCTCTTTGCTTCAACGGTCTCAAATATGACAACCTTCCAGTGTCTCAATATCTCTGAAGCTTTCTCTATTTAGTTATATTTGTCCACTCTGTACACATTTTCATGTTAACTACTTTTGGTCTGAATATTACTATTCGATACCTCTTCTAGTCCTGGCAGAAGAGAGATAGGACACATTAGGGAAGGAAAAGAACAGCAACAACATTCAACAAATATCTCCTTTCTCCAATTGCATGTTTGACTCCATGTAAGTTGCTGAGATCCAGTGGTGACTAAGACACCACTGAATAAAATAATTTCAAAGTTCGTGTAGAAGAATGAAGACACAGCAATAACCAGATCGTATGTAAGAGAAGAATATTGGGGAAGAACTTGGCTTATTAGAGATCAGAACATATTAAGGCCTCTGTAATCAAATCCAAATGCTGCTGGCAAGGAAGCAATACCCAGATCAGTGGAACAGAACAGTGAGATCAGAACTAGATCAACATAGCCGTGAGAATCCAATATGTGGCAGAGATGGCATTTCAGTGCAGTTGAAAAAGGAGTAATGGTTTAATTAATGAAACTTACACAACAGCTAGCTTTTATAAGAAAGTTGAAACCTGATTTTACATTATATACATAGATAAACCCCAGATGGATTAAAGAGTTAACAGCCAAATAATAATAATAATAAATATCTTGAAAGAAAACGCAAAGATGAAAAGAGCAGTCTTGAACATTAAAAAAACAAAAAAATCATATTTAAAAAGAAAGACATTTTACTCCACAAATTACTTTTGTGGCAACAGACATCATTCACAAAGTCAATATAAAAACAAAAAATTTGATTATGAAATTATTTGCAACACAGATATCAAAGAAAAGGTCTATCATATGCAAAGAGCTCTTACAAACTAATAAGAATTGAATGAAGAGGATTGGAGTCAAGCAAAGGATAAGACTAGGCAGGACGTGGTGCAAATCCAAATGGCCAGAGAATACAAGGAAAGTGCACAAGCTCACTGAGCACAAGCTCAAGTGCACAAGCTCAGAACTGGCACCTGATCCCCTGTGGCCCAACCCTGCCACCTCAGCAATGCCTCCTTCTCCATCTGCCTGAAATCCACATGGAGAGGAGTGCCCTCCCTTTTCTTTCCTACTGGTCACCTCCCCAGGTTCCTCTACTAGTTGTAGAGGAACTTGAAATTAAAGTAACTATGAGATTTAATTTTATCCCCATCAAACTGGCAAAAACTAGAAATAATACTAACACCTATTGCTGGAGTAGATGTGGAGAAATAGTAGACTCATGAATTGTTGGAGAAAATGTGACTCGTTACAGCATTTTTGGAAAGCCAACTGGCAACACTGACTGAAATTTAAAAATACATATACCCTTCAACTGAGCAATCCCACTCCTGGGGATCTAATCCATCGAAATAAAAACGCCATTGGAAAGGATGTATGTACAAGGATGTTTATTGCAGCACTGTTATAGTGGAAGGGGGGATAGAACCAAGAAATAAAGTGAACGCCTGTCAGTAGAAGGCTGGATGAAGAAATGACAGCAATTCCTCACTATGAAATATCATGCTGCCATTAAAAGAATGAATTAGAGCTATTGCAGCTGACTCAGAGAGAATCCCATGAGTGTTGTTGTTTGAAGGATAAAGCAAAATGAAGAAAGGGTGCCTCATAGATTTCCACTTTGCAAAGCAATGACCAACCCCATCCTGTGAATGTGCATATGGGTAGATGCAGGTGTGTGTTTACATGTGAATGTTATCTGCATGTATATTTTATTTACAATTGTATAAACGTGTAGAAATACACAGGTTGTTAACATGGGGATGAAGGAGATGGGAGAGTGATCTATGCAGGGAGGAGGGAGACAAGCAAAAGAGAAAAAAAGAAGGTCTGGGGACATCCCTGGCAGTCCAGTGGTTAAGACTTCACCTTCCAATGCAGGGGGTGTGGGTTCGATCCTGGTCAGGAGCTAAGATCCCACGTGCCTTGTGGCCAAAAAACCAAAACATAAAACAGAAACAATATTGTAACAAATTCAATAAAGATTTTAAAAATGGTCCACATCAAAAAAAAAAAAATCTAAAAAAAAAAAAAAAAAGAAGGTCTGAAAGAGAGCTGGTATGTACTGCTTTATCCCAGTTATGCCCTTTTGCAGATTATCTCCAGGTAGATCTACGCAGAAACACAGAGGAAAACATGGGAGAATGGATAGCACAAGAGAGCATGGCTTGTCCAGAGAAAGAAAAGGAGTGTGGCGGGAACAGTGTGTATGTGGAGATGGGGAGAGCAGGACAGAGGAGTGGGGGAGGGTGAAACAATGGGTGAGATTGGAGGACCCAGGGCCAGGTCTCACAAACTGCGTGTAGATTCCGTTACAGGTTCTAAGCAGGGAGATGCTACGACCTCACACCTTTCCTGAGTATCTATGTACCACACAGTCCTGGGTGCTCGATATAAATTAACCCATACTTGGGCTTCCCTGGTGGCACAGTGGTTGAGAATCTGCCTGCCAATGCAGGGGACACGGGTTCGAGCCCTGGTCTGGGAGGATCCCACATGCCGCGGAGCAACTGGGCCCATGAGCCACAACTACTGAGCCTGCGCATCTGGAGCCTGTGCTCCGCAACAAGAGAGGCCGCGATAGTGAGAGGCCCGCGCACCGCGATGAGGAGTGGCCCCCGCTTGCTGCAACTAGAGAAAGCCCTCGCACAGAAACGAAGACCCAACACAGCCATAAATAAATAAATAAATAAATAAAATTTAAAGAAAATAAAAATAAAAAAAAATAAATTAACCCATACTCTACTGAGGGCATCAATATTAGTTTTCCCATTTCCCAGATGAAGAAATTGAGGCTCCGGGGGGGCGAAGCACCTTCCCCAGGGTCTCTGGGACTCTAAGCCAGTCTTCTCACTCCAGACTCCACATTCTTTCCACTAACCATTCAGTTTGGCTTCCACAGCTAAATATAATCCCCTTAGTGGAGGGGGCGGGCCTAGGTGTGAGCCCCGAAGCGCCCTGTGGGAACAGAAAGAAGACAAGAGCTCAGTAGATATCTATTTGTCACTGAGTCTCAAGCAGAAGGGAGAAGGCAGCTGACCCACAGAGACTCTCCCCACTCTGGGGTCCTGATTACCTGCTGGCTGAGGCTGTGCAGGCAAGCAGAGCTGTGGGCAAACTGTGAAGCTGCTGTTTGCTGGCTGTTTGGCTTGGCATGTTTAACCTCCCGGAGCCTCCGTTTCCCCAAGGTTTCTGCAGCTTTAAAGGAGAAAGGGCCCTGGCACACGATAGGCAATCTGCAAATATGGGAGTCTAGAGCATGAGAGCCTCAGGGCTGGAATCGACTTTGTCCCTTATGAGCTGTGCAGCCTGGGGCAGAGTGCTTAACCTCTCTTGTGCCTTGGGTTCTCCATCTGTGAAATGAGAGCCAGGACAGAACTTCCCTCGAGGGCTGGCTGGGAGGATTCTGAGTTCAGACGATGTGAAAGCTACCTGCAAATGTCACGGGGAGTGGGTAGTCAACAGGAGTCCCATCATTAAAGAAAATATTATGACTTTTTCTCCTCTCTCCTCTCCTTCCGCTCACCCCAGCCCATTTAGCAACGAACATGTATCGAGGGCCTGTTCTGTGCCAAACTCTGGGCAAGATGCAAAGGACAGGACGAGGAGCACGAGGGACAAGGACCCAGCCTCTCGGAACTCAGGGCTTAACAGGAAAGACACAAAACAACATTTGAGGCACAAGACGGCGAGGCCCAAGGAAGGAGGTTGAAGGAGCCCAGTTAGGGCACCAAGCCTGGCGGGGTCTGGTGGCAGGGCTCCACCCAGGCCTTTGGAAGCCCCACATCCACCTGGGAGACAGTGAATTCCAAGCAGGCCTTTGGGGCCGGCTGACCGGCTGGTGCCCAGTGAGTTACTAGGCTTGGATCATAGACAGCCCACAAAAGTGCAAGAGACTCCAACTGCCCCTGAGGGGGTATTCAGGCTTGTTGAAGAGGAACCTGTTTTAGGGGAAGAGGAACTCGGCACCCTGCAGAACCCATCAGGGGTCAGTAGACAGGGCCATCGTCCACCCTCATCAGGCCTGGCCAAAGCAGGGCACGGTGCTGGGCCCCATCCTGCAGGTGCTCAGAACCTGGCTACCCTCCCCACCCGCCACGGAGCCCCTTCAGCTGTTTTGACCACTTCCATAAGGAACCGGGTCAGCCACATTTATGGAATTGGTGGTGTACTTAGCAGAACATATTAACAAATCACTTGTAATGAAAACTTAGGAGAGGACAGACTCCCCCACCCAACTCAGTCCTCATGACTTCGACAGCCCCATGAAGCCACCATTATGCCCATTTTACAGATGAGCAAATGGAGGCATGGAGATGTCAGTAACCTGTCCCGAGCTCACATAGCTTGGGAGGGAGGGGTGGAGCCAGGATTGCTAGAGCCCCTGGCCCCATGGTCAGCCTGTCGGTTCTTCCCACATCCTGGTCTTTGGGTCTATACCTCCATATGATGCCAACAGCTCCTTCACTTGCATCCCAGGCCTAGAGAAGGAACTCTGCCAGGCTAAGAACACTTTGCTATCGAGCCACCCTCGGGTACGACTAATGCCCCTTTAAGCCTGCAAGGTAGGGAAGGCTGGATCCTGAAAGCCAGGATGGTGAACTTTGGGACTGCTATTCAATTGAAGAGGCAAAGGTCACTTCCTCCAGGAAGTCTTCCCTGCCTTCCCTGTCCATGCTGTGCTCCTGTCACACCACGGCCCTCCCTCTATCACTCCACATTCAGTCTTTGGTTCCTGCCAATAGCAGACTTGGTTTTGTTCATCTTTGTATCCATCGCACAGAGCTTGGCACACAGTAGGTACTGTGCCTGGTGCAAGGTCCTCCCTGACCTGCCCCACCTCCCTTTCCAGCCTGATCTCTGCCAGTTCCTCCGGGCACGTTGGCAAAACAGAATTACCTGTAGCTCCCAGAAGTGCACTGTGATTGCAATTAAACAATCAATTGTGTAATCAATGACTTGATATCTGCCTCCCGTGCATGTGTGATCCTGGTGGCACCGGTTTTGTTCACTGATGTGCCTTGACACATAATAGGTGCTCAACAAACTTTTGCTCAGTGAATGTTCACATCCCCTATCTTTGCATCTACTGTTCCCTCTGCCTAGAAAACCCTTCCTGGTCTTCTCTGCTCCTTGTCTTCTGCTTCTCCTTTAAGACCCAGCTCAGCTGTCACCACCTCCTGGAAGCCCTTGCTGAATACCCAGAGGGCATTCCCTGCCCTCCCTCCACTTGCAGGCCTCTCTCCACTCTGCTGATTGCTTCTGAGCAGGGCCCACATCTTTTTCATTTTGCAGTTTATTCAAAGCACATAACAGTAGGAGCTCAACATGTCGCTAATATTTATTTAGGGCTTACTATGGAGGAGGCACTGCAAATGCTTTTTATTTCATTTCATTATCAGAACAGCACCTCGAGGCAAGCGTGCTTCCCCATTTTCCAGACAGGCCAGCTGAGACTTGGGAATGTTTGGTCACTTGCCCGAAGCCACACTGCTAGGAGGCAGCAGAATTGGCACCTGATCCCCTGTGGCCCAACCCTGCCACCTCAGCAATGCCTCCTCCTCCATCTGCCTGAAATCCACATGGAGAGGAGTGCCTTCCCTTTTCTCTCCTACTGGTCACCTCCCCAGGTTCCACATCTCCCAGAAACCTCTGAAACGCCCCCTCTTCTTCTCAGAAACCTCCAGCATCTTCTTCTGAAGATGATGTGTCAACAACCCTGTGCAGAGTTCCAGGCCAACTCTCCCAGGATGTCCCCATCAGATGGTCCCCATTTCCTTCCTCCTCTTGCCTGCTTGAGCTTCCATGTTGCTCCCTACTGACCCAGGGATTTTTACTGTGCAGTCCACACATATTTGGTGAGCACCTGCTATGTGCCAGACCCCATGTGAGAGGCAGGGAATATAATAGCAACACAACCAAGCCCCTACCCTTACACTATAAATAAGAAAATAAATACATATGTGAGGTGAGAGGTGCTGCAAAGGGTTAAGGAGAGAAATTATACAGGTAAGGAATGAGGATGATGGAAGAGGGGCAGGTGGGCTTTTATATCAGGTGGTCAGTTGAGCAGACTGCTGCGGGAATAAAGGATTGAACCAGCTGCCAGGAGATGAGCATCCCAGGCAGAGGAAGTGTTATGCAAAGGCGCTGGTGTAGGCGTGGGGGCCATGGGATCTAGACTAGGAGTCTGACTGCAGGAGACGGAGGTAAGAAGGGAGAGCATGGAAGAGGAGAGGCTAAGAGGTGGCTGAGGCTGGTCAAGTAGGACATTCAAGACCCATTCTCTGTCCCCTCCCAAACTTACTCACCCAAGGGCACGACCTTCCTCTCACTTTCTCCATCCCCCGTTGGATTCCTTCTCCCTTAAAAGTCACTGGAAATCACCTTTTCTCCCTGCCCTTTAACATTCTGTTTCTTGCTTCTCCTCTGCATCTTTATGTGACCGCTGTATTTTACTCTATTACTTTATTATCAATTTTCTATCATAATTTTCTTTGCTGTAGCTCAGTTCCTGGTGAAATCCCACACCAACCCCAGAGGTGGGAGGTGGCGGGGAAGAAGCATTGGACTGATTCAGAGCTCAGACTGGGGATAGAAGTCCCAGTGGGAAAGCTACTTCTCTGTGGGAATTCTTGTCACGGGCACCTCTACGCATGGATTTTCAGCTTCCGGTTCTCACCAGGCTCAGAACTAAACATGCAGCCCTGCTCCACTCTCCCAGCCCCTCCAGCAGCAGACACCGGGGGCTCCCTGAGGCTTCCTCGACTGCTCTCAGCTCTGCAAGGAGTAAAACCTGCCTGCTGTCTCCTAGCATCTCCTTTCCTCCCCATCCCAGAGCCTGACACCCCCATCAGGGCATCTCTGCAGCAGATGCTCCAGCGAGGGGCTGAACAGCGAGGCGGGCTGGAAGCTTCTGGTGATCCACAGCGGGCTGGGTGTGCGGACGAGAGAGCAGAGCAGGCCCAGGAGGAGGAGCGTGGGGAAACCAGGCCAGTGCTGGCCTCCCAGGTCCGACTCTGGTACCGCCTTATCTCTTGTCTGCTCCCGGTCCTCCCATAGCATCTTGGGGCACCTTCACCTTTTCCAACCACACCCCAACCCCACCCCCACCTGCCAAGCTCCAGGGGCTTTTAGACACCTGCTCCTACTATTTTCCAAATGCTTATATCTTGTTTAATCCCCACAACCCTAACCTTATTCATTCATTCAAAAACCATTCACTGAGCACCTACAATATTCCAAGCACTTTCTAGGCATCGGGGATACTGCAATGAACGAGTATCATTCGAGTATCACACATGTGCTCTGACATCCCCGGGGAAGTGGGCGCCTGGGGACAGACTTCAGATAATAAATAAGAGAATGTCAAGTTGCAACAAGCACGGTGATGAAAACAAAACAGGTCAATGTCATATAGAGTGACATTTTAAATTGTGTGACCAGCAATGCCTCTCTGGGGGTGATATTTCAGCTAAGACTTGAAGGATGTGCTAGGGGTCCAGCCTTCAGGGAGGACAGCATCCAACAGAGCGAACAGCGAGTGCAAAGGACTTGCTTCAGGGGGGAACAATCGAGACACCTATCACCCCATTTACAGATGAGGAAGCTCAGAGGGATTAAATCCCAGCCCAGGGTCACGCAGAGAGTAAGCAGCTGAGCTGGGATTCAAACCCAGGTCCATCTGACTCCACGGCCTGTTCTCTTCCCACTTCATTGCTCCTGCCAGGCAAGGACGGTGATGCCCATGGATGGCTCGTTACCCCACGCACAGCAGTTTCTCTGGATTCAGCCCCAGCCTCCTTGAGATTCCTCATCCGACTTCAGGTCTCTGCATTTGCACGTGCTGTTCCCCTGCTTGCAATGCCCTCCTCTCTTCCTTGACCAGTTGTGAGCTTTTCTCCTGGCCTTTCAGGGTGAGCTTGTCACCAAAGCCTTCTGGGACACTCCAAGACAGCAATAAATGCTTCTTGCCCTGGGCTTTCACAGCACATGTCTTCATTTTGTTCATTTATTCCTCAAATGTGTACTATGGACCCACTATGTGCCAGCCATTAAACAGAAATTCCAAACCCAGAGAGAAGTGCCACAAGAGGAGAAGGGGAGCTGTAGGAGCACACAGAAGGGAATGCCGGACACCCCAGATCTTCCTGGGCCTGGGTCGCAGTGCCTTGGAATTAGCTGTCTGCTTGACGATCTCCCTGATTTGGGTATTTTCATCTCATCTGCCTCCCTAGCACCTTAGCACATTGCCTGGCACAGAGCAGGCATGCATTTGGATTTTTATATCCACGAAGTCGTTTGTTTGTACAGGGTGCCCGTTCTGTGCTAGGCACTGTTCTAAGTGTTGGAAATAACGAGAACACAGCAGACCAAAATCCCTGCCTTCGTGAGGCTTCATTCTAGAGAGCATAGAATGTAATTGAATGAATGATTGCCATTCCCGATTAATTCATTCACATGCTGAGAAGACATAGAACGGGAGCAGGGAGTGAAGAGGCAGTAGCACGGAACAAAACTGTGCACGTGGCCAAAGCAGAATCGTCAGTTTCCCCCGCTCCCCGCAGCCCACTCATGCTCCAACCAGCTTCTTCCTCAGAGCGACGCATCTCAGCCATGGACACCAATATTCATCAGTTTTCTCCCCAATACCCCAAATCCCTCCATTTCTTTCCATCCCATTGCCACATACTGGTCTAGCCCACCATTGTCTCTCGCTTGCATCCCAGCCATAGCTGCCACGCTGTCTCCATGCCTCCAGGTTTGCTTCTCACACTTCCTATCCCACCAGCCTCCTCCGGGTGGCTTCTTATGCTTCAGCCTCCCTTCCATGGCCTCCAGGCTCTTAGCCTAAAACATTCCCCATCATTATCTTTATTTTTTTATATTTATTTATTATTTATTTATTTATTTTCCTTATTCTTTTGACTGTGTCAGGTCTTAGTTGTGGCACACAGGATCTTTCGTTGTGGCGAGCAGTCTCTTTATTGCGGCGCTCGGGCTTCTCTCTAGTTGTGGCGCGTTTTTTGGGTTTTTGGTTTTTGGTTTTTTTTTCTCTCTCTCTAGTTGTGGCGCATGGGCTCTGTAGTTTGCGGCACGTTGGCTCTCTCATTGAGGCGCGCGAGCTCAGTAGTTGTGGCACACGGGCTTAGTTGCCCCGCGGCATGTGGGATCTTAGTTCCCTGACTAGGGATTGAACCCGTGTCCCCTGCACTGGAAGATGGATTCTTTACCACTGGACCACCAGGGAAGTCCCCCCCTCATTATGTTTAAATTGCTTAGCATCTTTTCCCTAAAACTGGCCAATCCTCTTTTCTCTCCTGTGCACACTTCCGCACCTTTGCACAGGCTGTTCCCTCAGTCTGGAATGCCCTTCCTCTTCTCAGCTCCCCTCCACCCTCCCACCCCCATCTTAGCCTAGCTGACTCTGAGTTAATCTCAGTTTAAATGTCCTGTCCTCCAGGAGGATGTCCCTCACACCCTAGGTTGGGTTTAGTCTCCCTGATCCATGACCCTACAGCATCCTTCACCTAACATTCTCCTCACTTTAATGTGGCTCTTCCTCACCTGTCTCCTTCTTCTGCTTGTCTTCAGGTCCTTGGAGGAAGGGACTATGTTTGTCCTACTCAACTTCCCCGGGAAATCTACTATGTGTACCTGACACATAGTAGGTGCTTGATTTGTTGAACGAATAGATGAACAAATGAATAAACTATGAAACTTGGATCTAGTAGAACTTGAAGCAATGTAAAATGTTCAAATCTCTGCTGTTCCGCCTAACTTGATATATGACCTTGGGACTTGATTTATGACCTCTCTGACCCTCTGTTTCCTCACCTACAGGATAAGATAGTAATATGCATTTGCAGTGTTGTTGGAATGGTAAGTGTAAGAACCTGTGTGACAATTTGTATGGAAACACAAAAGACCCCGAATAGCCAAAGCAATCTTGAGAAAGAAAAACGGAGCTGGAGGAATCAGGCTCCCTGACTTCAGACTATACTACAAAGCTACAGTAATCAAGACAGTATGGTACTGGCACAAAAACAGAAATATAGATCAATGGAACAGGATAGAAAGCCCAGAGATAAACCCACGCACATATGGTCACCTTATCTTTGATAAAGGAGGCAAGACTATACAGTGGAGAAAAGACAGCCTCTTCAATAAGTGGTGCTGGGAAAACTGGACAGATACATGTAAAAGAATGAAATTAGAACACTCCTTAACACCATACACAAAAATAAACTCAAAATGGATTAAAGACCTAAATGTAAGGTCAGACACTGTAAAACTCTTAGAGGAAAACATAGGCAGAACACTCTATGACATAAATCACAGCAAGATACTTGCTGACCCACCTCCTAGAGAAATGGAAATAAAAACAAAAATAAACAAATGGGACCTAATGAAACTTAAAAGCTTTTGCACAGCAAAGGAAACCATAAACAAGACCAAAAGACAACCCTCAGAATGGGAGAAAATATTTGCAAATGAAGCAAAGGATTAATCTCCAAAATTTGCAAGCAGCTCATGCAGCTCAATGTCAGAAAAACAAACAACCCAATCCAAAAATGCGCAGAAGACCTAAATAGACATTTCTCCAAAGAAGATATACAGATTGCCAACAAACACATGAAAGAATGCTCAACATCATTAATCATTAGAGAAATGCAAATCAAAACTACAATGAGATATCATCTCACACCGGTCAGAATGGCCATCATCAAAAAATCTACAAATAGTAAATGCTGGAGAGGGTGTGGAGAAAAGGGAACCCTCTTGCACTGTTGGTGGGAATGTAAATTGATACAGCCACTGTGGAGAACAGTATGGAAGGTCCTTAAAAAACTAAAAATAGAACTACCATACGATCCAGCAATCCCACTACTGGGCACATACCCTGAGAAAACCATAATTCAAAAAGAGTCATGTACCAAAATGTTCATTGCAGCTCGATTTACAATAGCCAGGACATGGAAGCAACCTAAGTGTCCATCAACACATGAATGGATAAAGAAGATGTGGCACATATATACAATGGAATATTACTCAGCCATAAATAGAAACAAAACTGAATTATTTGTAATGAGGTGGATGGAGTTAGAGTCTGTCATACAGAGTGAAGTAAGTCAGAAAGAGAAAAACAAATACCGTATGCTAACACATATATATGGAATCTAAAAAAAAAAAAAAATGGTCATGAAGAACCTAGGGGCAAGATGGGAATAAAGACACAGACCTACTAGAGAATGGACTTGAGGATACGGGGAGGGGGAAGGGTAAGCTGGGACAAAGTGAGAGAATGGCATGGACATATATACCCTACCAAACGTAAAATAAATAGCTAGTGGGAAGCAGCCGCATAGCACAGGGAGATCAGCTCGGTGCTTTGCGACCACCTAGAGGGGTGGGATAGGGAGGGTGGGAGGGAGGGAGACGCAAGAGGGAAGAGATATGGGGACATATGTATATGTGTAACTGATTCACTTTGTTATAAAGCAGAAACTAACACACCATTGTAAAGCAATTACACTCCAATAAAGATGTTTAAAAAAAAAAAAAGAATCTGTGTGAAAATATGTGGCACCTAGAAGTTACTCACTTAAATCCTTGCCAAATCTGTGGATGAGAAGCAAATAGCCTTGGTGTAATAGCCTTATTCAGAAAGCTTGTATCTTGGGTCAAGGCACAGAGGTTAAGACCTAGGGCTGTTTGCTGGGCTTTTGGGCTAGAGCTCTGCCACTCACTCACTGTCACTCACAACCTTAGGCTAGATGTTTAAACCATTATGTGACTCAGGTTCCTCATCTGTAAAATGGTTCCTCCCTCATAGGATTGTTGTGGGACTCAGCCTAGATCAGTGCCTGGCATGTTAGCTATTGTCATGGTTATTTACACATAACGCTGACAACCACACTGTAAGGCTTCTGCCAGTGGCCCTCCTGACAGATGAAGAGAGATTTCCAGAGAGGTTAAGTGACTGCCCAAGGTCATACAACGAGGAAATGGCAGCCTTGTGCTTCAAGGCCAGGTCTGCTGTGCCCAAATCCCATGTTATTTCCACTCCATCAAAGAAGGAGCTCAAAATAGGCCTGTGGCATTTCAGCTAATTTCCTCTAAGCCCTTACCAAGTCACCAACTGCAGGCTCACAAAGCTGCTCCCCTAAGAGCATCCATTCAGCAGCTGCTAAGTATGTGTGCCCGGTGGATCCAAAGCATCTAATGTGGTTTGCACCAAGCCAGGTCTTCCCAGGTAGCCTTGCCTGGTCTGCAGAAGGGACCGCAGGAGTAGAGCTAGGTTGGGGAGGGGGAAGGGGAGTGGTACATGAGTTAGATGGAAGAAGAGGCTGGAAACCAATCTGGATGTAAATGGGGGGAGGAGAAATGAGAGGCAAGCCTCATTTACTGAGTGCCTACTATGTGCCAGGTACACCATTTAAAACTCACTAGAATCACTCAGCCTTTATTTATCAAGTATCTATTATGTATCAAGCCCTGCACTAGGTCCCAAAGATACAATGGTGAACAAGACACAGCTATTGACCTCAAAGGGCTCACAGGTCAGTGAGAGAGCTGACACAGGCACAAAATAAAGTGCTACAAATGGGATGGTAGAATCTGAGCAGGGTGGCAGCTGTGAAAAGCAGGGAGTAACTGGGAACAACTTCAGAAAGGGGGAGGCAGTACTATGTGCTCATTTTACATGTGGTGAAACTGAGGCTCTAGGAAGCCGACTTGTTTGAATCCTGCAGTTACCAAGTAGCACAGAGGCAAGCTGTGCCCCCAGGCCTGTTCTGTCTCCAGAAGTGTCTGTTCTCTCCACACCATCAACCTAAAGCTGTTACGTGTCCCCTAACCCACTTTCCTTTACTCAATGATTACCTGGCTAGAAGATTAATCAAATGCTGCTAAAGCTGCAGCCACTGTCAGTGGCTAAGATGTTAGCTGCTTCTGCAGTCAAACAGAAGCTTTTGAGCCTCTGTTACTGATTCTGTTAGAGCAAAAGATTCGGGGGTTGGTCTGAAAGGGATGGGGGAATAAGGAGGGTTCTATCTCCAGTCTGAAGGGACTTCTTGGACAGGTCGAAGGCAACCAAGGTGACAGGAGTAAGTGAGAGCAAGCTTCTCAGGCTCATGTGACTGCGCCCAAACTTCTCTCCACTCCCCCCAAAAGGCCCGTTTAAGAAGGCTTCCTGCTTGCCCCTCACTTTTTTCTCAAGGAAGGGAGCCAAGAAAATCACTCATCTGAACCCCTGGCTGAACTTGCTAGGCTCCCTGCTGAGTGAGATCAGCATATCAGTGCCTCTCCATCCCAATTCCCATCCCCATCCTCAAAGGACAAGAAACCAAACAGGAGAAATCCTCAGTCCGCAAAAGTAGCTCTTGCTATATATACCCTAAAGGTACCTTAGCAGAAGTTGCTATAATCTTGGTCGTGTTCTCCGGACACCAAGACCCTCTCCAAGGTGCCAGGAGCACAGCGATTACGCCTCACAGGAGTCATTCCTTTCTGAGCAGGGAAAAGAGAGCGAGAGAAGGAAGTTTCGTGGAGGATGGAGAAACAGGTAGTTTTTCTACGCCAAAAAAAAAAAAAAAAAGTATTGGCCATACCTTCAGACCAACTCTGAGCTAAGGGAAAGACGTTAGGCAATACCAAAGAAAGTCTGTTTTGAATTCAGTCATCTTTTATATACTCTTCGATAATCACCAGATCACTAAGAAATTGTCAAGCAAATTATCTCCAGACAAAAATGGAAGAAGAAAGAAGAAAGTATAGAATAGTTGAGCTATGAAATTGAAACATCTCTAACCCCCAACTGACCCATCAGACTTACACCTCTCTCTAGGCTCCTCCCCCCACCCAAAATTAAAAACAGTGCACCTACATCATGTCGCATGTGCTCTCCCTCACCTAACTAGGAAACTGATCAGAGAGAAATATAATCAGTAGCAGCAGGAATCTGATGGGATTCTTTTTCCAGGGGTCACATTAAGGAAAAGTTGCACGTATAGAAACAAGAGGTGACGCTGTAATTAACACAAGATAACCATTCTGCTGAGGAAAAGGGGAGAGTTATGATGTGTTTCCTTATTCACAGCAGGGAGATTTTTATCTCTTCCCATCCAGTTTACAAATGACATGGGAAACTTAGAAGGACTCACATTTCACCCACTTCCCCTGCAAACATGTTTATCCTTGAGATGAAAATCATCGCCCAAACCCCAGCCTCCAGTCACCCTTTTGCACCTTTTTCCATGAATAATCTTTCCAAAATGTCTGCTTGTAGGAGCAAGATTTAGGATTTCACGGAAAACTACAGAGACACACATACACACCCTGTTAGCTAGAAAGAGACAGAGACAGAGAGAAACTACCAAAAGGAGAACAGCTAACGTGCCAACCAAATAAAACAGATCCCCCAAACAGCAAAGTGCAAAAGATGATTTAAAAAACACATAGAGACCGTGTTTGTAATTACCCGTCCAGGTTATATTTTCAGGGCTTCCAGGCAAAGAAACGGCTGGTTGAAGTTTTGTGCCCGTCTGATTGTGATGGGAGGGTTGTATTTGAAGCTCTGGGCACGTAGAGATGGAATGAGAAGGAGGCTGAGCTGGAAGAAACACCGAGGGGGAAGGGAAGGGGAGAGAGTGTGAGAGAGAGAGAGAGAGAGGGAGGGAGAGAGAAAGGGAGAGGGAGCGGAGCTATCTCTAGCTACGCCTTCCTCTAAGCTCCGGGAGCACAGGAGAGCGCTCATTTCAGGATCTGGGAGAGGGGTAAAAAGAGGAAAGGCAGCCCCCGCTCTGCCCCGGCCTTGCTGCCCGCGAGGGAAGGGAGGACTCTGGCCCGCGCCCCCGTCCTGGCGGGCCGCCGGGGGAGCCGGGGAGCGCGCGAAGCGGGCGGCGCAGGGAGCTGTCCAGTTCAGCACCACCCGGTAATGCAGTAGGTGGGAGCGCCTCGGCCGGGGGCCGAGCCGGCAGGGAGTGGGGTGGGAGGGGGCAGGCGGGCGGCCCATCCTGCAGCAAGACGCCGGCTCCCTTGTTTCCAGGAGCTTTGCAGATAGGGGGAGGGAAACCCGCCTCGATTCTCTGGGAGAAACCCCCTCCCTCCCCCACTTCGCCAACACTACCACCGCCACCAACAACAATAACCGCCGCCGCTGCTCGTCCTGCCGCCGCCGCCGCCGCCGCGCCTGCCCGCCCTGCTGCTGCAGCTGCCGCTGCCGGGGCACAACCATGGAAGGCGAGACCCCCGCACCTGTTCAGCTGAAATCAAGGGCTTACAGAATACTGGGAAGTCTGGTCTGAAACGAAAACGCCCGAGACCCCCCCCCCCCCCAAGGAAGAGAACTGGCGAAGCAAAGGATTTTCATGGCGCAGGCCGCAGAGCCGAGAGCGAAGACGGAAGGTTGCATCTCGGCTTTTACAGTCTCTAACTGTCTAGGTCCCGACCATGAGAGATTGTGTTGAGAATGCGGCTGATCCCTGGTTCACTGTGGAAGCCCTCTCCAAATTAGCTATCACATATGGAAACTGGAGACCAGAATTTTAGGAAAAGAGATTAAGGCATCTCACTTTGGGGGGGTGGGGGGTGTCTTTTTATTTTTTCCTTTTTTTTTTTTTTTTTTTTTTTAATCACTGCAACTGGAACAGTTTCTGATCTCAAAAGGCAAGCCTCTCTTCCCGTGTGATCTTTATAATTTACACTCTTTTCCGTGAGCTTTCTTACCTCCCTTTTTTTATATCTCTCCATATCCTCTATTAACACATGTATCCATTATATTAGTAGTGGAATTATTTTTATTTTTTTGCTTTAGTACTCGCACCCTCACACACACTCTCCCGAGAACCAGAAGTCGGTTGGGTGTTTATATAATGAAGAATTATGGGGCTGTTTGATCGAGGTGTTCAAATGCTTTTAACCACCGTTGGTGCTTTCGCTGCCTTCAGTCTGATGACCATAGCTGTGGGAACCGACTATTGGCTCTACTCCAGAGGGGTTTGCAAGACCAAAAGTGTCAGTGAGAATGAAACCAGCAAAAAGAACGAGGAAGTTATGACCCATTCTGGATTATGGAGAACCTGCTGCCTGGAAGGTATTTGATTTCCCATCTCCTCCCCCTCTCCACCCCCCCTCCTCTTCTCACTCCCCCTCCCCACCCGCCTCCAAGTAAGTTCCCTTTACATTCCACCATTTTCTTACTTCACTCCTTCCACCACAGATCAAGGTTGGTTGGGTTAGTTTCAGAGGAAAGAAAATCAATAAGCAAAAACCATACTCAACTCTCAAGCCTCCACCACCCCCCTTCCTTCAAACCTCTTCATTGAAATAATCTATGATATGATGAAAGCAACAAGAGATTGTCTTTAAAAGTCAAATGTGCTCCACCTGCTTTGGAATCATTAGGATTTGCCTTTGGATGTAGTATGGCCATCTATGAGGGGGTAAAAAATAACTGCTCCTCTTTTCGTAATGAAGAATTCCAAAATGCTCTTCCTTTCCCCTCCTCCTCCCCTTACTCCCCAAAAGTTCCAGACACCTCATCATCTGCAAATCTCCTTTTTTTAAAAAAATCTGTTTTTTCTAAGAACCCTTATTTGGTAAATCCTAATTATTCCAAGATCGCAAGCTGAGTTCAAGAGCATTTCGTAATGTCTATGAGCCACACATATTGTTCGAGGCGACTGGCTGTGTGTGTATGTGTGTTTTAACGTTTACAAAGTCTAAAAACACGTACGTCTCTCACAGGAAACAGACCCAAGTTCTAATAAACAGCAATTCACTTGCAGGTCAGGCTGAGAACCAATTCACTTCCACTCAGAGTGACATGTCTATTATCCAGAAGCATGTAGAATCAGCATTGCAGCCAGCTTGGGAATCAGACATTGTGCAGGGAGGCTGGGAGGGAGACGAGGGCATGGGGAGGTTGAAGGGGTACAGGAGAGCAGTGGGTCAGGGGTGTCAGCGGTTTGCCTTGATCTTGCAGGATCATTGGGACACGTGTGCCTGTGCATGTGCTGTGGGCAAAGTGGTCCCCACGGTGGAAAGGCTGGAAGATCAGGGTACGGATGAAAGCATGTGCTTTGAGACACATTAATAAACACAGAGGGGAAAAACTCCTGCAGGTCATACAGCCTGCATTTAGCAACAGACTTTAATAGGAGGGGCTGCATTTGAGCAGCTACCTATGTCTGTGTGTACAAGCTACAGCCACCCATAGGAAGACATGCACAGAGAGATACATGTTTCTGGGTGGAAAGAAAAGCTTATGTGCTTTGCTTCTGATATGAACCAATACGGAGGCCGTTTGAGGCAGCGTCGGGAAGCGGGGACTGCAGGATTGTTTGTTAAGCTCAACATGGGATGGTGAGGCAGGGAGTTGAAGCCAGGAGATGGGGGAGAAGAGAAGGAAACAGAAAGGGAGAGGGAGAACTGATGCGGCCCCAGAGTCTAACCCAAACTGAGCAAAAGCTGCTCTTTGGGAAATGTTTATGTCTGGGAAAGAGCACCAATTCCATGCCCACCCCCTGCAACAATCTTGGTGCGAGTGGTTGAGTGATGGCTGAACATGTTTTGAATAACTGAGTGACTTCGTTGAGCGATGGTCTATTTGACGCATACTGCATTTGGTGCCCTTTCTCAATCCAAACCGCTGCCTTGAACATAGTCTGCAGCGGAGCTCTATGATGAATACTATATGCTCTTCCCCAGCCGGAGAATCAATATCGGGAAATTAATAGGCACGGTTTTAAACACACCCCTGCTTTAAAAAAATGAAAAGGCTTTCCTGCAGCTACTCACTAACAGTGGAAAGACTTCCATTTAATTAAACATTTATGGCACGCTTTTATTCCAAAAGAGAAGGAAAGCAAAGTGAATGAGGGTTGCTTTAGAGAAATGACCATAGTAGCAATTTGCCTTCCTTGGATTTTAGTTGGATGGATGAAGATATGCAGCCAAGAGATTAGACGAAAGACAGGACATGATTTTAGGAGAAATATTCCCAGAAATTGGTGAGGTGGTATAAATATACTTTATCAGGGTTTTATGTGCAAATTCTTAATACCATGATCTTTTAAACATTTTCTAATTCCCTGAAGGGAAGAGGACTAGACAGTGGCTTTGGATCACTTATGCATTAAAAGGCTTAAGTATTTTCATTAAAATTCCATCTGTTTGGTGTCCACATCCCCAAATGTGCTGCCCGCCCCCTTCAGCTTTCTCTCCAAGCCGTACCCACACCTCGCTCCCTGAATCATCCCTAAAAGGGTTAGTATTGCAACACTTCCCAAGGATTGTGTGATTCGTACAGGAGCCGTGGGTTTGGCTCTTCTCCCCAGGACTGGGGCCTCCTGGCAGTCGAGGGGGGGTGGGGATGGTGGGGAAGGCTGGGCCAGGCTGCTCTAGGATTGCTGTGCCTTTTCCACTTGTAGCCAAGGCCCAGGCAGGAAGGGTGGGTACTCAGGGCTCCAGTTCAACCTGGCCTTTAATTTCCAAAGCCTCTGTCCATATGGAGTTTTGAAGGCCTCAGACTCCCCCTTAGGAAGTTGGGCCTTGGCCACTTAGGAAGTGGTTTGAAGGTTTTAAAGCCACATACTTTCAAAGACTGCACTGATTTCCAAAGATTATAAACGCACTTATTTCTGCAGGTTGATGCAGATGGTTCTTGTGGGGCGTTCGTGTGCTTGCTTTATTGAGCATTCAAAATAGGGTTGGCCTTTATGGAAATCAAGTTGCCAGGTTCCCCCAACCTGTGTTTTTTGTGAGAAACTGGACTTTCAGAAAAGATTTCCCATCACCCCTTTATTGTGTTTCCTGCCCGTATCCAAAAAGTTGTGAACAGATTTCCAATCTTCTCCCCAAGATGCTGCTAATGACTCCATATGAAAAACAACCATGTCTTCTTCTGATCTCTTTGGCTCTCCGGTTTGCATTAGGGCTTTTTATCTCCTGAGATGATTTTCTTGTTGTTGTTCACTTCTTGATGAAAATAAGAATCAGAAAACATTTCTTTGCCTCTATGGCTGTTTTTGAAATGAATTCCTCTGTTGAGGAATGAGAAGAGAACAGGACCACTTGTTAGGGGTAGACACAGTGGGAAGGCGAGAGGAATCAAGAAGAAACCACAGCCTTTATTTTCTCCCTCTGCAGAGTAAAGAGTAGTAGTGCCTCTGTGTGTGAACTTGAAACCCCTAGCAGACTAGTGTCCTTAGTGGGATTTGAGGGCATGGGGGATGGTCTGCACATGGATCCATGTAGATGGAAAGTGATAGGAAAAGTTCTTGAACTTTTCCGGAAAGCTGCTTTAAGAGCCTCCGAATGGAGAGATGAATTGGCCCTTTCAGAGAAGGATTCAATAAAATCTACAACAGGACATTAAAACAGCTTGTTCCAAGCGTGCTGTCTCTGGGCCACACGGTGACTTGCTGTTCAGTATATTAACCTCTGTTGTCACCAAAAGGAATCACCGTCTCCAGGGGCAGCAAGAAATTCACTCTTTGTATTTATTCTCTCCTGCACCTTCCTCCCCTCTGTCTGGGCTCCATGTCTCCCCCAGAGGATTCCCAGCCCTGCAGAGGAGGAGCCAGCGGCAGTACAACGTGGTCCATAGCAGAAATGCACCCTCCCTTCTCTCTCCCTCTCTTGCCCTTTTCCTTGCTGTGAGGCAGAGCAAAAATCTTTCTCTCTGTCCAGACTGTTCAAATCCCTCTGCTGAATTTCTGAGCTCCTCTTCTTCTTGGCTTTTCCTCTCTTCTCCTCCACAACTTGCTTACTCACAGGGGCTCTGCCATCCATTCTCCATCCCTGTTCTCTTTGAGTAAGAGGTGTCTGGGTTTTCCTGAACTATCTTTTCCAAGTTCATAATTGCATAGCTTTTGCTTGGCCTGCAAGGTGCCCAGTGCCCCACGCTGGGTTCAGCCATGGCTCTCTTGTTCTGCAGAAGGAAAGTATATATCTTTTATTTTAGAAATGCCAACTGCCTTTCCCGGACACTCTTGCCTTTATGTGTGGAAGAGCTGAGTTTAGAAGTTACTAATGGGCCTTCATACTGTGTACCTATCGCTCCATAATTCCCAAGATATTTGATTCTCTTTAGGTCCTTTGCACACAGTAGGTACAGAAAAAAATATCTATCAATGGATTGATTCAGAAATTCTTAAATTATTGAAATTAATTCAAAGATCATAAGGACATGCAGCAAGCAAGTAATTGAGAGAGAGAGAGAGAGAGAGAGGGAAGGGGGTGAGGAAATCAGGATCATTTGTTTGTTCTTCCCAGAATTTCTTTTCTATTTTTTTAATTTAATTTTTTATTTTATATTGGAGTATAGTTGATTTACAATATTGTGTTAGTTTCAGGTGTACAGCAAATTGATTCAGTTATACATACACATATATCCATTTTTTTTCAGATTCTTTTCCCATATAGGTTATGGAATTTCTTTTTTAAAAGAATGAGTCATGACTCCATTGTTGTAAAATGAGAAAATTCAAAAGGAGTCAGTCATTGGGTTGCACAGGTCCTAATTAGCTAAAGAAAAATTATCAGTACACTCAGTCTCTACGGGGAAGAAAAAAATTAACCCATTGATTTTCTTCCCTCTTCAGCTTTTAAAGGATGCCAAAATCTAGTTTGATCCTAATACTCACCAGAACAGACACTTTGGGCAGAGAGCAGGCATCATGGACCATCCCTATGTAGCTTCCCCAAAACCTTCCCCAGAATTCTTTACCAAACTTCCCCCCCCCCCCCCCACTTCCCAGGACCTCGAGAACTTTGCCTCAGGTCTTAGGTTCTGATCAGCAGTTTTCCACGCAGCCAGGCCCCGCTTTCCTAGCCCTTCTCACCTTGTAAGACAAACCTGATTCCTTTATTGAGCAACCAGCCCTGCAAATCCCAGCCCATTCACATTGCCCTCCTGCCCCTCCCTTTACAGGTGCCAGGTGTGACACCTCACAGCAAGGCCACATGGGCAGAGGGTGGCAGAGGGAGAACTTGAATCCAGGCCTCTTGTTTCCACCCTGCAAACCTCCAGAGGGCTCTATGCATGAACCTTGGCCTTCTGCGGCCTTGTGTTCAGATTCACTGCCAGCACTGGATTCTATTCTGTCTGCATCCCGCTGAGTGTCCTCATTGAGCGCCCAACCCAAGCTTGTCAGGACACCTGAGTTCCGACCCACCTGACTCCCCTACATCCCACTCCCTCCAGCTGCCTGCACCTTGCTGGCTGACAACTCTGCCATAATCTTCTCACTCCCGCGAGCCCAAGGGAACAAATACTGAACTTCAGGCTGGACCCACCACATGCCTCTTCGTGTTTGCCCTTTCATTTTGGAAGTGTCCTCAATGTAAACTCTCCGTGAGTTTTATGTTGGCAAGCAGTTTTCAAAAAATAACAAATTTATGTCCCCTGAAGTCACGGAAGTTTTCAGATGCAGCTTTGTTGTATGTGGTGCAGTTGAAAGAATGTTGCAGCCACACAGACCTGGGTTCACTTCAAGCACTGCAGCCTTATGAGCTGTGCGATTTGGGGCAAGTCATTTAACCTCTCCAAGCCTCAGTTTCCCTTTCCACAAAAGGGAGGTCTAACAGCCTTCTCACAGGGTGATTGGTTGGGATTAAACCAATGAGTGCCACCTTCTTTCCTGATCACCTGGCTTGAAATTACAGTCAACAACCCCTACCCTGTACCCCTCATACATCCTCCTGGCTCTGTTTTATTTTTATTTTTTTTTACAGAGTACATCCCACCTTCTAGCACACTATGAAATGTACTCATGCCATTTGTTGTGTGTCTGCACCACTAGACTGTCAGCCCCAGGAGGGCACGGATCTTTGTTCTGCCCGTTGCTGTAGCTGCAGCAATTATAATGGTGCAAGAGTCAACCCACCTTTGTTGGCAAATGAACAAACCACCACTGCCCACTACAGGGTGGGCATTGAGAAATAATGTTCCCTTCATATCGTCAAAAG
Source organism: Eubalaena glacialis (assembly GCF_028564815.1). Classification (NCBI taxonomy): domain Eukaryota; kingdom Metazoa; phylum Chordata; class Mammalia; order Artiodactyla; family Balaenidae; genus Eubalaena; species Eubalaena glacialis. The sequence goes on from NC_083726.1 coordinate 11,650,734, forward strand.
ATTGTTCTTTAAATTACAAACCATGAGCAATGGTGGCAGAAGCATCTTTCTTTTTTTTTTTTTTTTTTGATATTCCAAAAAATAAATAATGGACTCAACACAGAGAGAAGAGAGAAGGGAAGGAGAGAGAGTGTTTCAACACACAAGGGACAATAACAAAGATAATAAGAAAGAAAGTGTTTGGAGAGAAAATAAATGCCTGAGAAGAAAGTGCTGGGGGGTGAACATCCTCTAAATAGATACTGGCCATGCTTTCCTCTCTCCACATCATCCAGAGCATCTGTCACAAAGATCCTCGGGGAGAGTTTCCCATGAGTGTTTGCTTTCAGGTCAGTGGGGGAGGAGGAGATATGTATCCAGACTGATAATGCAGGAGATTTTTAAGTGGTTCAAAAATGCAATGGTTCCTTTTAGCCTTGACTATAAGTATTTTAGCCAAAAAAACCATATTCAGATGAAATATGCATTTTAAGTTTCCAGGTTAGTTTACAGTCACAGATCAAGCAATTCCTTCACTCGCTTATTTTATTTGTTAAATCTTTGATGAGCGCCTGCAACGTGCCAGGTGCTGGGCCAAGTGTTGGGGTCATGGTGGGCAGCAACTCCCTTCAGGGTCACTGCTCTCAGAGCCTTCTGAAAGAGACAGACCTTACTTTAAAGACTCTCATTTAACATAGTTGTAAAGTAAGTTACAACTATGCTAAGCCCTCTCAAGGAGAGTCACACGAGACTGTGAGTTTATGATATTAAGATCGTTCTAATCAGAGAAGTCTCCCCTGAGGACGTGAGATGTGAATGGCTATCTGAAGGATGCATAGAAGTTAACTGGGTGAAGAAGAAACTTTCCAGGTTGGAGGGCAGCAAGTGCAAAGATCAGTGAGGAAGAGAAGGAGCAAGTCCTGGGAGGAGGCCAGGGTGGCTGGAGGACCCAGATGGAGGGGGGGATGGGGGAGGGGATGATGCTGGATGGTGTGGGGAGGGGGCTGCAGAAATAGTTAGCACCCAAGGGTGTGCGGCCTTGCTAGTCTTGTTAAAGAATTTTGCTCTTTGACTTCTGGCTTCTTGCTTATGAGCTGTGTGACCTTGAGCTAGTTAATTCTATCTCTGTGCCTCCTTCACACCATCTATCTAATGGAGCTGATGGTGCCTGCCCCTAAGGTTGTTGTGAGGGTTAGAGCACTATTCCCTTCTCTCTGTCATGCTCTTCCTGATTCCACCCACATCTGAGTGTGGTGGTCTCTTTGGCCTCAAAACTTATGACAGCACAGAGAAGGGAAGAAATAGATTGATTCAACTCCAATCAACAAAATTCAAACTATGCTTAGTGGAGGTGTTGATGGTAGGTGCCAATCCTGCAGTAGACACTGGGAGGCAGAAGTGAACAAGACCCACCCTCCCTCAGGACCCTCCAGGTGAGTCCAAGCAGGGAATCCCAAACAGGCATCTCACAAAATGACTCTGTTTCATGCAAGACATTTGACATAGCCTGCTGCCACCTCACCTTATCACCCTCCCCCAGACTCAGAGAGATTCCTGGCATCTCTCACGATCAGTTAGGATCTTTGAGGATTTGAGCTGGAATGGCAATGAGGCTCAGTTAAATCTGCCAGACTTTTTGAAAATAGGAATGAGAGTAGAGGGATGTGATCTGTGTTCCCCAATGCCAAGAAATGCCTGTCAGCCGTCGTGGGATCGTCGCTGAACTCTGTGGCCTCGCCGGCATCCCGGTCCTTTCTCCTGGGTATATAAAGGGCTCTAATCTCCCAGTTCCATCTTCCCTCCGTTCTGACGCCACTGATTATAAAAATGAACTATCTACTTAAACAGCTTTCGGGACAGGGGAAAACAAATTTCATGTACATATCAGTTGTAAAACATACTCTAATTTCAGAAACCTTAAAACTTAAAATTTGTGCCTTGGAATCAAAGGAAGATGGAAAACTATCTTGCTGGCAGAGAGAAATGCAGGCAGGGTGTTGAGAGAGCCCAAGGGATTTCTCCAGCTTGCCCTTAGTGCCTGTCCCGTGACTCAGGGAACAACATGGGGGAAGTGTGTGGTCTTACGAGAACCTTTCTTGACAAAGAAAAGGGTGATAGTTGATCTTTGTTCCCCAGCTTTCCGAGTCCTTGCCAGGTGCTGTGTGAGAGTCTAGGACAGAGGCAAAGGCTCCATCTGCCCTCAAGGAACTTCTAATCTAATAGAAGACAAACCAGTGAACAGACGATGCTGATGACACAGTGGGAAGCATAAGCCCAGGGAATTCTGGGAGCAGAGAGACTGGGGAGGAGGGGATGCCAGGCAAGACGGGGTTCTGAGGATGCGTAGGGGTGAGCAAGCTGGGGGGATGAAGCGCACTTCAGACAGAAGGAACGGCAGGTGCAGAAACACAGATGCCCAAGCAGCCATGCCGATGGTCCAGTGAGGCTGGAAGGTAGAAGGCAGGGAGGGGGAGTGTGGGAGGCAGTGGAGATGGGATCCCAAAGGGACAGAAATGGCTCTCACACAGCAGTTTGTGTTTCGGCATGGGAGAAAAGAGGGGTCCAGAGAGGTGGGAAGCAAGGGAGGGTCGCACCTGGCTTTGTCCATATTAGCGAGATCACTGGCTGTTCGGACCCTGCTGGATGGGAGCTGGGGTCGGCCGGAGCTGGTGTGATTTAACTGGGAAGAGGCGAGCACAGGAGGAGGCTGTGGCAGGGACCAGGTGACTCGCCCTAAGTTAGTTGTAGTGAACAGAGAGTAAGAGGGGGGAAGGAAGAAGACTGTAAGCGATATACAGGAGAGGTGCTTCAAGGCGCTCCCTTCCCAGCGGAACAAGCCTTTATTGGCCACACACAATGGGCTGGGCCCTGGGGTTACAAGGATGCAGACAAGTCTCTGCTCAATACCACCTTCCCGAGGAGCCTTCCTGACTGCCCCATCTAAAGTAGCTCCCTGTCCCGTCACTCGATTTTATTTCCTTCTTTAACGTCTTAACATTGACTTCTTCTCTTTTGAGCATTTGTTTGCTTATGGTCTGTGTCCCCCTAGAAGACTGTGAGCCATGTGAGGGCAGGGGCGTGTCGGCCTTGGCACAGAGAGAGTGCTTAGGAGCTAAATGTGGAGTGAGTGAGTAAGGTCACGGTGCCTGGCCTCAAGGAGCTCCCATCAGGGGAGGGAGGTGGGCTCTTAAAAACTCCTCTTGAGGGCTTCCCTGGTGGCGCAGTGGTTGAGAATCTGCCTGCCAATGCAGGGCACACGGGTTCGAGCCCTGGGCTGGGAGGATCCCACATGCCGCGGAGCAACTAGGCCCGTGAGCCACAACTACTGAGCCTGCGCGTCTGGAGCCTGTGCTCCGCAACAAGAGAGGCCGCGATAGTGAGAGGCCCGCGCACCGCGATGAAGAGTGGCCCCCGCTTGCCACAACTAGAGAAAGCCCTCGCACAGAAACGAAGACCCAACACAGCCAAAAATAAATATAAAAAAAATAAATTAAAAAAAAAAAAAAAAGTTCTAAAAAAAAAAAAAAAAAAAAACTCCTCTTGACCAGTCATCCCTCCAAGGTGTGGCTGGAACCGCATCTGAAAGATCCTTGAGAACAGGCAAGGGTTTCCCTTGCACCCCGCAACCTGGGATGCTCCTTGGGCGCCTCCTGGGCCACAGCTTTGCCACAAAGCTTCGGGAAGCTGATAAGACACTGCGAGCCTGTTCCCTCCTGGGCAGCTGTCACCTTTTCTCTCAATCCAAATCCTCATACGTTATCGCCTGGCTCAGAGGTACTGACTTGGCAGCCCTGAGTCAGCCTCTGAGGAGCCGCCTTTCCTTTCTCTATATTGACACTATATTTATTCATTCTTCCCTGAACTTCCTCGACCTTGGGTAGTCTTCCAGCTGCTAACAAGAATGCCACAGATTAGGTGCGGGATCCCAGGTGCACGGTTGCCATAGCCTCATTGAGTGAGGAATTGACACCTTGCTTTGCTACACCATCCACCATGCAATTTACATGCCCCAGTGCCAGCCTCTCTCTGGCTTTGTCATCGGGCAAAATTCACTGGTGACCAGCACTTGCTGATCCCTAGACCTTGCTTTTTTTTTAACTTTTTATTTTACATTGGAGTATAGCCGATTAACAATGTTGTGATAGTTTCAGGTGTACGGCAAAGCAACTCAACCATACTTATACTTGTATCCATCCCTAGACCTTTCTTTATCCCAATTTTGCCCCAGGCTGTCTTTTCTCACTTTCTCTGCATAAAGGATCATTCATTCATTTCTGCCACATTTTCCCCTCAACCTGGATCTCTGTCTGCACAAGTCTTATTCTTTATCCTTCTTGAATTTTCCCTAAGGTTGAGAACTCTCCTCCCCAATTCTCCTCCAACGTATTTTGCAAAGAAAGCAACCCTGAAAGTGACTATTCTGGCATCATTTTAACACTAATAATACGATAATAATAACTAATCATTCACTGAGTGCTTCCTTCGTGCTGAGCACTGTTTAGATGCTTTCCAGGGGTTAACTCTTATTTAATCTTTACAATTCTAAAGGTATATGCTATGATATCCACTATCTCCACCGTAAGAGGCTCAGAGAAGTTAAGTGACTTGCCCAAGGTCACACAGCAGGTAGCAGAGCTGGAGTTCTAACCCAAGCCTGTCCAACCCAAAAACCTGTGCACAGCCTTCTGTTACACGAATTATATTTACAATTTTCCCCTGGCCCCGAAATCTATAAATAAATTTCTTTGAGAATTTGAAGGCAAGGCTAAGCAGAAATTGCTATTTGTGCTCCACGTTTGATGAAGTTTTAAAAACTTTGAAGCTTCAGTTAGGATATGCTCCTTACCCAGGGAAGAGTAGGGAAAAGTGGAGGGGCTACCAGGTTTTCCCACAGCTCTGAATACAGAAGGATGCCTCAAAATGCATAGACATCCCTCTCTTTGTAGTTTGTGGAGGGGGAGGAGGTGAATACATACATATATTCCCTCTCCCCAGCCCTAGAGGGCCATTTCCAACCACATTCCACTTGTCTTCAGGACTCAGTTGAATTGTCACTTCCCCCAACAGCTCTGCCCCCTCCCACCCTGCTCCCACCTGGCTCACGTTCCCTCCCTCTTTCCTTCCACAGCATCTCTGCCTGTCTCCGACGCAGCATCTTCCATCTTTTTTGTTGCCTGTTTCCATTTCTGTCTCCACCTCCAGACCATGAGTCCCCCCGTCCTTTTCTTCAACAAAATGTACTCAGTCACTGCCATGTGCCAGTTACCATCCTAGGCTCTGGGTTTACAAAGGTGAAAAGACACAGCCCCTGCCCTCAAGGAGCTTATGCCCCAGTGGGGGATTGGAGGACCCATGCAAGCACACCTAGGGGTGGAGAGATTCTTCCAGGAAGAGGTGTGAGAGGGCATGGGATGTTTGGAGGACCACACAAGGTTTCTAGTATTGCTGGAGGATCAGGTGCAGGAAGGGAGGTAGGGGAAGGTATTAGTCCTGAGGGATGAGATTAGACAGAGACCACGTCATGAAGGGGTGGTTCACATGTAAAGAGTCTAAAGAGGAGAATTTTGAGAAGGAAATGATATGATCAGATTTGCATTTTAGGAGGATGGCTCAGGAAGCCATGTGAAGTAGAAATGGGAAGAAGAGGAGGACAGAGAAGGGAGTCCAGGGAGGAGATGGTTGCCCAGCCCAGCAAGTGATGAAGCAGCTGACCTAGGGCAGGGGGCAGGGGAGCTGTCGAGCAAGGGGACAGAATCCGAGGATCCACAGGACCCAGGACTGTCACTTGTGTTGAGCAAGGTGTGACAGTGAGTGACCTTCACCGAGACAGGGGAAACGGGAGAAATTTGCAGGAAGAAGATGGTACCTTTTTTTTTTTTTTTTTTTTTTTTATAAAGATGGTACCTTTAGTCATGGGTAGAGTGATTCCACACCTGTGTTTCCAGGGCCTGGCAAGTAGTAGCTGCTCAGTCAGTGTTGAATGAATGAATGAATGAATGAATAAAGAAAAAAAGCTTTACATTTGAGATTATGATGCATATTGAATCTCAGATTTTCCCCAGCATCATCATAATGAAAGAATGCATTATGTTCTAGCCAGGCCCGTAGTTCGTGTCAGTTCTGGCATCTGACAGCCGGGGTTCAAATCCCAACCTTATCACTTACCAGTTTTGTGACCTTGGACAAGGAATGTCACCTCTCTAAGCTGGTTTTCTGGTGTCTAAGTGGGGAAAATTGTATCTCACGCATGAGTTGATTGTGAAAGTTTAGTAAGATGCTCCATGCAAAGTGTTTAACAAGATGCTGGTACATAGTAAACACTCTCTAAACGCCAGATGCTGTTATCACTAGCGTGTTTATTATTGATTATACCAACAGTTGCAAACAGTGACCTGTAAGTTGTCACTGTTTGGCAACTCAAAATATTCTACAAATCGAGAACTTTCCTATTAAAAAAAGCCCTGTCTTTGGCTTCCTTTGGGGAAAAAAATCAGATTTTTGTAACCCTGAGCCCCCTTCCTGCTTGGCAACAACCGGCAGGAGTAGGGCAGCCGATGTCCCTTCAGGTATGGCAGGTTCTCTGCAGTTCCCCAAAGTCCCTACCGCTCCCGAGTATCTTTTGAGGCTGCTGGGCTGCTTTGGCCTTCCTCTGGCCTCCGTAGGCATCCGAGTTTGCAAACGCTCCTCTCTGCCAATGACAAATTACAGGTGGAGTCTTTGTCTTCCAAGGGCTGAAAACATAAGCAAAACACCACCAGCCCAGGCAGAGTGTAGCAGGTAACAGAGTGAATAAAGCCATGCATCTGGAAATAAATGCATAAACATCCAACATTCCCAAGCAGTGCTTGCTGATAAGACTCAGGTGGAAGGCAAGCTCATCTACTCCTTTTTCCTCAGCAGCTCTAGGGTAAGTTGTCGCTTTTAAAAAGAGAGACTCTCACCCATTTTATGCCACCTTCAGAGCTTCTCTTTTGGAAGTTGACATTTTCTGACCTTGACCCCAGTTCGGGGAAATGCACCCGGTCGTGCTGACCACGTGGTGTGCTTTATTCAATAACGAAATGGCAGGCGCCAGGGAGATGGTCTGTTGTCCGTGCTGGCTGAAGAGAGAGAGGCAGGGGCTTTGCTGGAGAATGGGGGATTCTCTACTTTAAATTTTTACCTCGGAAGACTTCATAGAGAAGAGGGGAATTTCAGGAGTTTCTTGGTAGGAAAAAAATTGCCTAGCAATTGCTCGGGAAGGACGTGAACTTAAAGACATGCAGTTTGATCTGGGAGAATGGTCAGATCTGATCCAATCGGACAGTTTTTGAATGTTTGATATGTCAGGCTCTAGGCTAATTTGTGGGGCACAGAAACAAGTCAGCTCCTACGGGGGGTGGTCTGCCCTGATCCCCCCAGCTGACAGCAGCCATCCTCTTCCCAGTCTCTCTTTTCTTCATTTCGTGTTCTCCTAATTTGTCTACAGTGTTTATTATTTCTTTCCCAACCAGAATATAAGCTCTGAGAAACCAGGATCTTTTCTGTCCTATTTACTACCATAGCCCCAAGACTAAGATCAGACCTGGCACCTCGTAGGGTGCTTAGTCAGTTTCAGTGTTGTTTGGATGACAGAAGACATACCATTGCTCCAAAGGAGATCAAGGCCTAGAAGAAGAGATAGGCATGTACCGAGACTATTACCAGTGAGCTCAAGCACTGTGAAGGCCTGTGTAAGGGCCAGACAAAAGAACAACTCTATGTGGGGAGGTCCGGAAGGGGTCCTAAGGAAGTGCCCTCTGCAGTGGGTTTTGGAGGATGAAGAGGAGTTTGCCAAGTAGAACAGAGGAGGAAGGCACAACACAGATGAAGGAAATGAAACCACTGGAGGCTGCCTCCCAAAGAATAAGGTCAAGGAGAGAACAGAGCACTACTGGGTCTAGAGCAGCACTTCTCAAACTTGGATGTGTACCCTAGTAACCTGGGGATCTTATTGAACTGCAGATGCTGATGTGGGGTCCAGGTGGGGGCTGAGCCTGTGTTTCTAGCTCCCAGGTGAGGCTGATACCACACTTTGAGAAGAAAGCTTTTGCAGCATGGCCAGTGGGCTCTGGTGAACATGGGTCTAAATCCTACCTCTGCCACTGGCAGACTGGGCCTGCTTTCTCACCTCTAAAATGATGATGACAACTTTCCTCCCAGGCACTGAATAAATTCAGAGTGCCTGAATTTGGTAAAGCCATCAGTTCAGTCCTGAGCACTTCATATCAATATGTTTCAGCTACTATTGTCATTAACGGCTAAAGGCGATTGTATAGAGGTGTGAGAGGAAGGGATGATTTTCCCTGAGAGCTAATGTTGTTTGAGGGTCTCCTGTGTGTTGGGCCCTGTCCTATGGACCACTCAGATGTCACCTTCCTTAAACCACACAGCACTCTATAACATAGGTGTTATATGATTCTCACTTTGCCAGTAAGAAACCAGAGGAAATGTGTTCGTTTCCCATTGCTGCTGTAACAAATGACCATAAATTTAATGGCTTAAAATGACACAAACTTATTGTCTTACCATTCTGTAGGTCTGAAGTCTGAAATTGGTCTCAATGGGCTAAAATCAAGGTGTCAGCAGGACTGTGTTCCTTCTGGAGACTCTAAGGGAAAATCTGTTTCCATGCCTTTTCCAGCTTCTAGAGACTGTCCACATTCCTTGGCCAGTGGCCCCTTCCTGCATCTTCAAAGCCAGCAGCATCAGACAGAGTCTTTCTCATGGTGCAACTCTCTAATGCTAATTCTTCTGCCTCCCTCCTCCATTTCTAAGGATGTTTGTGACTACATTGCCCATGCCTGGATAATCAAGGATAATCTCTCTATCTTAAGGTCAGCTGATTAGCAACCTTAATTCCATCTGCAACTTTAATTGGCCCTTGCCATAACATGTGAAATATATTCACAGGTTACAGGAATTGGGCTGTAGACGTCTTTGGCAGGTTATTATTCTGCCTAGCACAGGGAGTGAGTGCTTAAAGAATTCCCCTAATATCACAAGCTCAGAATGGTTCCCCTGGAAGGGATTTTAGAGCTTGTACGAGGAAGGATTAGATTTGACAACAAGCAACAGAAAAAGAAAATTAACAGTGGCTTAAATAAGCCAAAAAGTTTATCCTTTCTCAAGGAAACTAATCTGGAGACATGAAATACACGGCTGGTCTGGAGGCTCCACAAACTGGTTAGCAAATGCAGGCTCCTACCAGCTCCCTGCCCCACCATCTGTAGAGTATGGCCTTTGACCTCACATCTCCAGTGTGACTGCCAGAGCTCCTGCCACTGCCTTCACATTCCAGGCATCAAGGTGGAGGATGGCACAAAGAAACAAAGGCAAAAGGCACCTGTTACATGGCTCTTAAGGAGGTTTCCTGGAAGACACCACACAATATTTTTGCTTTGGTCTCATTGGCCAGAAGTTTGTCATGTGACCACACATTAACAATAAGGAAGTCTGGAAAATATAATCTTATTCCCAAGTGGCCACATGCATGGTGAAAAATTAGGGGTTCTGTTGCTACAAGGAAAGGAAAGAAGGAAAGCAACCAGCAGTGTATCCAGGGAGCTCACCTAGTCCAGACCCTCACCTTATGACCCAAGAACTTGAGGTCCAGAGAAGGAAGGGACCTGGTGCCATGGAGCCAGCTAGCAACAATGCTGAGACTAGGACCCACGCACCCCGGTCCCAGTCCAACATCTAGCTTCAGGCACCTAGCACAGTGCCTGGCACATAGTAGGAGCTGAGTTATGCTTGTGGAACTGAAGAGAGTTTGCCATTCCACTGCACCAAACGTTCCCCTCTGGACCACACACTCTGCTGCTGATGCTTTAGGGCAAATGAAATCCCACCTTTAGGAGGCCCAGCCGACTGCACTCCTGGGTCTCTTTATCCTCCTTCCTCCCAGCTTACATCCCTGCTTGCAGCCTTGGATAAGCTCTGGGCTTCTCTAACTGTCCCATAAAGTCACATGAAAGGGCAGTAGAATTTAGCAAAAGAGAGGCCTCAAATAACACTGAGAAATGGATGGTTTTCTCCTCTTTGGGATTTTCTCTATGACAGGGAGACGTCTGCTTAGAGATGGGGCTTTATAGCTGGGGCGGATTGTGACAAGAAACCATTTCTACCGTCTTGGAATTTCACAGTTTTCGTTTTGACACAGTGAAAGGAGGGGTGGGGACTGATCAAAGCCAGAAGCCACGTGGCAACTCTCAACTTTTTCCCACGGGCTGCAAACGCCAAAGGAGCCCCACTGTCGGGCATTTTTCACTCCGGCCAGTTCAGACGTACAAGATCTGGGCACTCACTTGTACTTTGTTCTCAAATCTTTGTCCCTCCAACCGGACAGTAAGGGTCTTGAGACAGGAGGTGTCGGGTTTGCCTCTGTGCCCCTTGCCTGGCATGGTGTCCGGCACGTGGCAGGCACTTGGTTAAGAAATGGGGGATTGGTCGATGCATCAATATGAAGCAGCTAAGGCAGTGTCTGGCACATGGTGGGTTCTCAGCAAAATTTTTCAGTGAAAGAAGGAAAAAAAAAAAGGAAAGGAAGAAAGAAGGACAGATGGAGGAAGGGAGGGAGAAAGAAATTGGTTTGAGTCTTGGCTGGCCGTGGAAGCAGCAGCTCCCCAGCTCTCCCAGCCTCGGTTCTGGAATAGCGCATCCCTCCCCGCCGAGTTCACAGGCGAACCGGAGACCCTGGCCCGGAAGTTCTGTTTCAAAGGGCTTCGCCTCCAGCTTGAGAGCACTGTGCCTTTCAGGCTTCCCAATGGGCCTCCGTGGCCACGGTACCTGGTGCCAGGGTTACAGGGATGTGGCCAGAGGCAGAATTGGTGGGGTGGCTGGTGTGAGGGAAAGCGGGATGCAGAGGGAAAGGAACCCACCCCCATCCCACATCTAAGAGAGAAGGAGACAGGGATGGGAAGGGAGATGGGAGGCAGAAGCTCAGCATAATGAGGTTAGCGTGGTGCGCGAAAGCATAGAAAGGATGGGCAGAGGCTGCCTGGGCACGGGGGCTGTCCCCTCTCAGGGCAGATGGAACTCGAGGGCCAGAGAGTCCATGACAGTTGGTCGGAGGGAAGAGGACAGCGGCAGAAATCAGGGAGGGGCCTGCCTCCCGCCTCCTCCCGGGCAGGAACAGACACCCCTTCCAGCCCCAGAAACGCTGCTGAAGGAGAACTCGATGAGGATCTGGAGATCAAAGAGAATTACCCGGCAGGGGAGTAAATGCTTGTGGACTGAGCGAGGAAACCGCAGAGCCTGTGGCCAGGACTCAGGCTAAAATTACAGGCCAGATGACAGGACCACACACCGGGGCAGCCTAGGACCACAGATTTTCCCTAGAACCCAACCACTGCCTGCCCTAGTTTCTTCTGGATTGATTGGGCAGCAGGATCCAGGAGAAAGAGCCCTTTTTGGACATCAGACGGGCTTGGGTTTGAAGACCGACTAGCTCTACAACCTCAGGCAGGGTGGTTAATCTCACTGAACCGCCGTTTCTTGCCTGCAACAGGAATAATATTGCTTATCAAGCAATGTGTTTTAAAAATTAAAATAATCTGTATAAAGGATTTGAACACAGAATAGGGACTCAAAAGCTGGCGGATGTTGTTTTAAATCGAGATTTCCCATCCTTCAGTATTTGGGGTACCACCTGCATTATTTTTGCCATATCCAGCAACCACCTATATTGTTATTAATCAAACACGTATCTTTAAATTGATCCCATTTTAGCCTCATCCTAAGCAATAATATCTCAGGAATCACTGGTTTAATGCACTGGTTAAATTTTTGACACTCATTAATAATACTCAGCTTAAATTTGTTTAAACATTCATCCCTATACCAACTAAATGCATCTCAGATACCACAAAAACCCATCATTCACTTTGCAAAAGCACCATCGTGACTAATAAACCATCCACTGGGTTTGAAAGAGATGCAGAGACTGGTGTCCCTCCATCCCCATTACTCATCAGCTTTTTTCTTTAGATGATAAAGGGGCAGTGGGATGGAAAGTGAAGAGAAGGTCAGAGGCCAATCCACAGAAATTGGTTGGACTCCAAGAGCCGTTCTGCGGCATCAGGAACTCTCAGCTCTTGGTTACAATTTGACAGATTCTTCCATCTAGAAAGGACAATGGTATGGACTACAGCCCAAGGAAAGAGGTAGTGAACGCGTCTCCCTTGTTGACATGCTGGCTTGAGTTGGAGGGTTTTCCCTTTGTCTTCCTGCAGGATCTTCAGGAGATGCCCCTTCCCAAGACCACCAGAGTGAGAGCAATTAGCTCTTTCCACTGCATCTACCAAAGGGGAAGGGATTTCTTTCTCTATGCTAGAGTCTTTCAAACATAGAGGGATTTGCCTCTAGTGTGAAGAGGTACTATGAGATTTCTCAGTAATGAATGTGCCCCGGCAGGGGGGGCGGGGGGCGGAGCGGAGGGGAGGTGAAAAGTCAGCCTTTTAATAATAGTAATGACTATCTCCCATGACAGTAATGACAGAAAGGATTTGGGGAAATATAAGAAGGGTTTGAAATAAGGTGACACACAAGCCCAAGAGTCTCAAGGGTTAGGAATCCAGGTGTTGGGTCCGAGCAGAGGAACACAGGTATTCCTTTCCCTACCTTTGTTCCTGACTTAGTCACTTCATTTCGTGGGCTTCGGGCCCCTCAGCTATAAAGCGTGCTCTGAACTTGAAGTGTTGAACTTCACCCCAAGCCTGTTTATCGTGAAGATCCAGCACTGTCTCGTTAGAGCCTAGACCACTGAGAAGAGACAGTTATTTCTTAAACAGTTGAATGAATTAACACATTATTGAGATAGAAACTAATTTCTGGGTATTAACGTGGGGGGCTGGAAATGAACCACAGGGTCTGTGCAGCTGTGAATGGAGAGGCCAGGAAAGAAAGGAAGGATGCCTCAAAGGAAGAGTCGGGAGCAGCACACCTTCCTTTGGAGGGCCCTGAGGTATCATGAACTCGTTGGCTCCGAGAGCCCCCTTTGGGATGGCAGGCATGGGGGAAGTAAGCGTTCTCGCAATGAAGCTGATGTGATTTTAATAGCCAGACAGATGGCCTGAGAAAAAAGGAAGACTTTTTTTCAAATGAGGGAAACCACTTCCGTAGCTTCCCTTCAATTAAAACAAAGTGAGAACCCTTCGTGTTGGGAAGATGTATCACCATTATTAGCATTGTCAGCTTAGAGGTCTTCTTTTTAATAATTGCATGATTGAGCATCAATAATAAGCTAGGGTAGTATTTTCAAACAAATTAGTGGGTGTTACCTGTCCACTGACTCTCAATGCAATTATTATTACTTTGGTTTCATTTGATCTCACAGTTTAATAATGATCCCCAATAATTGTGTTGTACTTATTTATGCAATCAAACGTGTATCACTCAATGGATTTTTTTTAGTGGCCATTCTCCTAACGACTGCAGGTTCCATACAAGCCACTCATGAGCACCCAGCATTTCTCAAAATCTGTATCATGAAACCTGGGAGGAAAGGGAAATACATAGAAAAGGAAATCTTCAAAAAGAAAGGGGATACAGAGGGAAGGAAAAGGAGAAAAACAGCATCTATTGAGCACCCCCGTGGGTGCCAAATGTTTTTATTTTATCCTCAGAACAACATGCAGAATCTGCTTTAGGATCCCCATATAGCTGATGAGGAGACTAAGGAGCTGAGAGATTAATACCTTGCCCAAAGTCACAAAGCTAACAGGTGCAGAGGTAAGAGTCAGGTTCAGAACTCCCTCTTTGCCCTCCACTGCAGCATGGCGCTTACATCTCTAAGTATCAGCAGGCTGTGGAAACCTGTGGAGATGGGCTGTCTCATATGGCTCCTGCAGTGAGTAAAGGGACACCAAATTCACATGGGAATTCTGCCTCCTGGTCTGCCTATGTCACACTTCCCTCATCCAATTATCAGATTCTCCTAATGGCTGAGCATTGTAAAGATAAGCTGATGGTAGAGGGAGAGCTGATCCCCAAGGGCATGCAACCCAGGCATCCTTTGGCTGTACCAGAAATGGACACCACAGAGAGAAGAGGAAGCAATATTCCACATGAAATGTACAGGTACCGAGCACACACCTACCATGCACTGAACACACAGGGAGCTACCATATAGACCTTATTTCATTCCATCTCCACAACATTTCCTGTATGGCAGTGACTACCATTGCACAGATGAGAAAACTAAGAACTTCTTTTGAAGTTAAATGATTTTTTTCAGGCTAATCATTTGTGGACTTGGAATGTAAACCCTAGTCCACCCAATGGATTCCAAACATTAATGGTTAGTTTTACTTTAGCATCTGGGTCATGAATTTTGGTAAAAGACAAAAGGAAGAAGTGGGAGAGATTAGGGATATGACCTGAAAATAAAGGATTATGACTGAGAATAAAGTGGCCCAAGGGACCATGGATTTAATTCCCTTCCTGCCCAAAAGCTGACACTCAAATTCTATTCAACAAGCATTCACGGGATGTCACCAGTGTGCACATCATGGTGCTAAAGTACCAGGGGCTGATCAAAGATTTGGATTTACTGCCTTCTTCCATTTTAGGAGTCTCTTCTCTGAATAAAGAGTTGTACTCTTTTTCCCACAAAAAGATGACGTAATTTAGTTGCTCTTCACCATGCTGTTTCTAAATATGAACAGTCTGGTATCTCTACTAGGGCGTTGGGAAGCATTTTCTGTATTTTCAGGTGCTGTGTCAATTACTTTAGGCTCTGAGATCTAAACCAACTGCAAGTGATGGTGGAGGAATGAAGAAAAAGAAAAAAGGAATAGTCACAGAAATACAACCAAAAATAGAAAGAAATGATTAGATAGATAGATAGATAGATAGATAGTGAGAGAGAGAGATAGAGAGAGAGAGATACAGGCAGGTCTTGAGCTTCTAACTTACTCATGAGTAAAACAGATAAAAATTCTTAAAATAAAAGAATAGAAAATAGGAAATGATTTTTCACTCTTATTCTTTATAAAGGATAAACTTATAAATAAAGAGTTTGACAGGAGAAAAGAATTTAAGAGGTAAAGATCAGGATGGGAGTTGTTCAGATACAGTGGTGGTGATCAGGGTGGTAACGATGGTGGTAACGATGAAGGCTGTGGTGAAGATGGTGGTGGCGATGGCGGCGGTGGTGGTGGTATTGGTGGTGATGACAAAGGTGATTGTAATTGTGATGAAACTGGTGGTGATGAAGTTGGTGGTGATGAAGGTGACAGTGATGAAGAGGTAATGATAAAGGTGGTAATGAAGGTGGTGATAACTGTGGTGGTGATAGGGACTGACATCATAACAATGGCTAACATTTGGAACATTCTTCACAGTATCCAAAGCCTTTCAACTTGCATTACTTCATTTTAGAAGAAAAACTCTGTTCACAACAAGATGCTAGATTTTTCAAAACAACAACTATTTCTAACCCTAGTTCCACCCTGAGTGTCATCCCAACTCAACCAAGTTCAGAGAAAAAGGAGTGCGGTGGGCTCTTTCTCTGTCAAACATAAGCGGACAGTTAGACAAGGATGAACAGACAGTTATGGAAACTAGGGCAATGCCACAAAAGCCCTCTCCAGTCTTCCCTCAACCAATTGCTCCTGCCCCAAGGTTATTCATCCAAATTAGTGCCCAAAATTAATAGTACGTAATGCCCTTGTCACCTGATAGCTGTTTAGTAGCTTTTATAAGATGCATAAATGATTGTGGTCTGGTTCCAGTGGATAAATAAAAATCATTTGTGATAATTGAAACATATTTACTTTTTAATTAGGTAGCAGCAGAGAACGAGGAGTCCGTGGAGAGCCAACTCCTATAACCTCTTAAGGAGTCCTAATCACATAGCGAGAGGGGTGTTTGGTGGCTGATGCATTTATCTGTTCTTTTCCACATTTTCCTACCAAGGCCTTTAGCCCTTGACTGTCAGTCCACTCCACTTCACCGGAACTATTCACACATCATAGTTTTTTAAAAAAGAAAATTGAAAATGCTGACAGATAGGCTAACAAAATAATTTCTTTAAAAATAACCTAATAACTGAATATCAGATTAAGGCACAGGCAGCTGTGCAGTTTCCTCTGGCCATGCCAGGTGCCACAGTAATTGCCTGCTCTGGATTGTGCTGCAAACTTTCACTGGGAATGTTGACTGTGTCAGAGGGCTGAGCATTCTGGCAATGACAGACACAATGTCCTTGGGAAGAGGCGGTGTGAGGAGATGGATGACCTGAGTAGGATTTGAGGAGTGGGAGAATCAGGTCACATCACATCCCTGCGAGTATACCTGAGGAGAGAAAGTGTTGCTGTGTAGAAGTTGAAGCTGCGTCTTCAGTATTTTTAGAGAAGGGGCTGGTGGCCCGTGTGCAGGAGGAGAACGTAACGGTTCTGGCTCCGGTCCGTCGGGGTGGAGGGTGGGGAACAGGTGTGAATGACTAGCATGGAGGTGGAAATTAGGTCAGATCTGTAGTGTGGGGAGGTGTAGGGGGAATGTTATCGCATGTGCATGGGGAAGGATAGAGGCAAATTGGGTCACGTCTTTGTGGAAATGATGAGAGAATTGGGTCAGAACTGTGGGGGAGAAGGCTCGAGAATTGGGTCGAGTCTTTGGATAGAAGGGGGAACTGGGTCAAGTGTGAATGTGTGTGGAGAGAAGGTAGTAGAAGGTGATATGGAGAGTGGGCTGATTCTCTGAGATCGGAGGGGAAGGGAAATGAGGAAGCAGCTTGGACCCACATAGGGGTTAAAACTTGAACTTCTCTGAGTTATGGTCATTGCCTCTCAATTCCATTGACTTGCAGGCTTCCTTCATGTAACGTTAGACAAAGTAAGGCTTTCCTACTCCTATCCCAAATTGGGTGTCCTAAGTCTCCTCCAAGACAGGGTGTAACTCATTCTTCAGCACTTTGCTAGCCAACCCAGATTGGCATTTGGGGAAGTAACAGTTCCATAACTTGATGTGGCCTCATTTTACCCGGGACGTAAGCCCGGTGAGCAACTGCCCTCCCTTTGGGTTTCTGCTCATCAACAAAGTCAACACCAATTCTCTCTTTTTCCCAACCACTGGCATCATTGCATGATCACCACATGACGTGGAGCCTCAAAATATATTTTGTAAATAAGAGCTGAGTAATAAGTTCATTTGAGTGGCCTTCAAACTGGCTTTGTTCAAATCTATGGAATTATGAGGCCGTCAAACCACAGCAATACTCAAAATTGTACTTAAAAGGAATGTACTTTTATTAATTAACTGTGCTCCCATTGGCTACTTGGTTGAATAGAACTATTCTCAAAGCCAAAACAGAATGTGCAATTCACAGCTCTGTCTGCTGTGACACTCTACAGAGAAAATTGATTAAATCCACAGAACTTTATTACGATTGAACAGAGCCACAGGGCCAGCATACACCAGTGTATATTTCTCTGGTAATTTCAGCTCCATTTATGCCCATGTGGGTTAAGTAGAGGTTCTGTTGAAGCACACAGTACACCCATGACTTGCCATGTCCTCTGGAGACCTATGTAAGGAGTTATAATGAATCTGCTCAGGGCCACATTGGTTAAATCTGCATTTCAGCTTCTTTTGAGAATTCCCTTCTATTGATAGGGATCACAGTGATTAATGGGATAAGCTTGTAATAGGCTTCTGTGGCATATGGACCACACTGACCCATCCCAGAGGGAGATGCATGTGTAGGCAGTACAGTGGTGAGGAGACCATATCGTTCCCCATGGACCAGAGAAAGCTTCAAGGAGAGACTACAACATCAGTGCTTCCTATTCTTAAGGTGACATTGGTGGTATTTTGGAATTACCAGTATAGATACCTAACAAATACATTTTTAGATCAAATAATTTGACTCTGGTTTTTCTTGACTCTTGGAATCTTTGGATGTAGAAGGATCTTGCAGATTCTGAAAGCCTTTGCCAGGAAACGAAGAGAAAGAAGAACTAAAAGGGAGTCATTCTCTCTGCAATTCAAATCAGACCTTCAGTTTCTTCAGCAGAGTTATTTTAAGTCATTCATTATTATTTTTGCTCTGAAGCGGAGGCTGTTTGATACTGTTAGATTTACCAGAGAGAGTAAAGAGGACACTGAAGTATTATTCCTGCTGCAATTTCAAATGAATTTGGTACTGACAAAAGATTTTTAAAATACACACATGCATGCATTTGTGTACACACACACACACACACACACACACACACACACACTTCATATTAAAAGAAGCAGAAAGAGAAACGAGTCTTTCAACAGGCAGCTGAGGGAAATGAGGTCCCTGCCATTTTTCCAGGGTACTCACCAAGGCTGGCCCAGCAGATGTTCCCAGCAATGGGGTAGAAGAAGTGGCACCGGATATGAAGGCAGAGAATCTGGGCTAGAGGCGGGTACATCTTCCACTTCTGAGCACAATGACCTTGATCAAGTCTCTTCACCTCTCCAAGCACCCATTTCTTCCTCTGCATAACAGAGGGAGTGGATAACACCTAACATTTCAGGGGCAAGTCACAGCTTCCAAAGCCCCTTTCCAGGTAGCCCCTCACGTCAAGCCCCACAGGAGCCCTATGAGGAAGCAGGTGTCGACACAATACTCTAAGACCTGGGTGGGTCTGGGAATCGAATGACTTAAAATAGGAGCCAGATGATGACCTTAGGCCAGTGGTTTAGCCCCTGTGAGCCTCACATTTCTCGTTTGCAAAATGAGTGCTGTTGCTGTTTCATGAGATCCTGTGGCACATAGTAGGGACACATAAACGGCAGCCATGTGCATTAGTTACAGATGGCAAATACTCTTCTGCAGAGAGGGTCATGGTCCCAACCAGAGAAGGATCTGCTGCTGCCAAACAAGATTTGGGTTTGGAGGGACTTCCAAGACAGTCATAATTAAAGGTCAAAGTGCAGCTCCAGGGAAGGCAAGAAAAACTGTGTCTGTGAAAATGCACATGGGGCAGCAAATGTTCTGTGTCTAGCCTTCCCAAGAGGTAACGTGGGATAGAAGGTTGGAACCACCCAGTGGCCTTGACGTCCCACAGGCCAGGTATGACTGGTAAGCATCCACCACTGCCCAGCCCTGTGGACACAAATCTACTTCACCTCTCTGTGCCTTCTAAAATTAGGGGTGTGGCCACGCCAAGCTCCTAGGGTGGTTGCAAAGATTCAGCTTGATCTTGCCAATGGCACACTTCCATAAAAATAGTGGCTGCTCCTATCACCCTGTTATAATTGTTGATAGTCACTGTTGCTAGTCGTAGTAACAGACTATTACAACCAGCTTTTCTTTTCTTCCCTCTCTGTCTTTCTCAAATATCTCCCTACGGAGAGAGAAAAGGAGGAAGAGGATACTATAATAACAAGGAAATAGGTGGAAGGCAGGAGAGAGGCACAGCAGTACGGGAGCCGTAAGCTGAGTACCTCGGAACCCTGGCACTGCTGTGACAGCCCTGCCTTCCACTGTCAGAGTGACGTCAGAACTTTAAGGTAGCCCAAAAGTCCCATGGTTGTTTGACGAGACGTAATTCCTACAACCATTATCCGTACGATGAGACTCACCATCTTGGAAGTACTCCCAGCTCTTTGGAAAAAGTCAACATAAAAATGTGGAGTGTATGCATCGTAGGATGAAATTCACTCCTGCCTGGATTTAGCATCGGATCAGAGTTTACCTGTTGGTTCAGAGAAGAAGGACAGGGGAAAGGGCTATTAATTTTTGATCATCCACCTCATAAATTGATTCCATCCTCCCACCAAGCCTATGAATAATAAGAGTGAGAATTTATTGAGCACATACTATATTCCAGATACAGTTCTAAAGGACTTATTTGTGGGACCTCATTTTATTTCTCAGAATGACTTTTTAAGACAGTTATTATAATTAAACTTGTTCTACAGGTAAGGAAACTGAGGCTCAGGAAGATGAAGTAACTTGCTCAAGGCCACACAGCCAATTAGCAGAGAGCTGGGATTCAAGTCTGGATCCAGAGTGCCCACTCGGAGCCTCTATGACCCCCCTCCCCTGCAGCACGGCACAGCGGGTCAGAGCATGGTCTAAGGATTCAAACTTCCTGTGTTCAGTCCAGCTCTTTGAGTGGCCTGCGCTAGTGTCCCCATCACAGGCGTGATTTAAGAATTAAATGAGAAAGAGTGAGTGTATCACAGATTTATCCTGAGGAAGCAGGAGCTGGAGGAGGTGAAGTAGCTTTCCCACAGTCACCCTCCCCCTGCTCAGAGGTGGTAGAGCCAGGAA